>NW_027172258.1:19983-336926 GCF_036898095.1 Palaemon carinicauda | reverse complement strand
TGCATATACATTCAAAAGTTGAATTCGATCATTTGAAACTCTACATACCGCACTTAAAACAAAACCATTTACATCAATTTCTGAATTTAAAATTTCCACATTGGATGTATTATTAACAAGTATAGCTAAACCTCCTTTAAGATTTTGAGAATAATTTATGAGAATCTGACAATACTTTTCTAGGTATTCAAATTTACTTCTATCTTTAATATTGTGCTCTTGAATAAAAATGATATCAAGTTTATACAAAAACATGAAATTAATTAACTTCATCTGCTTATTTACATTATTCAATCCATTTACATTTATTGTGGCAACATTTAACATGTATGTATTGAATGTCAAGGTGTTGAAGGGGAAAAGGTGAACCTAGAAACAAAAAACTTAACAATGCTTTGGTTTCTTAGAACGATTTCTATACATGTTGTCCGAGGAATCACTTTCATCCGAAACATCAACATTTTTCGTGTCCATTGCCTTATCCTTTTTAAGAGTTATTCGTAATTCATTGCCAACACCCTGTTTAGTATGCCAAGTGCCACTTTCCTTATCAACATTGGGTAGAACCGGAGTTTCATCTAATTCCAAATCAGCGATTTCTCTTTCCTCGCTTACAATCACACATTCTCGGTAGTATTTTGACACTTATTAACATTTGTATATTCCTCCTCATTGTCTCGCTCATTTATATTATCTACAACATTTCCTAGATTTATTGCATTTTCTTTAACGTCTTCATCTATTGCATGGTGAACCATTGCTTCCACTAATGTAGTTTTTCATTTCACATGTTCCAATCTCCTGTGATTTGATAGTTCCTTCACACTGATAATACTCTCCTGTGTCATCGTCGCAGTCGTCATTAACAGGCTTTTCGTTCTTCTCGTTTGGTATTCCCTTCCTTTCTTCTACAACTGGAAGAGCGGATTGGGATTTTCGACTTGTTCCCCTTCATCTCCAATTTCTACTACAATATCTTCATGTTCCTGATCTTTTTTCCTTCTCTTCCTGATAAGTCCTTTCCGGTCTTTCTCCTATTTTGGTTGATTTCTGGAATTCTTCTTCACTTAACACGGGTCTACTCATTTCATACTCACAATCCTTTATCATGTGTCCTTCTGCTCCGCATCTATAGCATGTACGTAGTTGTCCATTATAATAAAGGACATAGCATAACCATGGGTTGTTATAGAAGAAGGGATATTTTCCTTTAACCGCATTGCAGCCGTCCGAACACCTGTTAATAATCCTTTAAAGGGGCCATATGAAAATCTGTTTTTTCTTACATTTTCAACTTTTCCATATCTTGACAAAACTAGAGTTAAAACATCATCTGGCATTTCGAATGGTGCATTCCTTATTGATACGTATGTTATGGATGAACTTAGATTCTTAACTTGACGGTTCCACTCTTGTCTAAACTGAATTCCTTGTCTTCATATCTTATATTTGTAGATCATAGTGAACTAATAATCATTATTTGAGAAGAAATTTTCTACGTATCTTTTTAAAGAAAAGGGTTACAGTATATTCTAGCAAACTATTCATAGTTAATAACGTATTATTATTATTATTATTATTATTATTATTATTATTATTATTTTTATTATTATTAGCTAAGCTACAACACTAGTTAGAAAAGCAGAATTCACGTTTCAACTATCGTTATAGCTCAGCTGTTAATAATAATGATAATAATAATAATAATAATAATTATTATTATTATTATTATTATTATTATTATCATAAGGATAATTAATATGGAATACGTGTCCCAGAGATTGTAGCAAACAGCCATGAAGTTACAGGGCATTACTCTATTATTATTATTATTATTATTATTATTATTATTATTATTATTATTGTTGTTGTTGTTATCATAAGAATATTCTATATGGATAACGTGTTCCAAAGATTATAGCAAACAGCCAGGACTTCAGAGTTGTTTATCCTCAAACACTAACCAGGAAACAATACAAAGAAGGGGACGGGATAGGGGTAAAGTAACACCTCCTTGACAGATAGGCCCTTGAGCCTGTCAGCTGATGCTTCGAAAACAGTAAACACTCCCATTGAGGTCACGTTCGGTACAGGCCTTGGGGGCAAAGTATCGATTTTCTCATTTTACATTACTTGTAGTTTATTTCGGGGTGTAGCTTATCTATAAACACTTCAAAATCTCAAACTTGCAGAAAATATTCTTATGTTGAAGAGGCTGACATAAGTCTTTCTATAGTTTATATATGAAATATCTTTTGATGTTACTGTTTTTGAAATTTTTTGTTTTAATTGTTCATTATATCTCATATTTACTTCCTTATTTCCTTTCCTCACTAGGCTATTTATCCCTGTTGGAGCCAATGGGCTTATAACTTCTTGCTTTATAGCTAGGGTTGTAACTTAGCTAACAATAATGATATATATATATATATAATATATATATATATATATATATATATATATAGATATTCATATATATAAAGATATATATAATATAAATTTCCCACTTATTTCCAAATATGCCACCATCCTTAATCAGAGAGAGAGAGAGAGAGAGAGAGAGGAGAGAGAGAGAGAGAGAGAGGAGAGAGAGAGAGAGAGAGAGAGAGGTCACACAAATAGAATTATCGGCAGCTATTTGATCTATCATCCTATATATATATATATATATATATATATATATATATATATATATATATATATATATATATATATATATATATATATATATCAGCCGTTATTGGTCCAATGCAGAACAAAGGCCTCGAACATGCTTTCCACTTGTTTCTGTTAATACTCTCTCTCTCTCTCTCTCTCTCTCCTCTCTCTCTCTCTCTCTCTCTCTCTCTCTCTCTCTCTCTCTCCTCTCTATGTATATATATATATATACATATATATACATATATATACATATATATATATATATATATATATATATATATATATATATATATATATATATAATATATATATATATATATATAGTTCTCTTGCTTGAGTGTACACTCGGGCACACTATTCTATCTTAATTCTCTTCCTCTTGTTTTGTTAAAGTATTTATAGTTTATATAGGAGATATTTATTTTAATGTTGTTGCTCTTCTTAAAATATTCTATTTTTCTTTGTTTCCTTTCCTCACTGAGCTATTTTCCCTGGTGGAACCCCTGGGCTAATAGCATCCTGCTTTTCCAACTATGGTTGTAGCTTAGCATAATAATAATATATGGTCCAATGCAGAATAAAGGCTTCTTACATGCCTTCCACTTGTGCTCTCTCTCTCTCTCTCTCTCTCTCTCTCCTCTCTCTCTCTCTCTCTCTCTCTCTCTCTCTCTCTCTCTCTATATATATATATATATATATATATATGTATATATGTATATATATATATATATATATATATATATATTCTATATATATATATATATTATATATATATATATATATATATATATATATATAATATATATATATATATATATATATATATATGCCTACCTAACCACAACGAAAGTATTAGTTTCATTGTTTAGAATATTCTTATTTGTAAAACTGATTCTTTTACTGAGTTTTTTGCTTAATATCTACAGTTTTTCTATGTATATACCATTAGTTTTCATATATCATCCTTCTTTATTATAAAAATATACATTTCCATTTGTTTTTAGGCTAAGAATCTCATTTATATGTATCTCTGTGTATATACATATACTTATGTATATGTATCGTACATTTTGTATATCTATATCCATATTTACTTTTTATATTTCTATTTTTTACTTAATTGATGATATTATTTTAGTTGTATTATTGCCCGAAGATCTCTGCTCCACATGGGCTTGGACTGAGTCTTTTTTTTTTTTAAATATTTTGTATGTAAATATTTTTGTCCAATAAATACTATTATTATTAATATTATATATATTTGCATATATGAATATGAATATGTATATATACATATATGTATATATATATATATATATATATAGCTAAGCTACAACCCTAGATGGAAAAGCAAGAAGGTATATATATATATATATATATAGAGAGAGAGAGAGAGAGAGAGAGAGAGAGAGAGAGAGAGGAGTAGGTTCTGACTGGTTTCGTGATTATTCTTCATTATTATTATTATTATTATTATTATTATTATTATTATTATTACTATCCAAGCTACAACCCTAGTTGGAAAAGCAAGATGCTATAAGCCCAGGGGCCCCAATAGGGAAAAATAGCCCAATGAGGAAAGGAAATAAGGAAATAAATAAATGAAGAGAACAAATTAACAATAAATCATTCTAAAAAAGGCAACAACGTCAAAACAGATATGTCATATATAAACTATTAACAACGTCAAAAACAAATATGTCATATAGATTTTCTTGTGTTCATCCTGTATTGGTCAATTCGCTTCCACCAATATCACATGATTCACTTGTAGAACGTAGTTCTGTGGTTCCTTACTATGCTTACGTATTATTTGTCCATTTTGATTATTATTATTATTATTACTTGCTAAGCTACACCCCTAGTTGGAAAAGCAGGATGCCATAAGCCCAGGGGCTCCAGCAGGGAAAGTAGCTCAGTGAGGAAAGGAAACAAGGAAAAATAAAATACTTAAAGAAAAGCAACAATATTAAAATAAATATCACTTTATAAACTATAAAAACTTTAACAAAACAACAGGAAGAGAAATAATATATAAGATAGAACAGTGTGCCTGAGTGTAGCCTCAAGCAAGAGAACTCTAACCCAAGACAGTGGAAGACCATGGTGCAGAGGCTACGGCACTACCCAAGACTAGAGATCAATGGTTTGATTTTGGAGTGTCCTTCTCCTAGAAAGAGCTGCTTACCATAGCTAAAGAGTCTCTTCTACCCTACTAGATTCACTGTCTGTATTCCTGAAATAGAATAAGCCTAGAATCTCTTCCTTTTAGCAATATAATGTGTGATACGAAAAATTATGAAATTAATATATATATTATCGACATAAAAACGAATAATAAAGGAATGGTCACTGGAAATCATTTTGTTCATCCAGCAATCTAAATTATTCATTGAAAAAACATTTTATTTTCATTTTTGGTCTAAACAGGTTGTGAGGAAAAAAATATATATTAAAAATGCTATGAAAAAGAACTCTAGAAACCTTATTCTTAAGGGTTTCATCGTCAATAGCTAATTAGCTATTGTTTAAGCTATTTAAATTTTCCTTTATTAAATATAGACTTATTAATAGCTTCATGAAAATAATAATTATCAGTATAATAGGTATTATGTAACATTGATATTCCATTTCACTGTAATAAAAAGACATTTTGAAGATATTATTATTATTATTATTATTATTATTATTATTATTATTATTATTATTTGGTAAAAGAAATTTACAGAATTCGACTGCATCTGATTCTACCAAACAAAATTGGTAAAATCCCTTAAAGGTTAATTAGATTCAGGTTAAGAGAGAGAGAGAGAGAGAGAGAGAGAGAGAGAGAGAGAGAGAGAGAGAGAGAGAGAGAGAGAGAGAGACTGGAATGAGGAGATAAAACTCTGGAACAGACAGAAAGAGAGAGAGAGACTGGAATTATTATTATTATTATTATTATTATTATTATTATTATTATTATTATTATTATTATTATTATTATTATTACTTGCAAAGCTATAACCCTAGTTGGAAAAGCAGGATGATATAAGCCCAGGGGCTCCAACAGGGAAAATTGCTCAGTGAGGAAAGGGAATAAGGAAAAATAAGATATTTTAAGAAGAGCAACAACATTAAAATAAATATCACTTTACAATCTATAAAAACTTTAACAAAACAAGAGGAAGAGAAATAAGATATAAGATAGAACAGTGTGCCCGAGTGTACCCTCAAGCAAGAGAACTCTAACCCAAGACAGTGGAAGACCATGGTACAGAGGCTATGGCACTACCCAAGATTAGAGAACAAAGGTTTGATTTTGGAGTGTCCTCCTAGAAGAGCTGGTAATCTCAGTGTTGTCAGGTGTATGAGGATAGAGGAGAATATGTAAAGAATAGGCCAGACTATTCGTTGTGTGAGTGTATAGGCAAAAGGAAAAGAGCCGTGACCAGAGAGAAGGATCCAATGTAGTACTATCTGGCCAGTCAAAAGACCCCATAACTCTCTAGTGGTAGTATCTCAACGGGTGACTGGTGCCCTGGCCAACCTACTACCTATAAAAATGAGGAGATTAAACTGAGAGAGAGAGAGAGAGAGAGAGAGAGAGAGAGAGAGAGAGAGAGAGAGAGAGAGAGAGAGAGAGAGAGAGAGAGAGAGAGACTGGAATGAGGAGATAAAACTGTGGAAGAGAGAGAGAGAGAGAGAGAGAGAGAGAGAGAGGAGAGAGAGAGAGAGAGAGAGAGAGAGAGAGTTTATGTGATTTCATTAATCGAAATTAATTTGATATGCATATTTTCAACATTTACACAATAGCTATTAGCTAAGCTCGAATATGAATTAATAGCTATTCTATTTTTGATTAATTTCTCTGTTTTAATGATAGAAATTTAACTTATATATACATACAGTAAAATAGAAATTATTCATTTCACTATTTACACATATATTATAAAAATGAAGGGCCATTTTGAGTTTTGTTTCCCATGTAAAACTTCGAATACAAGTCCAAAATCCGATTTTTTTTTTAAATATTGTAGGTTTACAAGATGCAAATATATATAGACATGATTTTTTTTCATGTAAGCAAAGATGTTGCATAATAAATATTTCTTCAGTGGTATCCCTTATGCATATTGCATAATATTTTTCATAACTCTGACCCTCCTTTACATTCAGATCTCCCTGGACAATTCTATCCTGTTCGTAATACTAGGCAGGCAGTTCATTCTAATAGCCAGGCCTTCTCCATCACGAGGCTCAATACTACACAGTATTCTAGAAGTTTTATTCCACCTGTGACCAAGTTGTGGAATGATCTTCCTAATCGTAGGTAGTAGGTTGGCCAGGGCACCAGCCACCCGTTGAGATACTACCACTAGAGATTTATGGCGTCTTTTGACTGGCCAGACAGTACTACGTTAGATACTTCTCCCTGGTCACGGTTCATTTCCCTTTGCCTACACATACACTGAATAGTCTGGCATATTCTTTACACATCCTCCTCTGTCCTCATACACCTGACAACACATTCTTCTTTATCCAAGGGGTTAACTATTGCACTGTAATTATTCAGAGGCCACTTTCCCCTTTCTAAGGGTAGAAGAGACTCTTTAGCTATGGTAAGCAGCTTATCTAGGAGAAGGACACTCCAAAATCAAACCATTGTTCTCTAGTCTTGGGTCGTGCTATAGCCTCAGTACCATGGTCTTCCACTGTCTTGGGTTAGAGTTCTCTTGCCTGAGGGTACACTTGGGCTCACTATTCTATCTTATTTCTCTTCCTCTTGTTTTGTTAAAGTTTATATAGGAGATATTTATTTTAATGTTACTGTTTTTATTATCTTATTTTTCCTTGTTTTCTTTCCTCACTGAGCTATTTTCCCTGTTGGAGCCCCTGGGCTTATAGCATCCTGCTTATATATGATATATCTGTTTTTGACGTTAATAGTTTATATATGACATATCTATTTTGATGTTACTGTTTTTAGAATGATTTATTGTTAATTTGTTCTCATCATTTATTTATTTCCTTATTTCCTTTCCTCACTGGGCTATTTCTCCCAATTGGAGCCCTTGGGCTTATAGCATCTTGCTTTTCCAACTAGGGTTGTAGCTTTGCTATTAATAATAATAATAATAATAATAATATTTTATATGAATACTATGCTAAAAATAGAAGTTGTCAGGAATTTTCATAAATTTGAATATTTCCTCATAGTTATTGGGAAAAACCCTCAAATATTTAGACCATATTTAAAAGAAAATATATATAATTATATATATTTTATATTTCTATGTTTACATTGAACATGCATTGCTTAAAATAGCTTTTTGGAAAAATGGTAATTGTCACTTTTTATGATTTTTATTTTAACCATAATAGTAAACACACACACACATGTACAAACATACATTTTAACTCTTCTAAAAAGTATATTAACACTTCTCTCTCTCTCTCTCTCTCTCTCTCTCTCTCTCTCTCTCTCTCTCTCTCTTTATAGAAATAGTAAACAAACACACAAACATACAAACATACATTGCAACTCTTCTAAAAAGTATATTAACCTCTCTCTCTCTCTCTCTCTCTCTCTCTCTCTCTCTCTCTCTCTCTCTCTCTCTCTCTTTATAGAAATAGTAAACAAACACACAAACATACAAACATACATTGCAACTCTTCTAAAAAGTATATTAACCTCTCTCTCTCTCTCTCTCTCTCTCTCTCTCTCTCTCTCTCTCTCTCTCTCTCTCTCTCTCTCTCTCTCTCTAAAAGCTATAAACTCTGTATTTAATGTAGTAAATATTAAAGAATGAAAAGATTTAAGCTTAAATTCCTCCCCTGGAGAAGTATTGGAACTTCTTCCTCGCTTGAGGAGAACCGCCATCTCCCACCTCCTCCTCGTGTCAAGCTGTTTTAAAACAATTTCCTAATATAGTTTTGTTCCTAATATAGTTTTGTTCCCATCAGTGTAAGTGAAATAGGGTCGGCGAATTACAGGTAATTATATTTGCCCAATAATTATGGTATTTCGAAAATTAACATGAGTTAAACTCGAAGTACTTCAGGAAGCCAATATGGCTTCCAGGTGACAGGTGTCTGAGCCGGCAAATATTAAACTGTTCGAACCGGTTATACCACTTATTTACACCAGTACTGTTGACCGTGCTATTTGACCGGCATTTATTTTGCATTTGGATATTATGCCTAAGGTATGAATAGGCCCAGGTTACCGAAATGTCTGGTATGGTCCCATGTTTAGTATGGGGTCACGTGGCCTATAAGTGGCTTGTATAGCGTTTTAATACTTGGGAATTTAAGTAGATATATAATTAATGTTTTTATTTATTATAAGGATTCTATATATCTGGTTTAGATCATTGAAAATTAGTTGAAAATAGAAATTAGCTCAAAATTAGGTTAAGCAGACTTGGGCTAATCCCGTTTTCTATGCTAAGGTAAAATTTATATTCTTTAATTTGAATGAATTTTCATTAATTCGTTTGCAATGATTTTCACCAGTCAAAAAGACGATAGTTTTAGAATTTGTTAATTTATTCTCATTTATTTCCTTATTTCCTTTCCTCACTGGGCTATTTTTCCCTATCGGAGCCCGTGGGCTTATAGCATCTTGCTTTTCCAACTAAGGGTTGTAGCTTGGCTAGTAATAATAATATGGCGTCAGACCTAACCTGACTTGACTTACGATGTCTTCAATAGCTGTTTTGTGGGGTTAGTTTGACGCTCATGTTTCTTGCATAAATAGTTTACGTTTTCCGGGTATTATTTTACTGTATTACAGGGCAATGTAACCTAAGAATAAATACTTTTTCTTACAGAAAAAAATACTCCGTAAATACTTTTTTTCCGTCGCAAATGAATACTGTATATAGTTTCAGCAATATATATATATATATATATATATATATATATATATATATATATATATATATATATATATATATATATCTATGTCCTACGATAATGGGGGACCCCCAGTGGGAACTCGGGGTTTTGGGTGGGGAAAACATACTGGGGAAACGATATATAAACGTAAAACAAACCTTTTCTTCTCGATACATTACCTTCTTGGATGTATAATAAACTGAGGAAAAGACAAAACAGTATAACTGGATGAACTTTGGAGGCGCCGTTGCAAAGACTTAGTCTCGTGAAAAAATACGTTAACCAGAGCTGCCAACGTCTGATCTAGATCAAATGTTAACGTAACATGCTAACGTTAGCTGTGTTTTTCATTTAATTTTTCTCATTCTACTTGCCGGCTGTAGTCGCTCTTGTTCGTTTGTTCGTACATAGCAAGTTTCGACCTTCTGCGCTAAAACCCCGCCTCCCTGCGCAGAGACTTTTCCTCCACCAATAGGATTTCTTCTTCTCTAATCGTAAAATATAATCAATCGTCTTCTCCACCAGCTCTGTTCAAGTCTATTACTTGATCCAGTTCAACTATATCATTCCTTTTATGTAATACCCTCGTATACATATTACGTTTGACCCCAGTATTACACGTTTCATTTTCCGAGACCTTTTAAAATCACCATTTTATATACCCATCGAATATTATTTATCATGCATTCCATTTTATCTTCATATATTACTTTTATATATTTTGTTATTACCTTGTCACGCCCAGATTTCACATAAATACTTGCTCTGGACAAGTTTCCCATTTTAGTTCATTCATGATTACTCTCTAGACTGCGTTGCTTTTCCGTTAACCAATCACGAACCCATACTTATCTAAAGTTTGCATTAGGGGGTTAATATTTCCCTACCCCCACCTTCCAACAAACCCTTTTCCGTGGAAACCTTTGCCCAAGTCAGGTCTTTGTTAGTTCAAGTGACTTCTTTTTGCGTATTTTACGATCGAAGTTTTAGAAAATTGTAACGACTTCAGTAATCCGTACTTGAAACTATTTTGGTGAATTCCAATGTTGATAATTTTCTTAAATCTCGTAATGTAATATACCAACTTTTACAGTGTTCCAAGTGCTGTACTAAACTAAGGTAAAGCCGTTGTTGCCACAGACTCGGTCACAACACCCCCGTGACCCACAAGTTACGTCGTCACGATCATAAAAGCAAGTCATTAATTTCTTTAACTTTAATGTGTTAGTTTTATTATATTTTGTTAAGAGTGCGAAGCTCAACATTACCGCTTGCCAGTGCATACGAGGTTGATGTTTTATTTTCCTGTGATCGTAAAAGAGGAACAAGAACCATTATATTTAACTTTGCTAATGTTAGCGTGCGCAGCTCAACATTACCGCTTGCCAGTACATACGAGTTTGATGTTTTATTTTCATGTGAGCGAAGCGAGCCAGTGGAGGAACAAGAACCATTATATGTGATGTTATCGTAACCGTGCTAACGTTATCGTAACGTGAGTGAACTGATACATATTAACTATATATATAACGAACGGCATTATATTGAGTGTGTGACCTGGGAACCCCTAGGTTAGGTTAGGTGGGTTTGTTAGGTTCTGTACCCTTTCTGTACTTTTTTATATAGTGTAAAGGTTATTCTAATAGCCAGGCGTTCTCCATCATGAGGCTCAGTACTACACAGTACTCGAGAAGTTTTATTCCAGCTGTTACCAAGTTATGGAATGATCTTCCTAATCGGGTAGTTGAATTAGTAGAACTTCAAAAGTTCAAAGTTGGAGCAAATGTTTTTATGTTGACCAGGCTGACATGAGTCTTTTTATAGTTTATATATGACATATCTGTTTTTGACGTTAATAGTTTATATATGACATGTCTGTTTTGACGTTGTTACTTTTTTTTAGTATGATTTATTGTTAATTTGTTTTCTTCATTTATTTATTTCCTTATTTCCTTTCCTCACTGGGCTAATTTTCCCTGTTGGAGCCCCTGGGCTTATAGCATCTTGCTTTTCCAACTAGGGTTGTAGCTTGGATTGTAATAATAATAATATGGAAAATTCTTTAAAATACACATGATAATATTACCGTAGCATTGCTAACGTTAAGCAATGCCATTGTAATGCTGTGTATCATGGGTAACGTTGCTAATGTTACCGTTCTCAGTATATTCGTGAGTGAAGTGACACGGAATTTGAACAAGTCATTATATTTAAACAATTTAACAAAATATATAATAAAAAGACACCTTATATTTGAATATTTTAACAGAAAATGTTTTCCTGGAGAAAATAACGTGATTTAACCGATTTTCACCTTCATTTCATCTGTAATTACAGCAACCAGTTCGGCTACTTAAAGTTAGTCGAATTGATTGTTCTGTTGGTTTGTGGTTGAAATGAAGGTCAAATTCGGTCAAATCACGTTATTTACTACAGGAAAACATATTTTCTGTTCGCAATCAGAACCTGTAATACGGTAAAACTTGACGGTGGTAGGACGATTGCTTACTGGACATTTGCGTCCCGGACAATTGCGTCCCCGGACTTTTTCATCCCGGAAATTTGTGTACTTGTACTTGTTTTTAGTGACCAGGTAATATTTGTTAAGAGATACGGAATTAACTCTCTCTTTATGTCTGTCTGTATGTACAGTATGTATGTATGTATGTATGTATGTATGTATCCATGCTATCGCTCGATTACAGAACTATTAATTATTGTAGATAAGATATATGTCATAAAACCACTGAGGTACAGAACTTAGAATTACTGTACTTATCTATGATTTTTCTTTTGTATTTACGTAGACCTTTAGAAAACAATTCCTGAGTTCTCTAGAGGGGAAGAGAATTTTTATTCACGGCAGTTCAACCTCAGTTGTTGGAGTGGGCATAGGATTCAACCAACTCAATTTCATCGTGGAATGTTCATGACCGAACAGCTGATGACTTGTCGAGGTCCGATAATAGTTTAGAAGGGTGGCATAACACAATTCAGAATTATATAACATGTCATCACCTCTCCATTTGGAAACTAATTGATGCTCTAGAGAAAGTAGAAAAGCTGTGGCGCAGAAAAAGGAAAGTAGACTATCATTCTTACGAGACATTGTTCATAACATGCATACCTTTTAGGTATGAGCTTAAAAGTAGCCATCGTAATTCATTATTAAAAAAATATAACCTAAACTTTTTAGACATATAGAAAATTTATAGTGTATACATATATATAAAAAATCTTCCATTTTATAAAGTTTTTAAAGATTATAAAACGTGCAAATGAAATATTGATGTCTATATATATGTCCTTTCGTCTCCAGTATGGGTAAAGGTATAATTATTGCCAAAGTATGAATTAAGAATCTAAATTACTTGATGCTATTAAAACATATGCATATTCAGTGTGGATAAAGGTATAAATGAAATTACTGTGTAAAAGTATAGTGTAAAGGTAAGGATGAAAAGCTTTATAGAATCAGTAATACACACATACAGGTACGCAAATATCTGGGACGCATATGTCCGGGGACGCAATTGTCCGGGACGCAAACGTCCAGTACGCAAATGTCCTAGAACCAAACTTTACCTTTTTCCCTATTGGAGCCCTTGGGCTTATAGCATCTTGCTTTTCCAACTAGGGTTGTAGCTTGGCTAAGTAATAGTAATAATAATAAGGCGTCAGACCTAACCTGACTTAATTTACCATGTCCTCAATAGCTGTTTTGGGGGGGGGGGGTAGTTTCAAACTCGTGTTTCTTCCGTCAGTAGTTTTAAGATGCAATATACAGGTATTTCCATCATTTTCTGTTAATGAGTGGAATTAATTATAGGTGCTACATAAAACGAAGAGATAGAATTATGGGTAAAGTTTTACAAGTCTACAGGTTATCAATCCGAACAGAAAATATATGTTTTCATGCAGCAAAAAACGTGATTTAACCGAATTTGACCTTCATTTCAACCGCAAACAAACCGAACAGTTTGACGAACGCCAAGTACCCGAACTGGCCGTTGTTGTTGCATTTGAAATGAAGGTGAAAATCGGTCAAATTACGTTATTAGAGGAAAACATAATTTCTTTTAAAATGTTTAAATATAATGGCTCTTTTTCCGCTGGCAGAAAACATGAACATCATGCTCGTATGTACTGGCAAGCGGTAATGTCGAGCTGCGCACGCTAACATTAGCAATGTTACGCTAAATATAATGTTTTTTGTTCCGCCACTGGCTTGCTTCGCTCGCAAGAAAACAAATCATCAAGCTCGTATGTACTGGCAAGAATTAATGTTGAGCTGCTCACACAGAAATGAGTAAAACTAACACATTAAAATTAAAGAAATTATTGACTTTTATGACTGGGACGACAAAGCTTGTGGGTCATCGGGGTGTTGTGACTGTGATGACTTAACTTCGATGACTGGGACGTGGAAAGTTGTGGGTCATCGGGGTCCTATGACTGTGATGTCGGGTGTTGCTGGTCTTGGGGGTCCCCTGGCTGTTGCTGTATCGGAGGTAGAGGAGGGGAGAGGCGACTGGCAGTAAGAAAGATGTGGAGCAATAAGGTATGCCCTTGGTAGTTGTGGGTAAAGAACCTGGAAAAATATTGCCTGAAATAATCAGTCTTCATTCCAGGTCTATGGACCCACTCCTTCACTTCTCCGCAGAGCCGTTCTGTATTTTCGGTATGTATGGTTGGGTCTTTGGGGTCGACGAAATGTTCCGAGTGGTTTACAGTTTTGTGCTGGTAACCTATTTCAGAAAGTGTGTTGTAGGCAGACCACTTATCGCTAATAATTAACGCTACGTGGCTTTATATAATGTTGAATTTGAGGAATTAGGGTTGCAGCAGCATGTTTAGTAGAGGAGGAGGGGAACTATAAGGGATTATAAAAACCACATTTTACAGTCGCAAGAACATCACCTAACCGAATGTTTCCTACCTAACCTAACCTAACCAACCTAACATAAGGTTCTCCACCTAACCTAACCTAGGAGCCGTATCCTTAGACTGCCGTACTCTTATCTTACCTGTCCCAACGTACTGCATTCCCCCCTAAGAAATTTCTTACACACGTTCAATACCCCCAAAGACTTATTTGGCGCTTAACGGTCTCCCATGGTTGTATTTTGCTTTGCTGTCACCACCAGTCGCCTCTTGATTATCGAAAAAGTATTCCGTAACCTCCGAACAGAAACTTCGCCAATCGACACTGGTTTTACAGAATACTGTATATCAATACCCTTCATGAGTTTATCATGATCCCAATGTTTACGTAAGAAATGATTAACAAATAAAATTATCTTCCATGGGGCAAGGTGACTTTTATCTAAAAATATACCCTTATAGGTAGTTACTGTATATCCACATCGCCGTTTCTTCTTTGTCATAGCTATCTTAGTTTCAGTATTGCAGTAATAGACGTGAATATCTTTCCCGTATGATAGCCATGAACGGCGCTTGGAACACTAAACGCTGGGGTATTACATTATGAGATTTAAGAAAGTTATCAACATTGTATGACGTATCAAAGAATTCACCATGAAATTAAGGAAATGCTTTCAAGTAAGGAATACTGCAGCCACTACAAGTTTCTATAACTTCCATCGTAGAATACGCAAAAAGACCTCGCTTGAACTGACAAAGACCTGACTTGGTCAAAGGTTTCCACGGAGAAGGATTTGTTGGGAAGGGTATGGAGAGATCACTTGAAGAGATATGGGAAGGGGTTTGGAAATATTAACCCCCCTGTGTAAACTTTCCATACGTATGGGTTCGTGATTGGTTAACGGAAAAGCAATGTATGGGTTCGTGATTGGTTAACGGCAAAGCAATGTATGGGTTCGTGATTGGTTAACGGCAAAGCAATGTATGGGTTCGTGATTGGTTAACGGAAAAGCAATGTATGGGTTCGTGATTGGTTAACGGCAAAGCAATGTATGGGTTCGTGATTGGTTAACGGAAAAGCAATGTATGGGTTCGTGATTGGTTAACGGCAAAGCAATGTATGGGTTCGTGATTGGTTAACGGAAAAGCAATGTATGGGTTCGTGATTGGTTAACGGCAAAGCAATGTATGGGTTCGTGATTGGTTAACGGAAAAGCAATGTATGGGTTCGTGATTGGTTAACGGCAAAGCAATGTATGGGTTCGTGATTGGTTAACGGAAAAGCAATGTATGGGTTCGTGATTGGTTAACGGCAAAGCAATGTATGGGTTCGTGATTGGTTAACGGAAAAGCAACGGAGTCTAGAGAGTAACCATGAATGAACTAGAATGGGAAACTTGTCCAAGAGTAAGTATTTATGTGAAATTTGGGCATGACAAGGTAATAACAAAATGTATAAAGGAATAATAGCAAGATAAAATGGAGTGTATAATGAATATTTAATGGGAATATAGAATGAGGTGATTTTATAAGAGAAAGAATAATAAAACGTGTAATTCTTAGGTCAAATGTAAAATGTATATGTGGGTATTACATAAAAGGAATGGGTTAGTTGTACTGGATCAAGTGAAATACTTGAATAAACGGGGTGAGGTAGAATACTTGAATGTGGCAGGTAAAATGACGTAGTGGGAAAATTGGTAGGGGCTATCATCATCATCATCATCATTTCAGCCTTCAAAAGTCCTTTGTTGGATGTAGGCCTTCCCCAGGTTCCTCCACAGACTTCTATCGCAAGCTATTCTGTGCCACTGTAGCTTATGTTGGTCTAAGTCATCTCGCCAGCGGGTTTTTTGTCTTCCTCGGTTTCTTGTGTATCCTCGGGGTGTCCAGAAGGTTGTTCGTGATGTCCATTGGTTGTCTGTCATCCTGGCAATGTGGCCTGCCCAGTTCCATTTGAGCTTGCTAATGGTTTCAAGGATATCCATTACTTTAGTTTTTTGACGTATCCATTTAGCTGTTTTTCTATCCTTCCATGTTAGATTTAGCATAATTCTCTCATGTGCCCTCTGCATTGTTCGTAATTTAAGGGAAAGCTCATTTGTTAGATTCCAAGTTTCGGCCCCATAGGTGACAGTGGGGAGGATACACTGATCATAGACTTTCCTTTTTAAGATGATAGGAATCTTCTTATTTTTTAACACTGTACTGGCTCTTCCAAACGCTTGCCAACCGAGGGTTATTCTTCTTTTTATTTCGCTCTCTACAGGCGTCATGTAAAGAGATTCGTTGTCCATGGTAGATGTAGTTGTCCACTTCCTCAATTTGTTGGTTTTCAATTTCAAGTATGTCATCTGCATTTTCAGTATATTTATTGCTCATGACTTTGGTCTTTTGGAAGTTCATGTGGAGGCCAATTGATTTGCTTGCTTCATTTAGCTCGGTGAGCATATGTTGAAGCTCTTCTTTGGTGTGAGCAATGATAATGATGTCATCAGCAAATCTTAGGTGACTTAGATATTCTCCATCTATTTTTATTCCTTTTTCTTGCCAGTTGAGTTGTTGGAAAGCTCTCTCCAGGCAGGCAGTAAACAGTTTGGGTGAGCTAGTGTCACCTTGTCTGACACCTCTCTTGAGTTGGAATGGTTCAGAGTCCTTGTGGAGACGAATAAATGATGTTGCATGGTCATAGATGTGACAGAGTACATTAATGTAAACTGAGTCAACTCCCTGTTCTTCCAGCGCTGACATGACCACCTCAGTTTCATCCGAGTCAAATGCTTTGGTGTAATCTACAAGTGCTACTACTAGTGGTATCTTATATTCATTTGCTTTCTCAATGATTTGGTTTACTGTTTGTAGATGGTCAATTGTGGAGTAGCCTCTTCTAAAGCCCGCTTGTTCCCTTGGCTGATTTTCATCAAGCTTTCCTACAATTCGGTTGGTGATCACTTTGGTGAAAATTTTATAAATAACATTAAGGAGGCTGATTAGCCGTTGGTTGTTCATGTCCCTGGGGTCGCCTTTTTTGTAGAGTAGAATGAGGATAGCTTTATTCCACTCTTCTGGCGTTTTGCTCTTCTTCAGACATTCATTGAATAGTCGTGCCAGTCTGACCTGGATTGGCTCATCAGCATCTGCTATTAGGTCTAACGTGATGTTATCTGGTCCCGGTGCTTTCCCTTTCTTCATTTGCTTGACAGCTAGTCTCACCTCGCCTGCTGTGATCTCTGGAAAGTGATGAGATGGGTGTTGATTTGCTCTTTCACGAAGATGGTAACGAGGTCTTTCTGAGGAGTAAAGCTTTTGGTAGTACTCTCTTGCTCGCTTAGCTATTCCATCACGGTTGGTTGTAAGGGATTCGTCTTCTTCTAGCACCCCAGTGAATTGCAGCTTCCCTTGGCCGAGTTTTCTTTTTGCTGTTTTAAACCCTCTGCCTTGTTTGATGACATCTTCAATTATTTTTGTCATCCTATTGCTTAGGTCTTCTCGTTGCTTTTCTGTATAGTTTTGTTTAGTTCTGCTGCTTCAATTTTCTCCCTCACTGTTGATGGGGGCCTTGAGATTTCTCCGTTTTTTCATGAGGTTCTTTGTGTCTTCCGAGAATTTGCTGTTGTCAGAGGGTTTTGTGTCCTGGAACTTCTTTGCTACTTCTTTCAGGGGGATAATAATGTTATTATTCAAGTTTTCAAGATCAGTTTCATTACTGTATTGGTCTTCTAAATTTCCAAGAATCTCGTAGCGCTTTTTTAACTCTATCTGAAATGTAGATTTGAGAGCTTCAGGTACTTTGATATGTTCTGGTCTTAAGAAGAATAGTTTTTGCCTTTCTTGTTTGGTGTTGATTTGGACTTTGCATCTTACCATCCTGTGATCACTGCCTACATTGACTTGGTTCAGGACATCAACATTTTTAACTATGTTTGTCTACCAGTATGTAGTCTATTTCATTACGTGTTTCATGGTTTGGGCTTCGCCATGTCCATCTCTTGTTTTCACTCATTTGAAAGAATGTGTTCATGATCTTGAAGTTATGTGCTACAGCAAAATTTATCAAGTCATCTCCCCTTTCATTTCTCTCCCCATATCCAAATTTGCCAACGCAATCCTCATTCCCTTTTCCAATTTTAGCATTGAAATCCCCCATTATGATGTTGTAATGGGCTTTGTTGTTATTTAGAGTGGTATATAGGTCATCATAAAAGTTATCCAGTTCCTCTTGGGATGACAATGATGTGGGAGCATATACCTGTATGATAGTTAGTCTGTACCGCTTTGAAATTCTAAGAGTGACACTAGCAACTCTGTCTGATGTGGCTGTGAACTTCTCAGTGTTGCTGTGTAAGGTTTGCTTATGAGAAATCCAACACCATTTTGCTTGCTTTCCTTGCCACAGTTGTAAAGCAAGTGTCCGCTTTTAAGCATTTGGATTTTTCTCACCTGGTCTTCTCATCTCGGAGATTCCGATAATATCCCAATTGATGTTCATAATCTCTGTTTCCAGGCTACTCAGGTGTATCTCTTCAGAGAGGGTTCTTACATTGTACGTAGCAATGTTAAGCACTGTTTTAGGGTTGGATAGTCACTTTTACAGCACACAGTCCCTATCCAAATCAGACTGTGTGGTTGGGCCTTGATTTAAATCCGCTGACCCAACAGGAACGGCCAAATTTTTGTCTGTGGTTGTAACTCATTTGGGGAGATTGTGGGCCATACCCTGCCGCGCTGGCCCATGGCAAGTTGGCAGGGGAAGAAATAGCGAGAAGTAAAGTTTGACAAGGGATTGGACAGTAAATATAGAGGGATGAAAGAATTGAGGGGACAGCATGAGAGAAAAGAATTGACTCCGGGGTTATAAGAGAAGAAATAACCGTATTGGTGGAGGTGGAGTCTATGCGTGGAAGATCGAAAACTGCTATGTACAAATGAACGAACGAGACCGACTACACCCGACCCGTAGAATGTCGACAAATAAATGAAAAATATACCGTTAGTATAGGATATACTGTAGATAATTAGTGTATTTTTTCATCGGTTTACTATACATTCAAGAAGGTAATGTATAGAGAAGAAAAGGCTTGTTTTACGTTTATATACCGTTTACCCAGTATGTTTTCTCAACCCAAAACCCCGAGTTCCCGCTAGGGGTCCCCCATTATCGGCGGATATAGATATATATATATATATATATATATTTCTGAAACTATTCATTTCCAAGAGGAATGAGTGTCAATTTTTAAAGAGAACATACCTTTTTCTATAGAAAAAAAGTTTTCCCCCTAGGTTACGGTAACCTGAAATAAACTATAATAAAACCAATTTATGAACTGAAATCGGTTAGTGTAGGTGGTATAGTAACAGAAGATTTGTCAGCTACAATACGTGGCCGCTTGGCTAATGTGTGGAGTGTGGCGCTTATCATTTGCCAGTACAGATGGGCAAGGAGATGGTAGATAGCGAGTGAGGGGAGCCAGGTTTAAAGGTCGCTCATGAATGGCCGAGGCAGGGGACGGTGGCATTGCCCGAGAGACTGACTTATGCAGGTTTTAAAGGTCGCTCATGAACGGCCGAGGCAGGGGACGGTTGAGAGACTGACTTACGCAGGTTTTAAAGGTCGCTCATGAACGGCCGAGGCAGGGGACGGTGGCATTGCCCGAGAGACTGACTTACGCATGTTTTACAGGTCGCTCATGAACGGCCGAGGCAGGGGACGGTGGCATTGCCCGAGAGACTGACTTACGCAGGTTTTACAGGTCGCTCATGAACGGCCGAGGCAGGGGACGGTGGCATTGCCCGAGAGACTGACTTACGCAGGTTTTACAGGTCGCTCATGAACGGCCGAGGCAGGGGACGGTGGCATTGCCCGAGAGACTGACTTACGCAGGTTTTACAGGTCGCTCATGAACGGCCGAGGCAAGGGATGGTGGCATTGCCCTAGAGACTTACTATAGCAGGGAGGGCCAGGCAATGGATGCTGATGCCTCAGCAGGTGGACCTGTGGGCTCCCCCAACTATGCTCACAAGGATGGTAAGGTTGCAGCTACTGAAGGAACTAGCGAGTTTGAGCGGGACTTGAACTCCCGTAGCGATCACCAGTCTATGACGTTACCAAACAGGTCACCCCAATTCTAAAAAAAAGCAAAGAACTGAATTGATAAGTGTCAAGTGGGTGTACCACTATAAACATATGGTTTTAAGTGTGTTAGATGATGGATACGGTTAGGAAGGATTCCCATTTTCTGTGAGCAGGTCTGGTGGCCGAACAATTTGCTCTTACAGATTTTGATTTATTTATAATACTTTATTTACCAGCAAAATGGCTAGTTTGATATTTTTACTCCGCCAAGGAAGTTGGAAGGTGGTTACGTCTTACCGTCTTACCCCCTGTTTGTGTGTGTGTGTGTGTGTGAACAGCTTCCTGGCCACAATTTTAATCTTGTAGTAATGAAACCTGCAGGGATCAACTGTTATGTAGAAAGCAGGAAATGATTAAACTCTTGTAGGCAAGGTTTGGTCAAACAAAATGTCCAATTTACGTAATTAGCTGTAAGTTTGGTTATCAATGTCACAGAGGCTTCAAACTTGGTTCATAAAAAGTGTATGAAAATCCACAGCAATTAATACATGTTAAGGTCAAAGGTCTAGGTCAAGATGGAGCAAGAGGTCAAGAAATGAGCTTCCGCAGTGGAGGTCTGCACTCTACTGAGTGCTTAATGTTTATTATTATTATTATTAGGTAAACTACAACCTTAGTTTTGTTCAATGGAGAGTGGGGTGTAATAACTTGCGTGTCATTCGATTAAGATAAGTATATTTCTAGATCTAAGTTCATTGTTTAATTTTTGGAGACAGGTTTTGAGTTACTGCGCATGCATTGTTCCCCATAAAGCCCATAATCGAGTAATGTGCCCCAGGTCATGGTTGGAAATGCTAAAGAAAAAAGAAAGGAAGCAAGTGGAAACAATATATGGTTTGGTATTTGGCTAGAAATTAAAGTGTCATATATTTACCCAGATTTTTTTTCTCGTATAGGGTGTTTTTTGGATGAAGTGTAGTATATTTTCTTTGAGGGGTGTATGTATTATAACGGCCACCTGTATGTATGATTACGGCTAACCTCGGATACGGCAGTGGAAGGGGGTTTGCAGGGGCGTAAACACCCCCCTCCCCCATTAGGTAAGTAGGTAATGACATGGCTTGTAGGTTAAGTAAGGGGGGGGAAATGTAATAGTTGATGTCAATCTTTAATCCAAATCTGAGAAACTGGCCGCAGATATACAAAGGCTCCCTTTTTTTATATTATACGAGACTTGTCTTCAAATTACTTTGAAGCAAATATAGCCATCGATATTCTATGTAGGCTTAAGGATCAAATTTTAGAGCAGTTGTAGATACTGTAGTATGCTACGGGTTGACAAAGATATCCCATTTTATATTGAAGATCAAAGTTATATAGCCTAACCTAACCTCCCCTTCTTCCCTTAGCAAGAGAATGTAACGAAAGGAAAGTTTTGTACAATGTAGACGAGACAACTAGAGCTAACGAAGACGTTGGCGGAGGTAGAAAGTAGAGGTAGTTAATTTCTTTAGGTTATTTTTGTCACATTCTCAATTGAATGAAATTCTTTTGACAATTAATTGGGTTTTGAATATCTTGCTAGAGTTAATTTAGAGGAATCTTCCTCGAAACCACGTTTCCTAAAGCAACCAACGTTGTCTCCACTCAAACATATAAAAAACATTTAAATCTAGTTTAATAGTGACAAACAAATTGATAGACTTGGTTATTCTAATGTTTAACCAATATTAATAAAACAAAAGGATTTAAGAATTATTTAATAACCGTTTCGTATTTTTCAGACTTCTGGTTGATGCCACTGGAAAGAGAATAAGGAGGCTTAGACACCATAGGGGGACTGACATGGAAAGGATGATGCCCTTGAAAAAAATTTTAAAGGTATATATCATTTTGTTAAGCATGTTGTATACAATGGCTGGCGACAAGCTGATGTAATATTTGCCTTATCGGTTTCAACGTAAAATCCATAACTTAGTGTTTAGAAACTATAACCTTTAATCAAAGGTTTTGTTTGGTACTTGTGTTTGTGAGTGTGTGGGATTTTTCATTGCTCCAATAATAATTTGGTCTCAGAAGTTTTTTTTCAGTACCAAACATTTTGGCAGTAGCCATGTCATTCGCATTTATTATTATTATTATTATTATTATTATTATTATTATTATTATTATTATTATTACTATCCAAGCTACAACCCTAGTTGGAAAAGCAAGATGCTATAAGCCCAGGGGCTCCAACAGGGAAAGATAGCCCAGTGAGGAAAGGAAATAAGGAAATA
This sequence comes from Palaemon carinicauda, assembly GCF_036898095.1. Classification (NCBI taxonomy): domain Eukaryota; kingdom Metazoa; phylum Arthropoda; class Malacostraca; order Decapoda; family Palaemonidae; genus Palaemon; species Palaemon carinicauda. The sequence goes on along the minus strand of NW_027172258.1, from coordinate 314,144 downwards.
AATAAATGAAGAGAACAAATTAACAATAAATCATTCTAAAATAAGTAACAACGTCAAAACAGACATGTCATATATAAACTATTAACAACATCAAAAACCAATATGTTATAAATAAACTATAAAAAGACTCTTGTCCGCCTGGTCAACAAAAAAGCATTTGCTCCAACTTTGAACTTTTGAAGTTCTACTGATTCAACCACCCGATTAGGAAGATCATTCCACAACTTGGTAACAGCTGGAATAAAACTTCTAGAGTACTGCGTAGTATTGAGCCTCGTGATGGAGAAGGCCTGGCTATTAGAATTAACTGCCTGCCTAGTATTACGAACAGGATAGAATTGTCCAGGGAGATCTGAATGTAAAGGATGGTCAGAGTTATGAAAAATCTTATGCATAATAGTATAATATTGGTGAAACTGCTATTAATAGACTTTGTCATTCCAATGTTCTAGCCAATATAAGTTCTAAAAAGGATTTAAGAATCTTTTATTAACTGGTTCATATTTTTCAGGTTTTTATGCCACTGACCCCAAGCCCCCCTCCACCCAAGCAAGAACCAAGGAAGGCCAGGTAATGGCTGGTGATGACTCGGCAGATAGACTTATAGCTCTCCCAAACCCCCTATCCTTAGGTAAGGATGGTGAGGTTGCAGCAGCCAAGGAAACTAAGGAGCTTGAGTGGTACTCGAACCCTAGTCAGGGACATTACCACATGGACCACCACATGCTTACCAGAGAAACCTTGCTGTTGAGATTTTCTTCCCAGTGTAAGTTTTTTTTTATCAGTACCAAGAATTCTGGCAGTAGCCTTGCTATTCATACTAGAGAAAAGTTTTTGGTGCAAAACACACATTCAATGGTGAAGAATTTGATGTTTCCAGACTTGAGATCTCTTATCGTTGTGCTGTTAGGTGAGTGTTTATGATGTAACTTATTGTTTTATCATGTTTAGGTAAATGAAATATCTGTGATTATTTGTGGTATAAATATTTTGCCTAATGAACATGATGGAAGTTTGAGACTTTTTTTTTTTTCTTTTTTTTTTAGCCGATACTACGCATCACCAAACTTATTTTCTATTTCAGGTTTTTTTTATATCTAAATTTTTCACGCTCTTTGCTTTCATTAGATGTTTGCAGTAATTGCCAAGTATTTTTGAGTTATTTGCTTTTGAAAGTCTTAACCTAGTTTTATAAGTTATTGAATTTAGTAGTCAATGCAGAAAGTACACAATTTCTGACAAAAATAAAAACTCAACAAGGACCTGGTGATCCTTTTTATTTTGAGGTGCTGTGGCCCAAATAGGGTTTTATTTCCTAAAACGACCATTGGATCCATTTTTCTAACCAATATAGGTACTAAAATGGAAAAAATAAAGATTTATTTAATAACTGGTTCATATTTTTTGTGCGTGTGGGGCCATTGTCAACGGGAATCGAAGGAAGAGTTGAGTGGCTCGTGAAATGTTTTAGTGATGAGGGGAACAGAACCTGCCTCGTTCAAACCCGAAGTCTGGTAGGCCATACAAGATTACTCCTCAGTTATAAGAAACTGATAAAACCAAAGTGTCAGAAAACGAATTGTCATGTTCAAATGTAGAAAAAGTCCAGTGGAGTGACAATGCATATTTTGTAGTACTCCAGAAGTGGAATGGTGTGTGTGTTTTTTGGGGTGGTGGTGGTATAGAAATACTGAGGTGCTCATATTCTTACTTATATGCTTTGAGAGATTTATGCGAAGGTCCTTTTTTGACTGTGACAAGAGACCTGAGGTCGTGTTGGGTTGCACCACGTTGGTGCCCCTCCCTTCTTTCAATGCGTCGAAAAACAGCATCAAGTGCGGGGGGAGGACGAGAAGATATATAACCCTCCGTAGATTCTCATCTGCCACCCACCACTCGAGGTCTGTCTATTTTTCTGGTCCCATTGGGATCAGAATGTGTGGGGAATCAAATGCCTGATTGCAATTGGACTCACTGTGTCACTGGAGAGATGAAATGTTAAGGCGGCCGTTAGGAATTAGACTGGCCAGGAATGAAAGGTTTGTGAGGAGACGTAGCCACTTTTGGGCTGGGATTTCTTGTCGTCTTGAAAAAAGATCTTACGACCTTTCTCAGCGTGGTTATCCTGTCGTCGGATGGGATGGTTTTGTGTACCACTGGCTACCCCCTACCCAAGCTATGGGTAAAGTTGCCACCTGGCTCCTAAAGTCTAATTGGCACCTACCTATCGTCTTTGCCCAAGATATAGACAGCCATATATAGATAACTACAGGTTTGTATTAGGGAAAAATACAAATTATCTACAAATTTGTCATATTTTGTTAACTGTGTTGTATACAATGGCTGACAATCTGGTGTAATACTTACCTTTTTGGTTCAACATAAAATGCTTTACTCGGTGTTTATTATGAGTTTATCAACTCTAAACTTTAATCAAAGGTTTTTTAATTGGGTACTAATCTATGCTTCAAGGTGTGGCACTAGTTGGTCTCTAAATATTGTGAGGTAAGTATTGCCAGGTTTTTTTTATTCTATTTTATTTTTAAGGTAGCTCATGAATGTCAGGACCAAGGGACAGTGACATTGCCGTCGTTATCAGAGTCCTCTTCATATGTAATTTTTGCATGTAGAATTAATATCTTTTTCAGTAAATCTTATTTTTTTTTTACATTTTTTTTTTTCAGAACTTAATCAGGAAAAATTGAATCTTCCTAATTTTTTTAGCTACCACCACTTGTTTTTTTAATTTATTAAACTTTATATAAGAAATATGTGTTACTTCTCATTTCAGAGTACGATCTACTGTACATGGTGATCCCAGCATCATTACATGTTGGAAAGGATATTTTATGAAGGTTTTTGCCATCACTCAACTTATTCCATTCGGAACATCGGGAAACGCCTGTAAGCTACTCCCCGTTCCCACTCTTTTTAACCTTGGGATTTAGGTCGAGAATCCTCGCCAGGAAGGACTAAGACTCCTGAGGAACGTGAGAAACGACCTAAGGTCATCCTGCAAGTGATTTAACCAGTTGCAGACGTACCGTGAGGTATTAGGAGTACCTGCGATAAACTCTCCCAGAAGACATTGCAGAATCTTGCAATTAGTGTTCCAAAGCTCTTGGAAGGTTTTAAATAAAGGGCTATCTATAAAATAAAGAATAGGGAGTTTTAACCCAAATATTTTGCACTGCATTCTTAGGAGGTCCTGGAATCTCACAGTCTTGACTAGAAAAGTGTAAACTATCATATGATCTGCTAGAAGATGTCTGATTTAAGCACAAATGCGGCTATGATGTGATCTGCCAGAAGATGTGTGGTTTTAGCACACAAACTCCACTATCTGTGCTTGCAAGAAGATGAGTCTCCTACTCTAGTGGAGGGTTAGAGTAGGAACAAAAGGAGAAAAATATCTCCGGGTGGGATATTTCAATATGACTTAGTGGGAAGGAAGAGGTTTGCCTTCATGGAATGCTAGTGTTTTACAAACACCAACATCATTCCTCAACCACATTTAATCCTCCCATTTTATAGGACCATGTGGTTCGACTAAAGGTGCATCAAGTTTCTCTTCTTGGTGGATGCATTTCAAAATGCATGCTACAAACAAGGTCGTCGTTGATGTTACCATATTTCTTAGTTGTCATCGAATTCATCAGAGACTTCGTCGTTATTATCAGTCGTCGTCTTCATATGTTATTTTTGCTTGTAGAATTTATATCTTTTTCAGGAAATATAAGTTTATTTTATACATTTTTTTTTTTTCAGAACTTAATCCGGAAAAATTGAATTGGGTTTTAGCTACCACCACTTGTTTTTTTAATTTATTAAACTTTATATAAGAAATATGTGTTACTTCTCATTTCAGAGTACGATCTACTGTACATGGTGATCCCAGCATCATCGCATGTTGGAAAGGATATTTTATGAAGGTTTTCACCATCACTCAACTTATTCCATTCGGAACATCGGGAAACGCCTGTAAGCTACTCCCCGTTCCCACTCTGTTTACCCTGGGATTTAGGTTGGGAATCCTCGCCAGGAAGGACAAGACTCCTGAGGAACTTGAGAAACGAACGTTATGGAACCCTGGGGTGTGACCTAATGTCATCCTGCAAGTGATTAACCAGTTGCAGACCTACCGTGAGGTATTAGGAGTACCTGCGATAAACTCTCCCAGAAGACATTGCAGAATCTTGCAATTAGTGTTCCAAAGCTCTTGAAAGGCTTTAAGAAAAGGGCTATCTATAAAATAAAGAATAGGGTGTTTTAACCCAAACATTGTGTTGAAGGCTGATTTATATATTAGCCTGTTCTATAATGCTGGTATTTTTTAGTATGATTCGTTGGAGAACTTTATTTGGAAGAAAATGTTCTTCATTATTGTGTTACTGTATAGTTAATTTATTTTTTTTGTCTTTCAGAGTATGATCTACAAAATGATAGAAGTGATATTTTATAAATGACAATTTGTTCCGATATGATATACTACAATGCACTGCATTCATAGGGGGTCCTGGAATCCCCCAGTCATGACTAGAAAAATCCAAAATATCATGTGAACTGTTAGATGTCTGATTTAAGCACACAATTGCCACTATAATGTGACTTGCCAGAAGATGTGTGGTTTTAGCACACAAACTCCACTATCTGTGCTTGCCAGAAGATGAGTGTCCTACTCTAGTGGAGGGTTAGAGTAGGAACAAAAGGAGAAAAATATCTCTGGCAGGGATATTTCGATATGACCTAGTGGGAAGGAAGAGGTTTGCCTTCGTGGAAAGCTAGTGTTTTACAAACACCAACTTCATTCCTCAACCACATTTATTCCTCCCATTTTATTGGACCATGTGGTTCGACTAAAGGTGCATCAAGTTTCTCTTCTGGGTGGATGCATTTCTAAATGCATGCTACAAACAAGGTCGTCGTTGATGTTACCATATTTCTTAGTTGTCATCGAATTCATCAGAGACTTCGTCGTTATTATCAGTCGTCGTCTTCATATGTTATTTTTGCTTGTAGAATTTATATCTTTTTCAGGAAATATAAGTTTATTTTATACATTTTTTTTTTTTTCAGAACTTAATCCGGAAAAATTGAATTGGGTTTTAGCTACCACCACTTGTTTTTTTAATTTATTAAACTTTATATAAGAAATATGTGTTACTTCTCATTTCAGAGTACGATCTACTGTACATGGTGATCCCAGCATCATCGCATGTTGGAAAGGATATTTTATGAAGGTTTTCACCATCACTCAACTTATTCCATTTTGAACATCGGGAAACGCCTGTAAGCTACTCCCCGTTCCCACTCTGTTTACCCTGGGATTTAGGTCGGGAATCCTCGCCAGGAAGGACAAGACTCCTGAGGAACTTGAGAAACGAACGTTATGGAACCCTGGGGTGTGACCTAATGTCATCCTGCAAGTGATTAACCAGTTGCAGACCTACCGTGAGGTATTAGGAGTACCTGCGATAAACTCTCCCAGAAGACATTGCAGAATCTTGCAATTAGTGTTCCAAAGCTCTTGAAAGGCTTTAAGAAAAGGGCTATCTATAAAATAAAGAATAGGGTGTTTTAACCCAAACATTGTGTTGAAGGCTGATTTATATATTAGCCTGTTCTATAATGCTGGTATTTTTTAGTATGATTCGTTGGAGAACTTTATTTGGAAGAAAATGTTCTTCATTATTGTGTTACTGTATAGTTAATTTATTTTTTTTGTCTTTCAGAGTATGATCTACAAAATGATAGAAGTGATATTTTATAAATGACAATTTGTTCCGATATGATATACTTCAATGCACTGCATTCATAGGGGGTCCTGGAATCCCCCAGTCATGACTAGAAAAATCCAAAATATCATGTGAACTGTTAGATGTCTGATTTAAGCACACAATTGCCACTATAATGTGACTTGCCAGAAGATGTGTGGTTTTAGCACACAAACTCCACTATCTGTGCTTGCCAGAAGATGAGTGTCCTACTCTAGTGGAGGGTTAGAGTAGGAACAAAAGGAGAAAAATATCTCTGGCAGGGATATTTCGATATGACCTAGTGGGAAGGAAGAGGTTTGCCTTCGTGGAAAGCTAGTGTTTTACAAACACCAACTTCATTCCTCAACCACATTTATTCCTCCCATTTTATTGGACCATGTGGTTCGACTAAAGGTGCATCAAGTTTCTCTTCTGGGTGGATGCATTTCTAAATGCATGCTACAAACAAGGTCGTCGTTGATGTTACCATATTTCTTAGTTGTCATCGAATTCATCAGAGACTTCGTCGTTATTATCAGTCGTCGTCTTCATATGTTATTTTTGCTTGTAGAATTTATATCTTTTTCAGGAAATATAAGTTTATTTTATACATTTTTTTTTTTTTTCAGAACTTAATCCGGAAAAATTGAATTGGGTTTTAGCTACCACCACTTGTTTTTTTAATTTATTAAACTTTATATAAGAAATATGTGTTACTTCTCATTTCAGAGTACGATCTACTGTACATGGTGATCCCAGCATCATCGCATGTTGGAAAGGATATTTTATGAAGGTTTTCGCCATCACTCAACTTATTCCATTTTGAACATCGGGAAACGCCTGTAAGCTACTCCCCGTTCCCACTCTGTTTACCCTGGGATTTAGGTCTGGAATCCTCGCCAGGAAGGACAAGACTCCTGAGGAACTTGAGAAACGAACGTTATGGAACCCTGGGGTGTGACCTAATGTCATCCTGCAAGTGATTAACCAGTTGCAGACCTACCGTGAGGTATTAGGAGTACCTGCGATAAACTCTCCCAGAAGACATTGCAGAATCTTGCAATTAGTGTTCCAAAGCTCTTGAAAGGCTTTAAGAAAAGGGCTATCTATAAAATAAAGAATAGGGTGTTTTAACCCAAACATTGTGTTGAAGGCTGATTTATATATTAGCCTGTTCTATAATGCTGGTATTTTTTAGTATGATTCGTTGGAGAACTTTATTTGGAAGAAAATGTTCTTCATTATTGTGTTACTGTATAGTTAATTTATTTTTTTTGTCTTTCAGAGTATGATCTACAAAATGATAGAAGTGATATTTTATAAATGACAATTTGTTCCGATATGATATACTTCAATGCACTGCATTCATAGGGGGTCCTGGAATCCCCCAGTCATGACTAGAAAAATCCAAAATATCATGTGAACTGTTAGATGTCTGATTTAAGCACACAATTGCCACTATAATGTGACTTGCCAGAAGATGTGTGGTTTTAGCACACAAACTCCACTATCTGTGCTTGCCAGAAGATGAGTGTCCTACTCTAGTGGAGGGTTAGAGTAGGAACAAAAGGAGAAAAATATCTCTGGCAGGGATATTTCGATATGACCTAGTGGGAAGGAAGAGGTTTGCCTTCGTGGAAAGCTAGTGTTTTACAAACACCAACTTCATTCCTCAACCACATTTATTCCTCCCATTTTATTGGACCATGTGGTTCGACTAAAGGTGCATCAAGTTTCTCTTCTGGGTGGATGCATTTCTAAATGCATGCTACAAACAAGGTCGTCGTTGATGTTACCATATTTCTTAGTTGTCATCGAATTCATCAGAGACTTCGTCGTTATTATCAGTCGTCGTCTTCATATGTTATTTTTGCTTGTAGAATTTATATCTTTTTCAGGAAATATAAGTTTATTTTATACATTTTTTTTTTTTTCAGAACTTAATCCGGAAAAATTGAATTGGGTTTTAGCTACCACCACTTGTTTTTTTAATTTATTAAACTTTATATAAGAAATATGTTACTTCTCATTTCAGAGTACGATCTACTGTACATGGTGATCCCAGCATCATCGCATGTTGGAAAGGATATTTTATGAAGGTTTTCACCATCACTCAACTTATTCCATTCGGAACATCGGGAAACGCCTGTAAGCTACTCCCCGTTCCCACTCTGTTTACCCTGGGATTTAGGTCGGGAATCCTCGCCAGGAAGGACAAGACTCCTGAGGAACTTGAGAAACGAACGTTATGGAACCCTGGGGTGTGACCTAATGTCATCCTGCAAGTGATTAACCAGTTGCAGACCTACCGTGAGGTATTAGGAGTACCTGCGATAAACTCTCCCAGAAGACATTGCAGAATCTTGCAATTAGTGTTCCAAAGCTCTTGAAAGGCTTTAAGAAAAGGGCTATCTATAAAATAAAGAATAGGGTGTTTTAACCCAAACATTGTGTTGAAGGCTGATTTATATATTAGCCTGTTCTATAATGCTGGTATTTTTTAGTATGATTCGTTGGAGAACTTTATTTGGAAGAAAATGTTCTTCATTATTGTGTTACTGTATAGTTAATTTATTTTTTTTGTCTTTCAGAGTATGATCTACAAAATGATAGAAGTGATATTTTATAAATGACAATTTGTTCCGATATGATATACTTCAATGCACTGCATTCATAGGGGGTCCTGGAATCCCCCAGTCATGACTAGAAAAATCCAAAATATCATGTGAACTGTTAGATGTCTGATTTAAGCACACAATTGCCACCATAATGTGACTTGCCAGAAGATGTGTGGTTTTAGCACACAAACTCCACTATCTGTGCTTGCCAGAAGATGAGTGTCCTACTCTAGTGGAGGGTTAGAGTAGGAACAAAAGGAGAAAAATATCTCTGGCAGGGATATTTCGATATGACCTAGTGGGAAGGAAGAGGTTTGCCTTCGTGGAAAGCTAGTGTTTTACAAACACCAACTTCATTCCTCAACCACATTTATTCCTCCCATTTTATTGGACCATGTGGTTCGACTAAAGGTGCATCAAGTTTCTCTTCTGGGTGGATGCATTTCTAAATGCATGCTACAAACAAGGTCGTCGTTGATGTTACCATATTTCTTAGTTGTCATCGAATTCATCAGAGACTTCGTCGTTATTATCAGTCGTCGTCTTCATATGTAATTTTTGCTTGTAGAATTTATATCTTTTTCAGGAAATATAAGTTTATTTTATACATTTTTTTTTTCAGAACTTAATCCGGAAAAAATTGAATCTTCCTAATTAGGACTTCTCATTTCAGAGTACGATCTACTGTACATGGTGATCCCAGCATCATCGCATGTTGGAAAGGATATTTTATGAAGGTTTTCACCATCACTCAACTTATTCCATTCGGAACATCGGGAAACGCCTGTAAGCTACTCCCCGTTCCCACTCTGTTTACCCTGGGATTTAGGTCTGGAATCCTCGCCAGGAAGGACAAGACTCCTGAGGAACTTGAGAAACGAACGTTATGGAACCCTGGGGTGTGACCTAATGTCATCCTGCAAGTGATTAACCAGTTGCAGACCTACCGTGAGGTATTAGGAGTACCTGCGATAAACTCTCCCAGAAGACATTGCAGAATCTTGCAATTAGTGTTCCAAAGCTCTTGAAAGGCTTTAAGAAAAGGGCTATCTATAAAATAAAGAATAGGGTGTTTTAACCCAAACATTGTGTTGAAGGCTGATTTATATATTAGCCTGTTCTATAATGCTGGTATTTTTTAGTATGATTCGTTGGAGAACTTTATTTGGAAGAAAATGTTCTTCATTATTGTGTTACTGTATAGTTAATTTACTTTTTTTGTCTTTCAGAGTATGATCTACAAAATGATAGAAATGAAAGCATTATTTTGTAAATGATCATTTGTTCCGATATGGTATACTTTAATGCACTGCATTCTTAGGAGGTCCTGGAATCTCACAGTCATAACTAGGAAAGTGTAAACTATAATATGATCTGCTAGAAGATGTCTAATTTAAGCGCACAATTGCCGCTATGATGTGACCTGCCAGAAGATGTGTGGTTTTAGCACACAAACTCCACTATCTGTGCTTGCAAGAAGATGAGTCTCCTACTCTAGTGGAGGGTTAGAGTAGGAACAAAAGGAGAAAAATATCTCTGGCAGGGATATTTCAATATGACCTAGTAGGAAGACGTTTGCCTTCGTGGAATGCTAGTGTTTCACAAACACCAACTTCATTCCTCAACCACATTTATTCCTCCCACTTTACTGTATAGAACCATGTGGTTTGACTCAAGGTGTAACAACTAGCTCTTATGGATGGATTTCAAAATGCATACTACGAACAAGGTCGTCGTTGAAGTTATCAGAGTTAATGTTATCTTCATATTGAAGCATTCGTCAAAGTCTTCGTCATTGAGTTCGTCTAAGTCTTCATCGTCATCAGAGTCATCTTTATATGTAATTTTCGCTTGTAGAATTTTTTATCTTTTTCAGGAAACCTTATAATTATTTTTTTTACATTTTCTTTTCAGAACTTAAACCAGAAAAATTAATCTTTCTAATTGTATTCTAGCTACCACCATTTTGTTTTTTAATTTGTTAAAGTTATTTTAAAGAAATATTTATTTTTTCTCATTTCAGAGTACGATCTACTGTACATGGTGATCCCTACATCCTTGCTTGTTAACCTAAACTGACTGGAACAAATTTCTTTTCTCTTTTTCTGTTTCAGGTGAGCCTGCCTGTGAGGTCCAACCACGCCACTTTGTCCAGGGCGTGATGCGCGCCGTTGCGGCACCTTCATGTCCTCGGAGGAGACCGATCCTCACACACACTGTCCTTTGTACCGAAGTCGCTCGTGTTCGAAGGAATCTCCTTGTAGTGTGTCGGGAGTGATTGCCCTCCCAGTGGGTGAGGTTTGGTATGCGGAAGTAGTAGTTTAAAAAGGATTCTTTCCCTTCGGGGTCAGCCTGGAAGGGGAAGAAGTTGAGTATGAGTGGTAACGCTGGGATAACCTCGTTTGGTGTCTCCTCATATTGTTGACCCTAGAGAGGCAGTAAGGGAGCCCTCCACGGGGGAGTCCCTCTCATACATAGCTGTTCGTTTGCTGTGGCCCTCCTTAGGGTTGACGGGTCCCCCATCAAAGGAGAAGCTACAGGAGGTCTTGCGTCTTGGTTTGCGTGTTCACTCAAGGGATGAGTCCTCTTCTGCTCTCTTAATAGGTCCGCTAACGTACCTATTAGTCCGGACCTTTCTTCACGTCCGAAGGAACATGTTCCTCTACCCCAGAGGTTATCATCTATGACAACTGGAGCTGCTGTAGTTCCCCCCAGCCACCCTCGAGTGGATAAGCAGGTTTGCCACCTCGCAGTTGAAATCTAATGGCTACTTCCAGCTATGCTGAAAGATAATCCATATAAATAACTCCAGGTCTGTATTAGTTAGGGAAAAATACAAATTATCTATGAATTTGTCATTTTCAGTGACTTTGTTTTTAGCTGTAGATGTTTTTCTAGCAAGTTTTTTTTAATATGAACATATGTTGTCCCGACACAAGATACAAACTTTCCGCTCTTCAACCTAGCATTGTTATATCGGTGGAGCTGAAAACCAGTCGAAACTGAAGTTGACTAGGGTTTTAGTAAACCGGTAGTTAGCGGGGGTGTGTTCATCCACTGCTCCCACCAGCACTGGTGACTCAGTCACTTTTTATTTTGGCTCAGTAGAGTGTAGATGTGTCTCACTCTCCCGTTAACCTAAGCTAGCTGGAACTAATTTCTTTTCTCTCTTTCTTTTTCAGGTGTTCCTACCCTTGAGGTCCAACCATGCCACTTTGTCCAGACCGTGAAGGGCGCCGTTACGGCATTTTCATGTCCTCGGAGTAGCCAGATTGGGTACAAATAATGACACAATTACTGCAATTGATGGTGTAAAACGTAATTGTAAGAAAGGAAGATGAACTGAGCGGTTCTTGGAGGTGTAAACATTGTCATAATTCAGTCGTGTTCTGAAATTTCTTCCTTCAGTCGACACAAACCCATTTTCTCATAACCTAACCTAGTCAGTCATTTTGTGTTTTCATGTTGGTTATTAATGGATTTACTAAAGGCCAATTGCTGAACATGTGAATTTTCATCAGGTTTGGACAACGCAAAGTGTGGCTAAAGGTACTCAGACTGTATAGTACTGTAACCTTTACTGCAGTGCATAGGTAACAAACAGTACTGAAGTACAGTACTGCAAGTGTTGACAGCATTGTTTAGTACTGAAGTACAGTACTGCAAGTGTTGACAGCATTGTTTTGAAGTGACTATTTGAGGCATCATCCATTTGCTACTTCTGTGCACAATACGTACATGGCTAGATAAGAACTTGAGATAATTCAACAAGCACAATGAAATTTCATTTTGTGGTTTAGTGTGGAGTATTTTATGATACTGTACTGGGCATCTTCCAGCAGCCAGTATATAGTCACAGATAATAGAATTAGAGAGATGATTTGCTTAACCCTTTTACCCCCAAAGGATGTACTGGTATGTTTCACAAAAGCCATACCTTTACCCCCATGGACGTACCGGTACGTCCTTGCAAAAAAATGCTATAACAAAATCGTTTTTTCATATTTTTGAAATTTTTTTGAGAAAATTCAGGCATTTTCCAAGAGAATGAGACCAACCTGACCTCTCTATGACAAAAATTAAGGCTGTTAGAGCAATTTGAAAAAATATATACTGCAAAATGTGCTGGGAAAAAAATAACCCCTTGCGGGTTAAGGGTTGGAAATTTCCAAAAAGGGTTAACTAGTTTTATTGATAAATTTCAGCATCAACAATCGAGTCCCTTCATTTTACTTGCTTTTGAAAGCTGCTGTGCCTTAATTTAGTTTCTTTTTTTGCCGTCGGACTCTAGGCCCTTCTACTTGACTATTATAACAGCTTGCTTTCTCCCACCCTGCTGTCTTGCCTCTTTGTACTTCATATGGGCTAGATTCTATATATCCAATTGCAATCCTGTCGAGGTATTTTGTTGAAAGTCAAGTATTGAATGTATTTTTTTTTTCCATTTTGGCCTTTTTGTCTTTGTTTAATGAAATTGTAACTGCCATTGTTTTTCAATTTTTAATTACTAATTATTCATTGTGTGGGAGGGTGGGCTGTGCCACCCTAGCAGTACCAGCCAAACTCGATTGAGTCCCTTGTCAGGCTGGGAGGAGCATAGAGAGGAGATGTCCCCTTTTTTGTTTCATTTGTTTGATGTCGGCTACCCCCCAAAATTGGAGGAAGTGCCTTAGTGTATGTATGTAATTATTCATTCATTTGTAGATATATTTAGAATTTTTTTAGTATTTATTCTCATGTCTTTAAATGTTGTAGTAAAATCTGGTTTTTTGCTTAGCTTAGTAATAAGTGAATTTGATGTTGAATGAACAAAAAAGGTCAATGTTTTTAATACTTCATTTATTTCTACAGGTAATTCTTCACGGTCTGCAATGCAGTAAGTCTTATTCGAGTTGATCTGACTATCAAGATTAGAAGTAAATTTCAAGATAATGCACCGAGAAGAATTTAAGGTTTAACCCAAATAACATGTATGGTAGAAAATTTCTCAACACACTGTGAAATTTGAAATAGACTCATTGCCTTCATTCAATTAAAAGTTATAGGTTATCTAGTGTGGTCTTAAGACCGGCAAGTATGAAGTTAAACTGTATTTTCTGAAAAAAAATACAGTATAACTTCATACTCATTACAAAAAATTGTTCCAAATCAATAATTTGTCTAAATGTGAAGCATTTATAATTGGTCTGTTCACAAACCCTTGGGTGTCTTCACCCTTATTACTGGAAAGGGATAATGCATGTTTTGTTAAAATTTATTCTGTTACCATTTTATTTGTAAGAAAATTGGGTCTTTGTCTTTAAAAATCTGTTGATTTTGAATGTGCCATTATATTATTGAAACTTACTGGAATTCATTTGCTATTTATTCTAAAACCAGGAGCCCTTTTAATGAGGGAATGCCTTGATGAAGTCATTGAGCTTCAGCCGTGCTGTTTATCCTACAACCAGGAGCCCTCTTAATGAGGGAATGCCTTGAAGAAGTCACTGAGCTTCAGCCGTGCTGTTTATCCTACAACCAGGAGCCCACTTAATGAGGGAATGCCTTGAAGAAGTCACCGAGCTTCAGCCGTGCTGTTTATCCTACAACCAGGAGCCCACTTAATGAGGGAATGCCTTGAAGAAGTCACCGAGCTTCAGCCGTGCTGTTTATCCTACAACCAGGAGCCCACTTAATGAGGGAATGCCTTGAAGAAGTCACCGAGCTTCAGCCGTGCTATTTATCCTACAACCAGGAGCCCTCTTATTGAGGGAATGCCTTGAAGAAGTCACTGAGCTTCAGCCGTGCTATTTATCCTACAACCAGGAGCCCTCTTATTGAGGGAATGCCTTGAAGAAGTCACTGAGCTTCAGCCGTGCTGTTTATCCTACAACCAGGAGCCCTCTTATTGAGGGAATGCCTTGAAGAAGTCACTGAGCTTCAGCCGTGCTGTTTATCCTACAACCAGGAGCCCTCTTATTGAGGGAATGCCTTGAAGAAGTCACTGAGCTTCAGCCGTGCTATTTATCCTACAACCAGGAGCCCTCTTATTGAGGGAATGCCTTGAAGAAGTCACTGAGCTTCAGCCGTGCTATTTATCCTACAACCAGGAGCCCTCTTAATGAGGGAATGCCTTGAAGAAGTCACTGAGCTTCAGCCGTGCTGTTTATCCTACAACCAGGAGCCCACTTAATGAGGGAATGCCTTGAAGAAGTCACTGAGCTTCAGCCGTGCTGTTTATCCTACAACCAGGAGCCCTCTTAATGAGGGAATGCCTTGAAGAAGTCACTGAGCTTCAGCCGTGCTGTTTATCCTACAACCAGGAGCCCTCTTAATGAGGGAATGCCTTGAAGAAGTCACTGAGCTTCAGCCGTGCTATTTATCCTACAACCAGGAGCCCTCGGAATGCCTTGAAGAAGTCACTGAGCTTCAGCCGTGCTATTTATCCTACAACCAGGAGCCCTCGGAATGCCTTGAAGAAGTCACTGAGCTTCAGCCGTGCTATTTATCCTACAACCAGGAGCCCTCGGAATGCCTTGAAGAAGTCACTGAGCTTCAGCCGTGCTATTTATCCTACAACCAGGAGCCCTCGGAATGCCTTGAAGAAGTCACTGAGCTTCAGCCGTGCTATTTATCCTACAACCAGGAGCCCTCGGAATGCCTTGAAGAAGTCACTGAGCTTCAGCCGTGCTATTTATCCTACAACCAGGAGCCCTCGGAATGCCTTGAAGAAGTCACTGAGCTTCAGCCGTGCTATTTATCCTACAACCAGGAGCCCTCGGAATGCCTTGAAGAAGTCACTGAGCTTCAGCCGTGCTATTTATCCTAAAACCAGGAGCCCTCTTAATGAGAGAATGCCTTGATAAAGTCATTGAGTTTCAGCACAGCACACGTGATGGGCAACAGAGCTCTTGAACTTGGGGAAATTGCTCCCCCAGTTCAAATCTAAATTTCTCTTTCATCTTTTTCTTTCAATTTTAATTCGACCTTCTAATTTTATAAACTTTCTTTCGTGTTGCTTTACCAACTCCACGAGAAAAAGTTCCCTTATATATATATATATGTATATATATATATTAATTTTTCTTTTTCTTTTGGCTTGGATGTTTCTACATCCATTATAGCTGCTGGCACGGATGGTTATATATTTGCTATTGCTGCCCTGCTTTGATGAAGTGGAGAAGGTGTAGCGGTTGGGAGGTATTTGCATTCAAAGCTATATGTGAGAGTATTGGATGATCTCAGCCATCCCGAAGATGGTTTGGACCTTTTTGGCAGAACTATTCTCAAGTGTTGGGTCTTCGCAATCCAGGGGGATCGAAAGCTTGGAGTAGGACTCACAGCTTTTGGCTGGAAGCCCGTCATTGCAGATATGGGGAGGATGATTCCATAGTTAATTGGTCCCAGTCCTAACAGGCGGGTTCAGCTTACACCTGTGCCTCTATATCTGTTTTGATGCTATCCTTCGGGTAGGGTATGGAGTGGACCATCTGGGAAGTATACTCTCATTGTGCCGATAGTGGAGAGTGCAAATTTCCTTAATGACGTGTGATGGCCTAACATTCTCGAGCAGGTACATCAAGCTAACGGTTTTCTCTCTCTCTCGTCTAATGGTTTCTTTAAGTAACGAACCCCCATCCCCTGGATACGCTGACTTTCCCCCGGCACTGTTGACGACTTCTGCTAATTCTGTTGACGACCTAGGAACAAAAAAGGACCCCTCTACTAATGTTTTAAAACCAATTAAGTCGGGTAATAAAGGGAAACTTTGAATCCTTCATGTTACCCAAATTCCAATAAATATTGATTATGATATGATATATAAAGCATTTAGATGCTATGGAGTGATAAAAGAAATTAGAATGAAACTTGAAAATGAAAAATGGGATTCATGGATAACTTGTAATAATCATGAAGAAGCATTCAATGCATTATGTAACATCAATATCAAAATTAATAACTTAGAAATGTCATGGGTGCCCTATGTGATAAGATACCAAACAATTTGGATGTATATAGACCTGTTGACTGGTTTGAGAAAGATGTTGATTTAACTATGCTCCCCCAGAGAAAGCCAAAACCACCAGTGTGACTTGTTGCCGAGCCTAAAGGGAGTTATGGGAATTATTTTAAAATTAGCAAACAAACTCGGAAAAGGGTAGGAACCATTGCAGCAGGTGATATATCTCGCTTTGGAAAAAATAGCTTCCTAATCCATGCAAAATCATACACTCAATCAGTAATACTGTCTGACCTTACGACAAGCAGTGATGAGGATATGTTAGATGTCAAACACCACCTAAATTTTACTTACGGAAGGGGAGTGGTCTTCAATAAAGATCTGTACAAATTTATAGAAGAGGAAATACTAGCCATGTGCCCATTAACAGTGTGGAAAGTGCGTAAGATTCCTGGGACGTCAATGATTATCCTTACTTTCCAGGATGCTGATGTCTCTTTCCACATCGATATTGAAAATGAAAGAATAAAAGTTCGACCTTTTAAACAAAAGCCCTTACAATGTTTCAAGTGTTTCAAATTTGGACATCCTTCTAAAGTTTGTAAAAATGAAAAAATGTGTAGCATCTGTTCCAGACCTTATCATGGAGAGAGTACACTTGAGCCCAGCTGTTTGAATTGCAATTCAAACCATAAGTCAACTGACAGGAGCTGTGAGATTTATAAGTTTGAAGAAGTAGCCCTCGACAAATCCATTGTAGGACATGCCAAAAGACTACTGAAAAAACCAAACAGCTATGCAAAGGCATTGAAATCAAGAGAAAATATACCACAGGAGACATCAAACCCATGTATTGCTGCCAGTAATTCCAAGAAAAGAAATACATCTAATGATAGTAGAGTTTTACGTGACAAGGTAAGCATATTGCTTTCCAAGGCTTTGCCACTGTATTAAAACTGCGACACTGCCCACTTCTATACAGACTTCATCCCCCATTACCAGCAATAGTACTAACCTTTCTCAGGCCATGTCCTTGCCTGATTTGATGGAGGTTCCACCCGAAACAAAGTTACCAGGTGCACCTGTGGTAGGGTAAGTGCAAAAACCTGGTAGATCCTCACCACTGATAAATAGGAAAAGAGAGAGACCTCCATCTCTCTCACCCCCTTCCATAAGAAATATTAGTTATGACATCGGATAAATATGATGTTTTGTCTGTTGATGTTTCTGATCAACCAGAAGACAATTTAAATAAATCAGAAATTAAAGTTGAGGTCCACCATCCCCCTCAACAATTGGATGAGGACGACGA
The DNA here is from genome assembly GCF_036898095.1 of Palaemon carinicauda. Classification (NCBI taxonomy): domain Eukaryota; kingdom Metazoa; phylum Arthropoda; class Malacostraca; order Decapoda; family Palaemonidae; genus Palaemon; species Palaemon carinicauda. The sequence goes on along the minus strand of NW_027172258.1, from coordinate 296,519 downwards.
CAAGAGAAGCTCAAACACAAAACCATATTTATCAAGACCCTCTCTAATAAAACCACCAGGAAATAGTGCTAGATCAAAGATTGCTAATTGAAAGACTTCATCTAAAAGTTCTTCCAAAAAATAAACCATTGTTTTTTCTTCCATTTTTGGAATGGAAGTGTCAGGGTTTAAGGGCCAAATATGAAGAACTTGAGCTCCTGGTTTGAGCATTCCCCCATAATTGTAAGTCTACAGGAGAGCAAGCTTGATGCTAATATCCCTTGTCCTAGTGAATATATTAGCTATAGGACACCTTATGATCACGGAGTAGGGAGCCATGGCGGAAGTCTCATATACGTTCGTCGAGGTGTTCCTTCCCCAAATACCTTTATCTGTCCGTACACCTCTGCAGGCAGTGGTTGTACAGATTGATATAGGGAGAAAATATACAATCTGTTCACTGTACTTGCCTCCAAATGATAACATATTGTATGATGATTTAGTAGAGGTGATTCAACAGCTCCCTCAACTTTTTCTTTTACTAGGAGATATGAATGGTAGACATCCATTGTGGGGTGATGTTTTAGCAAACACCAGGGGCAATATTATATCATCAATTGTGGAAAACGAGGATGTCAGACTCCTATTCAGGAGAGCACACACACTTCCATGTTCAGACAGGTACCTTGTCATGCATTGACTTTTCAATTGCAAGCTCTAACTGCCTCCTTGATTTCATTTGGAGGACATTGGATGATTGACATACTAGTGATCATGCACCAATCATTATAAACACCAACAATGGTCCACCTTTACAAAGATCTCCATGATGGAATCTTGATAAGGCAGACTGGGTTAAATTTTCTGCGCTAAGTGAAATCGAAGGGAGAGCAGAACAGTTTGAAAGTATTGATGATGCCATAGACCTACTGAATGGAACTCTTCATACAGCAGGAATCAATTCGATTCCCAAAACCACCGGACTATTCAAAAGACGACCAGTCCAGTGGTGGTCCTCAGAATTAACCGCCTTGCACAGAGCCACCAGAAAATCCCTGACTAGATTACGTAGACGCCGTACTGATGAAAATTTGATATACAAAAAATGTAGAGCACAGTTCCGTCGTGCCATGAAAAAAGCTAGACGCCAATCTTGGAAGGGTTTTTGTTTCCTCCATTAATAGTAGAACACCACCATCTTCTGTATGGAGGAAAGTAAAAAAGATTGCAGGCAAATTCACCCCAAACCCACCACTAGTGTTGAAGGTGAATGGTCAGTTTGTGACTGAAGGAAATGAAGTTAGCAATGCCCTGGCTGGCCATTTTTCAAATGTATTGTGCAAGTGTGTAGCAGCTCCTGGTCACCTGCAAGAGTGTAGCAGCTCTTGGTCACCAGTACAGGAGCATTGAAGAAAAGAAAATTTTAAATTTTGCAACAGGAAGGGAAGAGTCATATAATTCTCCTTTTACTGAAAGAGAATTTGATTCCGCTCTTAATAATTGTAACGATACAGCCCCTGGACCTGATGGAATTCCATATGCAATGATTAAACATGTACCTTTTAATACAAAGTTATTTATTTTAAGCATTTTTAATAGAATATGGCATGATCATAGTTATCCAAGTGTTTGGGAACAAGCCATTATTTTAGCCTTTTTAAAACACGGTAAGGACAAGTTTTTAGCAGCAAACTACCGACCTATTGCATTGACATCTTGTTTATGTAAAATCATGTAGAAGATGGTCAATGCAAGGCTGATGTGGTACCTTGAAAAGAAGGGTATTTTATCACCGATTCAATGTGGATTCAGAAAAATGCACTCAACGACCGATGTGTTGATACGACTTGAGTCTTCTATTTGTGAAGCCTTTGCTTCCAAACAGCACCATGTGACAGTCTCTTTTTATCTTGAAAAGGCATATGATACCACATGGAGATATGGTATACTTAAAACCATTCATGAATTGGGATTGAGAGGAGAGCTGCCACTTTATTCAGGCATTTCTTTCACGTAGAGTTTTTCAAGCGAGAGTGGGGGAAACTCTATCAGAGAGTAAGTGCCAGGAAGAAGGAGTTCCTCAGGGTAGTGTGCTGAGTGTAACCCTTTTTGCACTAGCAATTAATGGGATATCCTCAGCCATTCCCCAGGATGTTCTCTCAACATTATTTGTGGAGGATCTCTCGATATCATTTGCTGGCACTAGAATGGCAATGGTTGAGAGAAAAATCCAACTTTCTATTGATAAAATTATCCAGTGGGCTGACATGAATGGATTTAAGTTCTCGACAAGTAAAACTACTATTGTCCATTTCTGTCGTATCCGGGGAGCATATCCAGACCTGGATATATACATTAAAGGTCAACGGACACCTTGTTTAAGTGAAGCTAAATTTTTTAGGTTTGATATTTGATTGTAGGCTTACATGGGTTTCTCCCTTGAAAGCATTAAAAGCCATATGTCTTGAAGCTCTGAATCTTTTAAAAGTATTGTCCCATACATCCTGGGGCAGACCGCAATACTATTTTGAAATTATACAAGGCCTTGATTTTTACCAAAATTAGTTATGGATGTGAAATATACTCTTCAGCCACCCCAAGCCGGTTAAAAATATTAGACTCGATACATCATGCTGGTATTAGATTGTCTACAGGAGCATTTAGAACCTCGCCTATCCCAAGTCTCCTTTTGATGCTGGGGAGTTACCTCTAGACCTTTACCGAATGTCTTCCATTATTTGGTATTGGTTTAGATTGCAGACTCCCTAACTCTTTATCCTTTCAGACTGCAAGCCTTGTAAGACACGCATCATACTTTGAGTTGCACATGCATTGTTTGCATTTGCCAGCCGTTCTTTTTGTTGTATGACTTAATCATTACCAGGCTTTTTTAACCAATTAAGACCTTCCAAATATTAATGCACAAGTTCCCATATGTTATTCTACAACAGCCATTTTTTCCACCCGATATCTTCGGATAGTCGTTCTGGGGGTTAGAACCCTGTGATACCTGACGGTAATTCTCATATAATATCAATCGCGAAATATTATACAGGTGGAAGCTGCCAGAGGGAACTTCCATCAGGACGACATGGCTATCTCACCTAAAAATAGATTTTTCTTTCGTTAAAATCCCTTTTTTCCATCCTCTTCAGTTCCACCATGACTATGTAATCACATAGACATCTGAAAGGAAAGTACAATCAATTTGGAAGTTTCCAGTAGCGCATATTCGTCTATTTCAGTACAGTAATTGGTTGTTGAAAATGCTCTGTTCAGCATATAGCCATACTTGCTCATGTGAAAGTAAAATATATTCCTGAAATAATGACCCACGATGCTTGCATACACATACAAGGTACGTCTGCCAGAACTTGGGTATAGTGATGCAATGTTAATTTTGCGAGCATAGCTAGCCACGGTGGAGCCCAAACCATTAGAAGGATGGAAAGTGAATCAGATGAATGTTATAATTTCCAGCCACTTACGTAATCCATATATCTCCAACTACATTGTGTTTATTATGCATTTATGACTATCATTACTGCAAATCACTCATTTTGGACATTTCTCACACCCAAAAACCCTGGTTTCCCCACTGGGGTCCCCCATAAAGCTTATAATAGAGTGGTGTGCCCCTATCACGGTTGGAAGTGCAAAAGAAAAAAATAAAAATAAAGGAAGCGAGTGGAAAAAGTATATGGTTTGGTATTTAGCTAGAAATTAAAGTGTCATATATTTACCCAGATTTTTTTCTCTTATAGCGTGTATTTGAATGAAGTATTGTATGTTTTTCTCTCCTTACTGTTTGAGATTTTCCTCCCAGAGCAAATTTTTTATTCAGTACCAAACATTGTGTGAGTAGCCTTGCCATTCACATTTAGTTCTGGTTTCATAGTAAGGACACAGCAAATGATAGACTTTATTATTCTGATGTTCTAATCAATACAAGTACTTTCATATAATAAAACCAAAGAAATTAAGAATTATTTAATAACTGGGTTATATTTTTCAGGTTTTTGGTACATGCAACATGAAAATTGCTGACATGGGAAGGGGCCTGCCGCTTGAAGAAAGCTGACACGGGAAGGAGGATCCCAAGTTTGAGAATTTTAGGACGGTACCTCCACTCTAAGACCAATTAAAAAAAGTGTCTAGTTCACCCCTCTGAGAGTATATATACAGGTGACTGGTACCACCCTCTACCCAAGCTATGGGTAGAGTTACCACCTTGCACCAAAAGTCTTCATTGGCTCCCTGTTTTGATAAAAGATATATCCTTATATAAATATCAGAAGGTTTGTATTAGTTAGGGAAAAATACATTTGTTCCGTAACTGGAATACAAACCACGCTTTTTATTAGGGGTTATAGTTTCGGCGGAGCTGAAATGACAAGCCATTAAAATCTAGCAATGGTTAACTACCCACACCGCTAGTTAGCGGGGGTAGGGAGGGTTAGCTTGCTACCACTCCCGTTCACACATCTGTGATTTAGTCACTTTACTTTTGTCTCACACCCTAAAACCCTGGTTTCCCCATAAAGCTTATGATGAGTGGTGTGCCCCAAGCACGGTTGGAAATGCAAAAAAAAAAAAAATGAAGCGAGTGGAAAAAGTATATGGTTTGGTATTTAGCAAGAAATTAAAGTGTCATATATTTACCCAGATTTTTTTCTCTTATAGTGTGTATTTGAATGAAGTATTGTATATTTTTCTCTCATTACTGTTTGAGATTTTCCTCCCAGAGCAAATTTTTTTTTCAGTACCAAACATTGTGGGTGAGCTCAGCGAAATTGAGGGGGATGCAGGACAGGTTGAAAATATCGATGATGCCATAGACTTAGTGAATGGAACTCTCCATACAGCAGGAGTCAATTCAATTCCTAAAACAACAGGGTTATTCAAACGACGACCAGTCCCGTGGTCCCGTGGTAGTCTTCAGAACTAACTGCCCCCCACAGAGCCACAAGAAGATCTCTAACACGATTGCGCAGAACTGATGAGAATTTAATTATGTACAAGAAATGTAGAGCACAGTTCCGTCGTGCCATGAAGGAAGCTAGGTGCCAGTCATGGGTGTCTTTTGTTTCCTCCATTAATAGTAGAACACCACCATCTTCTGTATGGAGGAAAATAAAAAAAATTGCAGGCAAATTTACCCCGAACCCACCACCAGTGTAGAAAGTGAATGGTCAGTTTGTGACTGAAGGAAATGAAGTTAGCAATGCCCTGGCTGACCATTTTTCAAATGTATCGTGCAAGAGTGTAGCAGCTCCTGGTCACCAGTACAGGAGCATTGAAGAAAAGAAAATTAAAAATTTTGCAACAGGAAGGGAAGAATCGTATAATTCTCGTTTTACTGAAAGAGAACTTTATTCCGCACTCGCTACTTGCAACGATACAGCTCCTGGACCTGATGGAATTCCATATGCAATGGTTAAACATGTACATTTTAATACAAAGTTATTTATTTTAAGTATTATTAATAGAATATGGCATGATCATAGTTACCCAAGTGTTTTGGAACTAGCCATTATTTTAGCCTTTTTAAAACCTGGTAAGGACAAGTTTTTAGCAGCAAACTACTGACCTATTGCATTGACATCTTGTTTATGTAAAATCATGTAGAAGATGGTCAATGCAAGGCTGATGTGGTACCTTGAAAAGAAGGGTATTTTATCACCGATTCAATGTGGATTCAGAAAAATGCACTCGACAACTGATGTGTTAATAAGACTTGAGTCCTCTATTTGTGAAGCCTTTGCTTCCAAACAGCACCTTGTGACAGTTTTTTCGACCTTGAAAAGGCATATGATACCACATGGAGATATGGTATACTTAAAACCATTCATGAAATCGGATTAAGAGGAGAGCTGCCACTATTTATTCAGGCATTTCTTTCACATAGAGTTTTTCAAGTGAGAGTTGGGGAAGCTCTATCAGAGAGTAAGTGTCAGGAAGGAGGAGTTCCTCAGAGGAGTGTGCCGAGTGTAACCCTGTTTCCATTTCCACTAGCAATTAATGGGATATCCTCAGTCATTCCCCGGGATGTTCTCGCAACATTATTTGTGGATGATCTCAATATCATTTGTTGGCACTAGAATGGCAATGGTTGAGAGAAAAATCTAACTTGCTATTGATAAAATCATCCAGTGGGCTGACATGAATGGATTTAAGTTCTCGACAAGTAAAACTATAATTGTCCATTTCTGTCGTATACAGGGAGTACATCCAGACCCGGATATATATATCAAAGGTCAACGGACCCCATGTGCAAGTGAAGCTAAATTTTTAGGGTTAATATTTGATTGTAGGCTTACATGGGTTTCTCACTTAAAAGCGTTGAAAGCTAAATGTGTTGAAGCTCTGAATATCTTGAAAGTATTGTCCCATACATCATGGGGGGCAGACCGCAATACTATTTTAAAATTATACAAGGCCTTGATTTTTTCCAAAATCAGTTACGGATGTGAAACATACTCTTCAGCCACCCCAAGCCGGTTAAAAATATTAGACTCGATACATCATGCTGGTATTAGATTGTCTACAGGAGCATTTAGAACCTCACCTATCACAAGTCTCCTTGTTGATGCTGGAGAGTTACCTCTAGACCTTTACCGAATGTCTTCCATTCTTCGGTATTGGTTTAGATTGCAAAGGCTCCCTAATTCTTTAGCCTTTCAAACTGCAAGTTTGAGTTTCACCCAAAATCTCCTCAACCTTATGGCTTTCGGGTGAAACGATTATTAAATAGTCTGGATATAATTAGAAATAAGGTACTTCCATTCAAGGTATCATCAACCCCTCCATGGAAATTACCAGAGATATTTTTTTGTAAATATTTTATTGGAGATAAGAAGAATATGTCAGACCTAGAAGCCAGGTGTCTTTTTAATGAACATGTTAAAGAACATAGAGGATCAACTTTTATCTATACTGATGGCTCCAAATCTGATGCTGGCGTTGGATTTGGAGTACATAGTAATGGTTTTAATTGTAGAGGTGCACTTCCTCTAACAGCTTCCATATTTACTGCCGAACTGTATGGCATATTAACCGCTATTGAGAAAATAGCGTTGGAGAAGGAGGGTAATTTTACAATTTTTAGTGATGCAAGGAGTGTCCTTCAAGCTATGGAAGTTTTTAATCCTAATAACCCTGTTTTAAAGATTTTAGAATGGCTTTTCATTATTGGACGGAGAGGTATAACAGTTCAATTTTGTTGGGTTCCAGCACATGTAGGTGTGTCTGGGAATGAGAAGGCAGATTCACTGGCTAAGGAGGCTGCATCCGAGTTGCTGCCAAGAAGGTATCCCATTCCCTGTAATGATTTCTTACCTGACATCAAGAAATTGGTTTGCAAAAAATGGCAACAGCAATGGGATAGCCTAAATGGCAATAAAATACGAGAGGTAACAAATGACATATCTCCTTGGAGGTATAATATGCCCCGAGAATGGGAGACGTCTCTTTGTCGTCTCCGTATTGGTCACACTCGGTTGACACACGAGTTTCTGCTGAAGGGCCAACACCAACCGTATTGTGACGACTGTTTAGCACCTCTAACAGTAAGGCATTTGTTGACTGAATGCCCCAATTATAACAACTTGCGGAATAGATATTTGTTTGAGGCTCGAGGTGAGGGTGGCAGGTTCATCCTTGCCAAGATTCTTGGAAATTGTGTGTCCTAGCATGCAAGTGGCATTTTTAGATTTATTTCAGAAGCAGGTCTTCTGAAAAATATTTAACTTTTATGACATTCAACTTTTATGATTTTAATTGAATACTCTTTATTTTTTCTTTTATTTTATTTTTTATTTTTGCATACATAAATTAAATTTACCGGCGTCAATGACCTTAGATGTCAGGATGCTTGAAAACTTTAAATTAATCAATCAATCCATCCTGGTGGTCTTCAGAACTAACTGCCGTGCACAGAGCCACAAGGAGGTCTTTAACTCAACTGCGCACTGAGGGTAATTTGATTATTTACAAGAAATGTAGAGCACAGTTCCGTCGTGCCATGAAGGAAGCTAGGTGCCAATCATGGGTGTCTTTTGTTTCCTCCATTAACAGTAGAACACCACTGTCTGCTGTGTGGAGGAAAATAAAAAAGATTGCCGGCAAATTTACCCCAAACCCACCACTAGTGTTGAAGGTGAACGGTCAGTATGTGACTGAAGCAAATGCTGACCATTTTTCAAATGTGTCATGCAAGTATGAACGGGCTCCTGGTCACCAGTATAGGAGCAACGAAGAAAAGAAAATTTTGAATTTTGTAACAGGAAGGGAAGTCCTATAATTCTCCTTATACTGAAAGAGAGGTCGATTCCGCTCTTAATAATTGTAACGATACAGCTCCTGGACCCGATGGAATTCCATATGCAATGATTAAACATGTACATTTTAATACAAAGCTATTTATTTTAAGCATTATTAATAGAATATGGCATGATCATAGTTACCCAAGTGTTTGGGAACTAGCCATTATTTTAGTCTTTTTAAAACCCAGTAAAGACAAGTTTTTAGCAGCAAACTATCGTCCTATTGCATTGACATCTTGTTTATGTAAAATCATGGAGAAGATGGTCAATGCAAGGCTGATGTGGTACCTTGGAAAGGAAGGTATTTTATCATCGATTCAATGTGGATTCCGAAAAATGCACTCAACGACTGATGTGTTGATACGACTTGAGTCTTCTATTTGTGAAGCCTTTGCTTCCAAACAGCACCATGTTAAGTATTTTTTGACCTTGAAAAGGCATATGATACCACATGAAGATATGGTATGGTTTTATGGTATACTTAAAACCATTCATGAAATCGGATTGAGAGGAGAGCTGCCACTATTTATTCAGGCATTTCTTTCACGTAGAGTTTTTCAAGTGAGAGTTGGGGATACTCTATCAGAGAGTAAGTGCCAGTAAGGAGGAGTTCCTTAGGGTAGGGTGCTGAGTGTAACCCTTTTTGCACTAGCAATTAATGGGATATCCTCAGCCATTCCCCAGGATGTTCTCTCAACATTATTTGTGGATGATCTCTCAATATCATTTGCTGGCACTAGAATGGCAATGGTTGAGAGAAAAATCCAACTCGCTATTGATGAAATTATCCAGTGGGCTGACATGAATGGATTCAAGTTCTCGACAAGTAAAACTACCATTGTCCATTTTTGTCGTATCCGGGGAGTGCATCCAGACCCGGATATATTCATTAAAGGTCAACGGATACCATGTGCAAGAGAAGCTAAATTTTTAGGTTTGATATTTGCTTGTAGGCTTACATGGGTTTCTCACTTAAAAGCGTTAAAAGCTAAATGTGTTGAAGCTCTGAATATCTTGAAAGTATTGTCCCATACATCATGGGGGCCAGACCGCAATACTATTTTAAAATTATACAAGGCCTTGATTTTTTCCAAAATTACTTATGGTTGTGAAATATATTCTTCAGCCACCCCAAGCCGGTTAAAAATATTAGACTCGATACATCATGCAGGTATTAGATTGTCTACTGGAGCTTTTAAAACCTCGCCTATCCCAAGTCTCCTTGTTGATGCTGGAGAGTTACCTCTAGACTTTTACCGAATGTCTTCCATTCTTCGGTATTGGTTTAGATTGCAGAGACTCCCTAACTCTAGCATTTCAGACTGCAAGCCTTGTAAGACACGCATCATACTTTGAGTTGCACCCAAAATCTCCTCAACCTTATGGCTTTCGGGTGAAACGATTATTAAATAGTCTGGATATTATTAGAAATAAGGTACTTCCATTCAAGGTATCATCAACGCCTCCATGGAAGTTACCGGAGATATCTTTTTGTAAATATTTTATTGGAGATAAGAAGAATATGTCAGACCTAGAAGCCAGGTCTCTTTTTAATGAACATGTTAAAGAACATAGAGGATCAACTTTTATCTATACTGATGGCTCCAAATCTGATGCTGGCGTTGGATTTGGAGTACATAGTAATGGTTTTAATTGTAGAGGTGCACTTCCTCTGACCGCTTCCATATTTACTGCCGAACTGTATGGCATATTAACCGCTATTGAGAAAATAGCGTTGGAGAAGGAGGGTAATTTTACAATTTTTAGTGATGCAAGGAGTGTCCTTCAAGCTATGGAAGTTTTTAATTCTAATAACCCTCTAGTTTTAAAGATTTTAGAATGGCTTTTCATTATTGGACGGAGAGGTATAACAGTTCAATTTTGTTGGGTTCCAGCACATGTAGGTGTGTCCGGGAATGAGAAGGCAGATTCACTGGCTAAGGAGGCTGCATCCGAGTTGCTGCCAAGAAGGTATCCCATTCCCTGTGATGATTTCTTACCTGACATCAAGAAATTGGTTTGCAATAAATGGCAACAGCAATGGGATAGTCAAGATGGCAATAAAATGAGGGAAGTAACAAATGACATATCTCCTTGGAGGTATAATATGATGCCCCGAAAATGGGAGACATCTCTTTGTCGTCTCCGTATTGGTCACACTCGGTTGACACATGAGTTTCTGCTGAAGGGCCAATACCAACCGTATTGTGACAACTGTTTAGTACCTCTAACAGTAAGGCATTTGTTGACCGAATGCCCCAATTATAACAACTTGCGGAATAGATATTTGTTTGAGGCTCGAGTTGAGGGTGGCAGGTTCATCCTTGCCAAGATTCTTGGAAATGATGTGTCCTACCATGCAAGTGGCATTTTTAGATTTCTTTCAGAAGCAGGTCTTCTGAAAAATATTTAACTTTTATGACATTCAATTTTTATGATTTTAATTGAATACTCTTTAATTTTTTATTTTATTTAATTTTTTATTTTTGTATACATAAATTAAATGTTACCGGCGTCAATAACCTTAGATGTCAGGATGCCTGAAAACTTTAAATCATTCATTCATTGGTATATGTATGTATGTACATTCAATCACTCAGTCCTATAGGACTGAAATCAGTAGTTTCCAAACTTTTTCAGGGTGATGTCCCCCTGGTTTGCAGATGAACTCCTAGAGACCCCTCCCCCTTGATACACTTTGAACTATGCAACAGAGCAATGCATTTGCTTATAATTCTAATGTCAATTGTTTTCTGTAAACGTACATGTTTTGACGTAAGATTATGCAAAAACAAACTGAAAAGTAAACTAGTTATTTCTTAAATGCTCTTATTGCGACTCTATCGCGCCCAGACACAACTTTTGCCTCACTGCTCACAATGTCAATCTACTGCCCACTGGGAAAAACCAATTTAGATTTTCATAAGGCTTTCCACTATTACACAGTATTCTAGAAGTTTTATTCCAGCTTTGGAATGATATTCCTAATCAGGTAGTTGAATTGGTGGAACTTCAAAAGTTCAAACTGGCAGCGTTTTTATGTTGACCAGGCCGACTTAGTTTCTTTTTATAGTTTATGTAAGAAAGATTTATTTTAATGCTGTTCCTGATTTTAATACAGTATATTTTATTTCAATTGTTCATTACTTTTTTTAGTTGATTTCTCCCTTATTTCTTTTCCTTACTGGGGTATTTTTCCATGTTTGAGCGCTTGGGCTTTTAGTATCTTGCTTTTCCAACTAGGGTTGTAGCTTAGCAGGTAATAATAATAATAATAATAATAATAATGATAATCCCTAAGGGAGGCCTAGCCTAACATCTTTAGTTAGGATGTTGAACAGGAATCATGACTTTCACTTCTCTTCAGGACCAAAGTACATTGACATTTCCTGGGTCAGTAAAGCAGTCAGATTGGTCATGCAGGGATTTTCACTCAACTTAGGATAAGTCTCCTTTTACAGGCACTCTCTTTCTGTCTGGTTTCTCTTCCTCTTTTTTTATGAAGTTGTTATAGTTTATATAAGGTAGATCTAATTTAATGTTAATTATCTTGAAACTTTTTGATTGTTATTACTTCTCTTGGAGTTCATTTCCTTTTTCCTTTCTGTACTGGGCTATTTTTCCCTGTTGGAGCCCTTGGGCTTATAGCATCATGCTTTTCCAACTAGGGTTGTAGCTTGGCTAGTAATAATAATAATAATAACTTTTTCTTCTTTTGGCATTATATATTGCATAAAGTTACGTGGAAACTTCAATGATTTTTATACATACATACATCTACTAAGGCACTTCCCCCAATTTTGGGTGGTAGCCGACATCAACAAATGAAACAAAACAAAAAGGGGACCTCTACTCTCTACGTTCCTCCTTTAAGTCCCAGGTCAAAGGTCAAAGTGAAGGTAGTTCTACCTATCAGGTGGGCATGGGACCTGACACCTTGGTGTGTTTATCTCATTGAACGCTTAACGGCCATTTCCAGCTGTGCCAAAGTTATACTCTTATTAAAGATCTCCGGTTTGCATGGTTAAATAGATACAAATTGGTGAGAAGGTCCTTAACTTATAGACATTTGTAGGTACAAACACACATCCAAGTGAAATTAGAAATCTCAGGTAGTGTATCAAATGTTCATATATTGTAATAAGTTAAAGAAACATAAGGACGTAGCTCCCATCGTTTCCAACACTCAAGCCTGAGGAAGGGAGACAGCACTCCCGAAATGCGTAGCTTGTTCACTGTATTGTTTTATCCGAATTGTAAATTTTACCTGATTTGTAAACTTCACAAATTATTCTTAAATTTGACTATCCACCATGAAGGATGACTTTTTTTCAGTAGTGGCTGTAGGCAGTAATCCTGAAAAGACGATAATAAGAGCCATCGAGAAGACGGAGTATAAGATCAGTGCAACTGAGGCAGCCGTTATATTCAACAAAACTTGCCTGAAAGAGGGTCTACTACCGAAATATAAAGAAATTTGGTAATAAAACAATGTTGAAAATTTAATACAGTAAGTGAAAGGACATTTGCCTGTAACCTGATATTATTTCATATAAAACGGGACTATTTGTTTACTTTGGTAGCAGGAAATTGTAGGAATGTAAGTTAGGTTAGGCCTACCCTAAGCCAGAATTTAATAAAATTCAACTTAGTTTCTTTGAACCAATTATTATGTAAGTTGAGGATCTTATGTAATTCCTTTTATTTGTAGTACAGCATTGTCTAATTATACTTCGTTTACAATCATTATGCATTTGTTGACCTGATATGGTATTTATTATTGGGGTGTTACAGTTACTCCCTGTATATTTGGTATTTATTTAAAATTGTCTTATAATAATGCTCTCTCTCTTGTTGTAAAGACCATGGACCGGCTGGTATTGCTAAACCGGTGGTACACCAGGTGTTGAGATCCTTCACTGTTTCTGCAGCATACCACTCTAGTGTCGGTCTCCACGGATAAATTTCAGCCAGTTTGGACGTGAACTTTCTCCCCCCCCCCCAGGATGAGTCTCCTGTATATAGCTTGAAGGTTTGTATAATATTTCTCTTGCATCTTTTGTTTTATTAATTTACTCTCACTTGTATCAACAAAGATTCTCCTTAACTCTCATAGCTTTACCTTTGGAATGAAAAAAAGAATTATAGATGAAAATGATCCCATTTAGAAAAAAAGATCCAGCATTTCATTTCATCTCAAGTACCAAAATAGCCTGGCCTCAGGAAGGACGTCGCTATTTCAAAAAGGACGTCGCTACCTCGAAAAGGACGTCGGTAAACCAAGTTTGGTGCCAATAAGCTGTCTCCAAACAGCTAAAGCCAAAAGGCGGCTCCAAAGAAGTCCCATTCCGTAGTATATGACTCCAGGTTCGAGACCTTCTCCATCCCATGTCTTGCAGTGGACTAGAAACAGTGGCTGTTGTTGTTGTAGATTAATACAGGTGTTAACATTTGTTGTTTTAAGGATTGTAGTTTTAACCCTTTTACCACCAAAGGACGTACTGGTACGTTTCACAAAAGCCATCCCTTTACCCCCATGGACGTACCGGTACGTCCTCGCAAAAAAATGCTATAAAAATTTTTTTTTTTCATATTTTTGATAATTTTTTTTTAAAAACATCAGGCATTTTCCAAGAGAATGAGACCAACCTGACCTCTCTATGACAAAAATTAAGGCTGTTAGAGCAATTTAAAAAAAACATACTGCAAAATGTGCTGGGAAAAAAAATAACCCCCTGGGGGTTAAGGGTTGGGAATTTCCAAATAGCCTTGGGGGTAAAAGGGTTAATATCCTTGTCTGAAAGTCCCGGTACTGATAAAGTAACGGCTAAGTTGTTTCTGTTGGACTATCGTCGGTAGGATTAATAAAGGGTGTGGGTTTTACATCCTGCCACACTGTTTTAAAGTTACATATCAGAGCTCCATTCTTTATCTTTAAAAGAGGTATCTTCCACTTACTTCCTAAACGAGGGATGGTGAAATCTATACAAACCCATTAATCATCATACAGGTAAATTATTCAAAACTGACATCTGTAGGGGAAGGTTTCTTCATTTGGCAGATACATGTGTCTGTGTACAAGACAGGTTCTATCAGTCTTTTCATCCCTACGAAAGAGAAATAGGAGCTTCCTGGAATCAGTTTTGCTCCCATATGGGACCAGGGGGTTGGATACTTCCAGGGAAGAACCAACCAGTTCAGTTCTAGGGGGACTACCAACCCACTAAGCAGTGAGTGTCCCTATTTACAGAAATTATTCATAGCTATACAAACCCGACTATAAGCTAACTTCCCCCCCACCCCAGTCCTGGACCGAAAGGTCATAAGTAAAGCTTTCAGACTGGGGAGAGGGCCTGGCTTCATATCCGCACCCTCCATCAATAGTTTAAGCACTCGTTAAACCATTCTCAACAGTCTCTATCGTTGGCTGAAACTCTTTACGAGGGGAAGTATGTTGAAAATTTATACATTCTCATTAATCATATGATGCTACTACATTCTGGTAGGCCCTGCTTCTTCCTCCGGTGCCTTGGATGACCGCAAAGGTAGCAGCAGTAGGGGAATCGGTGTTATGAAGCTTCATCTGTGGTGGATAACGGGGGAGGGTGGGCTGCAGCACCCCTAGCAGTACCAGCCAAAGTGTTGAGTCCCTTGTCAGGCTGGGAGGACCGTAGAGAGGAGAGGTCCCCTTTTCTGTTTCATTTGTTTGATGTCGGCTACCCCCCAAAATTGTGGGAAGGGCCTTTGTATATGTATGTATGTACATTCAGTCACTCAGTCCTATAGGACTGAAATCAGTGGTTCCCAAACTTTTTCAGGGTGGTGTCCCCCTGGTTTCCAGATGAACTCCTAGCGACCCCTCCCCCTTGATATATTTTAAACTACGTGACAGAGCTATGCATTCACTTATAATTCTAATGACAATTGTATTTTGTAAACTGACATGTTTGACATAAGATTATGCAAAAACAAGGAAAAAGTGAACTAGTTATTTCTTAAAGGCTCTTATTGCGACCCTATCGTTCTCAGACACAACTTTTGCCCCACTGCTCACAATGTCAATCCACTGCCCACTTTGGGAAAAAGCAATTTAGATTCTCATAAGGCTTTCCACTATTATACAGTATTCTAGAAGTTTTATTCCAGCTTTGGAATATTCCTAATCAGGTAGTTGAATTGGTGGAACTTCAAAAGTTCAAACTTGCAGCATTTTTATGTTGAACAGGCTGACCTAAGTTTCTTACTATAGTTTATATAAGAAAGATCTATTTTAATGCTGTTACTGTTTTTAATACAGTATATTTTATTTCAATTGTTCCTTACTTATTGTAGTTGATTTATCTCCTTATTTCTTTTCCTTACTGGGGTATTTTTCTATGCTAGAGCCCTTGGGCTTATAGCATCTTGCTTTTCCAACTAGGGTCGTATCATGGTCTTCCACTGTCTTGGGTTAAGAGTTCTCTTGCTTGAGGGTACAGTCAGGCACACTATTCTATCTCATTTCACTTCCACTTGTTTTGTTAAAGTTTTTATAGTTTATATAGGAGATATTTATTTTAATGTTCTGTTCTTAATTATTTTATTTCCTTTTTTCCTTTCCTCACTGGGCTATTTTCCCAGTTAGAGCCCCCTGGCTTATAGCATCCTGCTTTTCTAACTAGGGTTGTAGCTTAGCAGGTAGTAATAATAATAATGATAATCCCTAAGGGAGGCCTAGCCTAACATCTTTAGTTAGGATGTTGAACAGGAATCATGACTTCCACTTCTCTTCAGGATCAAAGTACATTGACGTCTCCTGGGTCAGTAAAGCAGTCAGATTGGTCATGCAGGGATTTCCACTCCCATTAGGATAAGTCTCCTTTTACAGGCACGCTCTTTCTATATGGTTTCTCTTCCTCTTGTTTTTATGAAGTTGTTATAGTTTATATAAGGTAGATATGATTTAATGTTAATTATCTTGAAACTTTATTTTGATTGTTATTACTTCTCTTGGAGCTAATTTCCTTTTTCCTTTCTGTACTGGGCTATTTTCCCCTGTTGGATCCCTTGGGCTTAAAGCATCATGCTTTTCCAACTAGGGTTGTAGCTTGGCTAGTAATAATAATAATAATAATTTTTTTATTCTTTTGTCATTATATATCCTAAAATGTTTTATTTTGATTGTTATTACTTCTCTTGGAGTTTATTTCCTTGTTTCCTTTCTTCTTTGGGCTATTTTTCCCTGGTGGAGCCCTTGGGCTTATAGCATCATGCTTTTCCAACTAGGTTTGTAGCTTGGCTAGTAATAATAATAACTTCTTTTATTCTTTTGGCATTATATATATTGCATAAACTGATGTGGAAACTTCAATGATTTTTATACATACATCTACCAAGGCACTTCCCCCAATATTGGTGG
The DNA here is from genome assembly GCF_036898095.1 of Palaemon carinicauda. NCBI lineage: Eukaryota > Metazoa > Arthropoda > Malacostraca > Decapoda > Palaemonidae > Palaemon > Palaemon carinicauda. The sequence goes on along the minus strand of NW_027172258.1, from coordinate 279,818 downwards.
GTAGCCGACATCAACAAATGAAACAAAACAAAAAGGGGACCTCTACTCTCTACGTTCCTCCCAGCCTTATGTATTTATTCCACTCTTTAACCCTTTTACCCCCAAAGGACGTACTGGTACGTTTCACAAAAGCCTTCCCTTTACCCCCATGGACGTAATGGTACGTCCTTGCAAAAAAATGCTATAAAAATTTTTTTTTTCATATTTTTGATAATTGTTTGAGAAAATTCAGGCATTTTCCAAGAAAATGAGACCAACCTGACCTCTCTAAGACAAAAATTAAGCCTGTTAGAGCAATTTAAAAAAAAGTATATTGCAAAATGTGATGGGATAAAAATAACCCCTTGTGGGTTAAGGGTTGGAAATTTCCAAATAGCCCGGGGGTAAAAGGGTTAAGTCCCAGGTCAAAGGTCAAAGTGAAAGTAGTGCTACCTATCAGGTGGGCAGGTGACCTGACAGCCTGGCGTGTTGACCTCATTGAATGCTTAGCGGCCATTTCCAGCTGTGCCAAAGTCGTGCTCTTATTAAAGGTCTCCGGTTTGTATGGTTAAAATATTTCTTATGAAACTTTACTATTTTTTGAGTTTTGTATCAGGAAATTTTAGGCCTGTAAGTCAGGTTAAGCCTACCCTAGACCAAAATTTAACAAAATTCAACTTGCAAACAATTCGACCTAAACAGTTTTTTAGAACCAATTAGATTTTTAAGTTGAGGACCTGTAATTCCTTATATTTGTTGCATTGTTTAATTAACCTTAGTTTGCAGTCATTATGCATTTGTTGACCTGATATGGTATGTGTTTGTGGGATGTTACAGTAACTCCCTTTATATTTGGTATTAATAAGATGTCTTAAAATAAAACTGTCATAGCCTTACCTTTGGAATGGAAAATAGAATTATTGATGAAATTGAAAAAATTCTCCTCTCTCTCTCTCTCTCTCTCTCTCTCTCTCTCTCTCTCTCTCTCTCTCTCTCTCTCTCTCTCTCTCTCTCTCTCTCTCTCTCTCTCTCTCTCTCAGCAATGATTGCCCAGGCCATTATCCTGTGAGGATGACACGGTGCAGGATCCCTCAAGGTATCACAAAACAGTGGCCGTCCCGGGACAGATGCCAGACTGTTGGTTTTTGTCTTCCACCTACCTAGAGGTGACCCTCCACAGCAAAGAGTTCCAGGTTTGTATTGCTAGAAATAATTCAAATTACTTCCAATTTTGTCATTTGAGCTATAAATGTACACTCCCTTTAGCATCCTCTATCTTTACAGCAGAGCTGTATGGTATCCTGACTGTTCTTGAAAAAAAGTAGCATTAATGAAAGCGGAAAATTTTACCATTTTTAGTGATGCAAGTAGTGTGTTGCAGGCATTGACAGTTTTCAAATCCTATGAACCCTTTAGTTTTAAACTTTTTAAGAGTGGCTGTATATTTATCGTTCTGCAGGCGAGGAAGTTAAGTTTTACTGGGTTCCAGGTCATGTGGGTGTGTCCGGAAATGAAGCAGTGGACCAGTGGACGAATTAGCAGAAGAGGCATCAGGAAAACTACTTCCTGGAAGATATCTACTTTATTTACCAGCTCCTGTATCCCACAGAAAGAAGCGGTTTTACATACGTCATGGAAACAAAATGTTCTTGTACAGGTATATTTTATTTTAGTCAGTTGTTGAATCAGTAGAAGTTCAAAAGTTCAAAGTTGGAGCAAATGCCTTTTTGTTGACCAGGCGGACATTAGTCTTTTTATAGTTTATATATGACAGATTTGTTTTTGACGTTATTAATAGTTTATATATGACATATCTCTTTTGACGTTACTTTTTCTAGAATGATTTATTGTTAATTTGTTCTCTTCAGTTATTGATTTCCTTATTTCCTTTCCTCACTGGGCTATTTTTCCTCATTGGAGCCCCTGGGCTTATAGCATCTTGCTTTTCCAATTGGGGTTGTAGCTTGGATAGTAATAATAATAGAAAGGCTAGAGCATGAATCTTAGGTAATTCTTATATAAGATTATTTTTTCAGTGCCTAAATTTTTCATCATGTTTTCAGCTGGCCTTGACTGATAATTTTGTTCGTGTAACTTTCCTGAACCCAACAATATAGCTTGAATTTTATATTTTCAGATGTTAAATATCCATCCATATACCAAAGGCACTTCCCCCGATTTTGGGGGGTAGCCGACATCAACAAGAAACAAAACAAAAAAGGGGACCTCTACTCTCTACGTTCCTCCAGCCTAACCAGGGACTCAGCCGAGTTCAGCTGGGACTGCTAGGGTGCCGCAGCCCAAAGCAATGGCTTTGACACTGCTCCCTGATAATGCCATGAGAAATTAAGAAGCCAACGGGAACTGGTTCGCTGTTGTGATGTCATTCTTCATGTAGCAGGACTTCAGTTTCAGGCCCACCGAAGTGTTTTAGCAGCCTGCTCTCCATATTTTGACTCAATTTTCAAAGGTACGGGTCTCTCTCTCTCTCTCTCTCTCTCTCTCTCTCTCTCTCTCTCTCTCTCTCTCTCTCTCTCTCTCTCTCTCTCTCTCTCAATATAGTTGCATGTAAATTATTTTCATTAACAAATGGTTATCCAACATTCACTGCATTTATCTCTCTCTCTCTCTCTCTCTCTCTCTCTCTCTCTCTCTCTCTCTCTCTCTCTCTCTCTCTCTCTCATTATAGTTGCATGTAAATTATTTTCATTAACAAATGGTTATCCAACATTCACTGCATTTCTCTCTCTCTCTCTCTCATTATAGTTGCATGTAAATTATTTTCATTAACAGATGGTTATCCAACATTCAGTGCATTTATTGCTTAAAAATATCCACCCAAAATTTTCCTAAATATAACTTGTATTTTATAACCATGACCTGCATACTATCTTTTATTGACAGGAAATTAGAGCATGCCTGTTATCTATTATATTTATGAAGTATTTTTATTTTCATAATTATAGAGTATTCTATAGCACAGTAGTAAGACCAGTGCTAATGTATGGATTGGAAATGTGGGCTCTTAAGACTCTATAAGATGAAAATAGTAATCAAAGCTTTATAGAAGAAGATGAGAATGCTGAGGTGGATAATGGAAATATCACTGCTTGATAGATTGTAAAATGATGAAGTAAAAATGGCAGGTGTTGTGAAGATCATTGAGGTGATCAGTGTGTCCCAACCGAGATGTTGTAGACACGTGTTGTGGATGGACGGTGGGGAGGGAGTGAGCCCTTAGGAGGAACCTTTTAGGGGGAGGAGATCGAGCGGGAGGTAGAAAATTAGACGGGAGAGGTAAGGTTGAGGGTGATATGGAAAGAAAAGCTTTGGTGGAAAAGGATGCCTTCGGTAGAAGGCATTGGAGAGGTGGTATCAGGCAACCAACCCATTAATGTCGGGATAGTAGTGGGAAAGAAAAAAGAATACCTAAAGTAGAAGTGTGTATCCAGGAAGGAGATACTGCTGTACTAGAAAATATTTCAATCCAGTGATTTATTGAGGCTACCGAATGCAGGTTGCAGTACAATCCTCTCGTGCATCTTTGAACCTTATCATTTGATGTTTTTGTGCCCAGCTGTTCCCCTTTTTTAGCTGTTTATTCCTATGGTGTCCACCTTACGTTCAAGTAAATTCTTAATAGCCTAGAGATGTGATTGCTTGGTTTTTCGAAGACTGTGCCGAGGAAGTCATTTCCGTTTCATGTTTAAAATCTTCAATATCACCAAAACTTTTCTATGGTAAATAATGTGAACCATATCATTAGACATCTTTGTACCCAGCTGTTTGCTTTTTTAACTTTATATTTCTCTGGCGTCCACCTTTCCTTAAAAACAATCTTTCAATAGCATAAAGATATGATTGTTTGGTCTTTTGAAGACTTATGTCAAGGAAGTTAGGTTAGGTTAGGTTTACCATTCATGATGTGTAAGTTCTTCAACATCACCAGAACTTTTTTATTTTTACTTTTCTGTGGTAGTTCATGTGTACATCAACTTCATAATACAGCGATCTGATTATCATCTTTTATCTTTCAGGTATGCCTGCTGCCCTGTCAAATTTTTCGCCAGTGGAACGTATACAAGAAGTACCAGAGGGAAAGCCTCTTTGGAGCAGCTGCACCTACTAGGTTGGCCTCGTCCCTCGGCCTTGGACATAATCTAAACGCTTATGATATAAATAAAAGCTTGGTGTTATCTTTATAACCTTTGCAGTGAAGGATTTTGTTGTTTTTACATTTTTACTGCCATTAAAATAATCATGAAACTTAAGAGTGAAAGAATTTTGGTTATTATCTATTATGACTTATGAGATTTGGTTCGGTGATATATGTCCTTAAACCTTCTTTATTTGTCTTCAACCGAAGCTACCATAATCCTTTTGATCCAGTATCTATATACAGACTAGTGAGATGAGTATTTACGTAGCCAGAGGTAAATGTTAACTGCTCCTTGGTAAATGATCACCAACCCAATATAACAACATTTATAAAACTGCTGTACTTTTAACAAGCAATTTGTTATATTACTAATAACAGCCAGGTTATACTCAACTTGTTCTATCATAAATAAATATATATGGAAGGTATATCAATTAATTTTCAGGTTGAGGAATATGTAGACAGTAATTTCAAACATTATGTAACTAGTCTTCTAAATCATTGGGAAGACACTAATGAATTGGAGGTATGGGACCAGAACCATTATAGGTTTATTCATGAATTATATCTTGGGTCAATGTTGAAAGCTGTGAATTGAGTTCTTCTGTAGGGGAGTAATATATTTTAATAGGATTGCCCCTGTAGAGGAGTTGAAATAGGATTGCCTTTAAATATGAGTAATATATTGTATTAGAATTGTCTTAAGTGGAGTAAATAGATATTTTTTTTTATTTATGAATATTTCTGCTAAAATCCCATTTTAGATTTTTTTTATTTGTGAAATGGAGACTAGATTCCAAACCTTTATGTTAAATTTAACTGGTGTGACAGGAGTTAATTAAGTTGAAGTCAAAATTTCTTGGAGTAATATTGATAACTTAGATGATTAGTAAGGTTTTGTCCAATGTTCTGTCAAACTAAAGAGAAAATTATTAATCATTTTGTCTGTTGGTAATAGATTCGGTCTCTGACAAGCCATTGAACTCTTCTCTTTGTTTTCCTGGCATTCTTTCACCTGAATACTTCTACAAATTTAACATTATCATTGTTAACTTTTATAGACGCATTAGTTCTCAACTGTTTTGATCATTTATGACATTTCCATGCAGCCTTACAGTACTTACGTAAATGCCATGTCTTGGACGGTGGTGGTCAGTTATCTCCACCTCTCCCTCTCCCTGCCTCTAGCCATTTGTATCACTTCATTTGTTTGTATAATTACCCCCAAAGACCACCACAATGCTGTCCATGTACTTTAATTCTCTGCTTTCCCCTCTATCCTCCCAGTGAGACATTAGTGCTCAATTTTCTCTCCTTATGAATAGCCCAGCAAAACTCGGTTTGGTCTCTTTTATTTCCTTTGCCATTGCTCTTTGCACTCCAAAACTTGCCATTATCGTTTCATTTGTTACTTTGTCCCTCCAAGATATTCTAAGCATACTCTTGTAAAATATCATTTCTGCTGTATTTAGCTTGTTTCTCAACTCATTATTGTCCAGCTTTCCGACCCATCCATAAGGGTGGACCACACATATGTTCTTAAAGCCCTAATTCTTGTTTGTACACCAACTCTATTATATATCGGCATATTTTTTTATATTTTTAAATGCATTTTTGTTATCAGGATTCTCTTATTTCTCATTTTTTCTCTACCATCTTGAGGCACCATACTACCCAGGTAAACAAAGTTGTTTGATTGTTGTAACTTTTTGGCAGTGTCAGCAATGATCACTGTCATATACATGATGTTATTCATATTGACTCCTCCAATACTGATACTGTATCTATTATGTTTCTCAAGGTATTTTCCCCATATATTGCAAATAGGTTTGGAGACAAAAAACATCCCTGGTGCATTCCTCTCTCTATTTCTATCCATGATGTCAGATTTTTATGGATGTTGACTCCATTATGTTGAAAACAAGTCTGTCTTTTCCATCTAGGTTTAATCTTCGCAAGATTACTATTAGGTGTGTTCCTCACTGTTCTATTTTGTTCACTTTTGGCCTTCATTTCCATTTTCTACTTTACTGTGATTGTTTGGAACTTGTAACTTATTAAAGTGCGTCTTGTTACTTTTACTTTTTACTTTTACGGGTTTATTTCTCGCCCTTCATCAGACACTTAGTCTGTTCAGGCGGGCCTTGGTGTGTGAAGATAATTTCTTTCCAGATATTTTGCTCTATCTTATCAGTTATTTCGCTAGCATTTGTATTCAGGCTTAATAGTTTTCAGGTCACTATTATAACACTTTCTAAAAAGATAAGTCTTCAGGTTTTTCTTGGAAGCTGCCACATTTTTGCTATTCTTGACATCAAGTGGAAGGTCGTCAACTTTGTTCAAGAATTTATTTTTTATCTTGGGTCAACATATTCATCAGTAATTTCTGTTATTTGGCCTTCCTGTCACATTGTTTACAAACATCTTTTATAATCATATTTTCAAACTTTTTTCATTAGATATGATTCTTCACTATAGTTAAAAGCATTTCTACATTGGCTACAAATTCTTGTGGAGTTACTCTTCATATGATAGGTGTCCACTGTCTTATTTTTGTCCTGTAATTCATATCCGAATCCCTTTTATGTCCTCTTTTGTCCCTAATTTCCTGGGCCTTCTTACAGGTCTTATAGTTATTTCCGTATCTACTGGTTTTCTACAAATTTTTAGGCATTTCTGGAATATTGTATAGTCCTAATTTATTGTTGAAGCGTATGTTGCAGACCTTGTTATAAATTGGGAACTTTTTTCTTTTTTAGCTCATGCTTGAAGGTGCACCCAGGCACAGTATTCTATATTTCTCATGTTTTATTTTTCATAATTTATATATGAAATATCCATTATAATGTTAGGTTTTAAAAATATTTTAACTGTTCATTACTTGTAGTTTGTTTATTTCCTTGTTTTCTTAACTTTCTGGGCTATATTTCCCTGTTGGAACCCTTGGGCTTATAGCGTATTGCTTTTCCCACTAGGGTTGTAACTTAGCTAGTAATAATGATATAGGACTTTTTTATCTTGTGTTTAATCCAAATTTCAAGTCAACTTTTAAGAAATTGTTTTTCTTGGGTCTTCATCGGGAGTATATGTAATCTGTTCTTCCTGCCATGTTCTATATATGAAGATCTTGTTTAATATACTTCAAACTTTGTCGCTAGACAACTCGTCACTACATATATAAACGTTTCTATGTTGACTATAACTTCGGGGTTTCTATGTTGACTATAACTTAGCGGTTTCTATGCTGACTATAACTTAGGGGTTTCTATGCTGACTATAACTTAGGGGTTTCTATGTTGACTATAACTAAGGGGTTTCTATGTTGACTATAACTTAGGGGTTTCTATGTTGACTATAACTTAGGGGTTTCTATGTTGACTATAACTTATGGACTTGCACTTGGTATGATGGCTGTCCCCTGTCTTCTCTCTGTCTTGTAATTCATACCTGAATTCCTGGTGTAATTCAAACCTGAATTCCTGGTGTAATTCAAACCTGAATTCCTTGTGTAATTCAAACCTGAATTCCTTGTGTAATTCAAACCTGAATTCCTTGCGTAATTCAAACCTGAATTCCTTGCGTAATTCAAACCTGAATTCCTTGCGTAATTCAAACCTGAATTCCTTGCGTAATTCAAACCTGAATTCCTGGTGTAATTCAAACCTGAATTCCTTGTATGTTCCCCCCTTATATCGTAGGAATACCCTGTTAGTCTTGATTTTCTTTTACCAAATTAGATGTTGTAGACCTTGTTTAAATTGATGACTTTTCTCTTTTAGCTCAGACCTTTTTTAAATGGATGACTTTTTCTTTTAGCTCAGACCTTTTTTAAATTGATGACTTTTCTCTTTTAGCTCAGACCTTTTTTAAATTGATGACTTTTCTCTTAGCTCAGACCTTTTTTAAATTGATGACTTTTCTCTTTTAGCTCAGACCTTTTTTAAATTGATGACTTTTCTCTTTTAGCTCAGACCTTTTTTAAATTGATGACTTTTCTCTTTTAGCTCAGACCTTTTTTAAAATGATGACTTTTCTCTTTTAGCTCAGACCTTTTTTAAATTGATGACTTTTCTCTTAGCTCAGACCTTTTTTAAATTGATGACTTTTCTCTTTTAGCTCAGACCTTTTTTAAATTGATGACTTTTCTCTTTTAGCTCAGACCTTTTTTAAATTGATGACTTTTCTCTTTTAGCTCGACAGAACATTGGTCAGAATAAAGCTTACAGTGAGGGATGTAAAATTGAAATGTGCAGTTATAGGTTCGATAACGTCAAAAGCATAGATATATTCATTGACAGTTTTATAGCAATTAGAATTTTAATTGTTTTTGTGGTAGAAAACTGGTCCAAAGAAAATTAGTTTATTAGGCTTATATTGGTTGTTTGAGAGCTTGGGTAATCTATAGTTTGTGTAGAGCCTCGGTTAACTTTTTTTTACCTTTGGTTCGAAGTGTTTATCATTTGTCTTGTTGAATAGAGTTTCATGATGAGTAAAATCAAATGGCAGAAGAAGGGATTTTAATGTAAATCACATTTTTGGTGTTTTATAATTTATAAGTATTGTATTATAAATTGTATCTGGAGACAGTTAGTCACGAGAATTTGTTCCTATGCAAATTCAAACCATCGTTCAGATAAGGGGTATGTTTTCAGCCTGATGCTGGAGCGCCACTGAATAGTTTAACGAGCAGTTAAGCAATAGGGTGGACCAAGGGGGGAGGAGTGTCGCCCCCTTGTCAAGGTCTCTTCACTTTTGGTTTCTGGCCGCATCAAACTTCTTTTCTTTTTTCTTTTTCAGGAAGTGAATGTTGTCTACCGATTGTTATGTGAAGTGAGACACTCGATTCTGGGAAGATGGACTTTATTATTGTTATCAGTCAATCCCATATGTCGAGTGTTAGTTGTGACCTCTTTGTGGTGGCAGATGTATGCTTTGAGGGGGAAGGAAGAGCTATGCTTTTTCTTCACGCTTATCAGGTGCGTCTGCTTTTGCTGCTTTCCTTACTCCTCTGGCTCAATCCCAGGGAATGTTATAGGAGCAAGGAGCCCTCTGATCTATGTCTGTGAGCTCTCAAGTTCTGGTGGCATATGGGGTTCCTCCTGCAGTTGCCCCAACCCTTTAGAGGTTGGAGGCTCTTCTCCATTTGCCTACCACTGAGGATGAGAGTAACCTAAGGAGGTTTTGGTCCCCTTAAGTCTTTCAAGTACAGTAGGCCGATCATTGTTTCCGATGGTGTCTGCAGTGATTTCCCTCCTTCGGGCAGGGAGGACAGTTTCTCCGGTGGCAGGGGTTACCTGTGCATCCCCTTCACCAAGTCACCCATCCCCCCCTTTCCCTTGTGCTTCACTTCTACTTCTGCTTGGGGGTTCTCTGGCTTCGCTCCCCTGTAAATGTGACTATCCCTCCATGAGACATTATTCTCCAGTGTTGTGGTTCCTGTTATAGCAACCCCTGTGGTTTCTTCCCTTGGTGAAAAGTCATCCGAGGGTTCTTACGGACTTCAACTGTGCTTTTAGTGCCTGAATGGAGGTTGGGAAACATGCACGTTCTTCCTCATCGTCCTCTTTGGTTTCTGACCATTAACTTCTTAGATGAAGAAGTAGAGAAAGCCTTGGTAGCTGTATGAAGGGCTCCTTATTGACACTTCAATTCCCAAGGGCCAATGCAGAGGGTCACGACCTCCATCATCTGCCCCATTAGAGCCAGGCTTTTGTCTCTTGCTACCAGAATGTTGCTATGACACTGTTCTTATAGGCCCACAGGGCTGATGTACATGGTCTGGGTTGTGATCTTTGGTCGCAGCTTTGATCCCCGGCCCCACTGTGACTGTCCTTAGGTTCTGGACTGCCTCTATAGCCACTGATGCTACAGCTCCGTTTTTCCGGCACCGACCCCACCCAGTGTCGCTGCTTACTACCCTCTTCCCATTGTTCCTCTCCCCTTTTCTCTTTTGCCAAGAGTATACGCATCCATTCTTCCAAGAGCCCTTGCCTTGCAGGCATAGGTAAGAGGGAGTTTTGAGTGGATCCGCCAAAGAATCCCATAGGGTGACGACTTTATGCTTTCAGTGAATCTGAAAGATCCATACTTTACCTGTGCATTAGATCATTATTAATGCTTCCCTTCTGTAACAGTTTCATATGCTGTTTTCATGTCTCTGTGCTTCTGCTCCTCAGGAGTTTGTTCAGATGATATTCTGGGTAGTAATTTAGGGACTAAGGAATACAGTACATTCAAATGTGGATGTATTCCTCAAGTCAGTGATCCTGGTCTTCATGTGTCGGTAGTGACATGATTAAGGTTAATTTTCCGCTTTCGTCATGACATTGGAATTGTGATAATAGAGGTGAAGTTGAATTTCTTACCCAAGCTGAGGTTAAAACACTTGGCGGTGCTGGCAAGTTATATTTGATTCCACAAAATAATCTTGACTGCTGTTCTGCACTTGAGAAGCTGGTACGGTACTGTACCTCAAAAGCAAGTGTCTTTGCACGAGATCTCTTCAGGTACTTTTTGAAGAATCTGCTTCGTCATCAGTGATTGCCATCCCTCGTGCTGATGGGAATAGGACACTGGTAGATCTTGCCTCTTGGCTAAAGAGGAACCCTTGTATGAGAGTCCCACTACTTTGCGTCTTGACATGCAATGGTACGTAGATGTGTCACGGGTTGCCGCACACCTTAACAACAGGGTTGTCATATTTGTGGTCGGATGAAGCAACTACTTTGAAGTCCTGGAATTAGCAGCCGTTGTAGTGCTACAAGCCTTCCAATAACGTTAAGGAGACATCCAGTTGCTGACACACCACCACTATATGTGTAACTCTACAAGCTTACGTTAAGGAGACATCCAGTTAGCTGCTGACACGCTACCACCTTATGTGTAGCTCTACAAGCTTACGTTAAGGAGACATCCAGTTAGTTGCTGACACACCACCACCTTATGTGTAGCTCTACAAGCTTACGTTAAGGAGACATCCAGTTAGTTGCTGACACACCACCACCTTATGTGTAGCTCTACAAGCTGAGAAAGCAAATGCATTTTAGGACATTACATGCCAGGGAGTTTTCAGTTGGGAACATTCCTGGCAAGGAGAATAAGCTGGCAGAATCACATTAGTTGCCAATGGTCATAGTGGTCCCTACATCCAGATGTATCATATAGGCTTCTGGTTGTAGGACTCTACGGGAAATCACCACTCTGGTTCACCTTACGGCTAGATAAGTGCCCTAGGTTTCCCTCCTTATCAACCCCATGATCTGCATCAAAGTTGCCTTCCAACATCCTTGGGATAACTAGAATGGTTACACCCAGTCTCCATTAAATCCTGTTCCTTTTGCTAATCTGTTGTGGGATATTAGACCAGTACACATTGATTCGAGTGGCTCCCAGATGGTCTTGTGGGAATGGTTTCCTGCTCTGCTTTGTCGAGATCCCAAACGAACTCTCTTGGGCCTTAAGAGTTAGATCATTTCTACACCAGATCGCAGAGTTTCACTTCTTCCTGGCTGGGAGTAAATCCTCTGTTGTATAAGTCAAGGCTACCCTCAGACTTGAGTTTGGTTCTTCTGATGGTAGGGGATAGAACTCTCCTCAGTCTTGCTGTTTTTAACACCTTGTCTGAGCCTTTTTAGAGAAGACCTCAGTCAAGATTCTGACTAGTAACCGTCTTTGTTGTCTTATAATCTGTGAAAAGGTTAGGAGAGTGACTGAATATCTCTGCCTTAGTCTCCTATTCTAAGAGGTGTAGGAATTCCTTAGTCTAGTACCAAAGCACATGGAAAAACACTTTCGCTGATGGGACATAATTCCAAGTTTGAGTCCTCTATCCCATCTCTGTGTAGAGCCTGAAGTGGTACGGAGAGAAGAGGCTTTAGTTGCTCTTTTTAAGGTTCTGCAGTGGTGTCTGAAGAAGCCCGGTGTGTCTGTAACTTCACTAGCACGGGCAGAAAGAGTAAAGTGTCTAATACTATCGCTTTCAGACTTCAGGTGTCTATTAGTAAAGCATATACTGTACCTCGACTGCAGAGATATTCTAGGTAGGACTGGAACTCTCGAGATCTCTAAAGGTACTTTTTGAAGAATCTGCTTCGTCACCAAGGATTGCCATCCCTCGTGCTGATGGGAATAGGCCATGGGTAGATCTTACCTCTTGGCTAAAGAGGAACCCTTGTATGAGAGTCCCACTCTACTTCTCCTCTTGACATGCAATGGTACGCGGATGTGTCACGGGTTACTGCACACCTTAACAACAGGATTGTCATATTTGTGGTCAGATGAAGCAACTACTTTGAAGTCCTGGAATTAGCAGCCGTTGTAGCGCTACAAACCTTCCAATAATGTTAAGGAGACATTCAGTTAGTTGCTGACACCACCACCACGTGTAGCTCTACAAGCTGAGAAAGCAAATGCCTTTCAGGACAAAATTACATGCCAGGAAGGTGTCAGTTGGTAGCATTCCTGGCAAGGAGAATGGGCTGGCAGAGTCACTTAAGTTGCCAATGGTCATATTGGTCCCTACATGCAGATGTATCAGATAGGCTTCTGGTTGTAGGGCTCTACGGAAATCGACACTGGTTCACCTTACGGCTAGATAATAAGTGCCCTAGGTTTCCCCTCCTTATCAACCCCATGATCTATCAAAAAGTTGCCTTCCAACATCCATGGGACAACTTGAATGGTTACACCCAGTCTCCATTCAATCCTGTTCCTTTTGCTAATCTGTTGTGGGGTATTAGACCAGTACACGATTCGAGTGGCTCCCAGATGGTCTCATGGGAATGGTTTCCTGCTCTGCCTTGCCGAGATCCCAAACAAACTCGTGGCCTTCACTCCCAGGGAAGTGGGGCATTTTCTATGATGGATATCACAAAATGATTCTTCTAGAGTTGGATTATTTGTATCAGATCGCAGAGTTTCGGTTCTTCCTGGCTGGGAGAAGCTCCTCTCGGTTGCATAAGTCAAGGCTACCCTCAGACTTGAGTTTGGTTCTTCTGATGGTAGGGGATAGAACTCTCCTCAGTCTTGCTGTTTTTAACACCTTGTCTGAGCCTTTTTAGAGAAGACCTCAGTCAAGATTCTGACTTGCAAGACCGTCCTTGTTGCCTTATAATCGGTGAAAAGGTTAGGAGAGTGACTTGATATCTCTGCCAAGTCTCCTATTCTAAGAGGTGTAGGAATTCCTTAGTCAAGTACCAAAGAACATGGAAAAACACTGGCTGATGGGACATAATTCCAAGTTTGAGTCCTCTATCCCATCTCTGTGTAGAGCCTGAAGTGGTACGGAGAGAAGAGGCTTTAGTTGCTCTTTTTAAGGTTCTGCAGTGGTGTCTGAAGAAGCCTGTAACTTCACTAGCACGGGCAGAATAGAGTAAAGTGTCTCGAATACTATCGCTTTCAGACTTCAGGAGTCTATTAGCAAAGCATATACTGTACCTCGACTGCTGAGAGATTCTAGGTAGGACTGGAACTCTTGAGATCTCTTCAGGTACTTTTTGAAGAAACTGCTTCGTCACCGGGGATTGCCATCCCTCATGCTGATGAGAATAGGAGACATGGGTAGATCTTACCTCTTGGCTAAAGAGGAACCCTTGTATGAGAGGCCCACTACTTTGCGTCTTGACATGCAATGGTACGCAGATGTGTCACGGGTTGCCGCACACCTTAACAACAGGGTTGTCATATTTGTGGTCGGATGAAGCAACTACTTTGAAGTCCTGGAATTGAAGACCGTTAATAGCACTACAAGCCTTCCAATAACGTTAAGGAGAGATCCAGTTAGTTGCTGACACACCACCATCATGTGTAGCTCTAAAAGCTGAGAAATCAAAGGCATTTCAGGACAGCATTACATGCCAGGGAGTTGTCAGTTTGGAACATTCCTGGCAAGGAGAATGGGCTGGCCGAATCAATTTAGTTGCCAATGGTCATAGTGGTCCCTATATCCAGATGTATCAGATAGGCTTCTGGTTGTAGGGCTCTACGGAAATCGACACTGGTTCACCTTACGGCTATATAATAAGTGCCCTAGGTTTCCCCTCCTTATCAACCCCATGATCTGCATCAAAGTTGCCTTACAACATCCATGGGATCACTTGGATGGTTACACCCAGTCTCCATTAAATCCTGTTCCTTTTGCAAATCTGTTGGGAGGTAATAGACCAGTACACTTTGATTCGAGTGGCTCCCAGATGGTCTCGTGGGAATGGTTTCCTGCTCTGCTTTGTCGAGATCCCAAACGAACTCTCAAGGCCTTCACTCCCAGGGAAGTGGGGCATTTTCTATGATGGATATCACAAAAGATTCTTCTAGAGTTGGATCATTTCTACACCATCGCAGTTTCTGTTCATCCTGGCTGGGAGAAGCTCCTCTCGGTTGCATAAGTCAAGGCTACCCTCAGACTTTAGCTTGGTATTTCTGATGGTAGGGGATAGAATTCTCCTCAGTCTTGCTGTTTTTGAATACTTTGTCCGAGCCTTTTTAGAGAAGACCTCAGTCAAGATTCTGACTCGTAACTGCCTTTGGTTAGGAGAGTGACTGGATATCTCTGCCTTAGTCTCTTATTCTAAGAGGTGTATGAATTCCTTAGTCTAGTACCAAAGCACATGGTAAAACTCTTTCGCTGATGGGGCATAATTCCAGGTTTGAGTCCTCTATCCCATCTCTGTGTAGAGTCGGAAGTGGTACGGAGAAGAGAGGCTTTTGTGGCTCTTTTTAGGGTTATGCAGTGGTGTCTTGAAGAAGCCCGTAACTTCTTTAGCATGGGCAGAATAGCGAAAGTTGTCTCTAATACTATCACTTTCAGACTTCAGGAGTCTATTAGTAAAGCATATACTGTACCTCGACTGCTGAGAGATTCTAGGTAGGACTGGAACTCTCAAAGTCGAGTTTAGCCCTAACCTTATCTTCTCGGAATCTTGCAGGGCAATTAGGGATAGTGTGTTTATGCTGTAGACCATGTTCACGGTCTTAATTCTGCAAGAGTACTCTCAAGCCTCTTCACGCATTTGTTTGTTCTTGTGGTGGCTGCTCAATTATTGGTGTAGCTAGCCCAGATCCCTTACAGGACAGTAAGCATCTTGTCTGTAGTAACTTCTCCATTCTTTCTGCTCCTATCTTAAGGTCAAAGTATTTCTATCTTGATCTGACTTTGTTAATGAACTAACTTAGGTTCCATTTCTTAGATCGTGAAGAATTTCTATCCTCCCTAGGTGAGGGTGAGGATTGTGGAATATATTCCAACTCTTAGGTCTTCACATGCCTTTTAAGTAATTTGTATTTTTCCTAGCTTTACAAACCAGTCTTTTGGATTATACTTCCCTCGGCAACCACACCTCTTGGTCATTTCACTTGTAACTATTGGTTTCCTGTTGTCATTTGTAGTTTCAACAGTTTTGAATGTTGTAACACCATTAACCTTGGTTGCTTTCCTGGTTTTTCCTCAAATTCTTGTATATTTCAAAGAACTCTTGGAAAGTAATTGGCCTGCATTGTCTCCTCTGCATTACATTTGATAAGCAAAAAGTAATTTTCTTTATTGTAACCATTGGACCTGCTTTGCATTTTTCATTATTTCTATTTCAATTTCCTTTAATATTTTTTCTTGACATGGTTCTTATCAACCGCCAGATTAATTCTGGTTGATGAATTGGTCACTCATTCAAAATAATGGAATTCTTTGTTAAATATCTTCTAAGGTATGGTTATATCTGTACCTTGGTTTTATTTTTCTGCACATTGCTGCTGCTTTACTATGTTCCCAAGGCCTGTAGCAAACTGCTTCTCCAGAGTACTGCTAATAATGGTTGCTTTTTCTAATTCTGAAGAAGTTTATCAAAGGTTCCTGGACTTGGTAGCCTTTTGCTACTGTGTTGTTTGTCACCTTGCAACTGCACTTTTTATAATTGTTCTTCTAGCTCGGTTTTCAACTTCTGGACCTTTATTCTCTAGTCCAATTATACTGGGTTTGCCACCTTTCTTACAGCTGGGCTTCCAATCTTTGCTATAGTGCAACTGCACTGTTTTCACTACCTAATAGCTGGGTTTCTAACCTCCAGATGTGTGGTTCAACTGCATATTGCTACTGTACTTCCAGCTAGGTTGCCAATCTGTACCTTTGACCCCTAGTGCACTTTTTGCCACCTTTCTAACTAGGTTTTCCAACCTGTGGACCTTTACTCTAGTGGAAATTTTGTACTAGTTGGGTTTCCAATCTCTGGACCTTTGCTCTATTGCTCCCTTTACCACTTTATTCCAGCATGGTTTCTAACCACTGGACCTTTACTCTATTGGATCAGCCAATTTACACCCCAGGGTTGTAACTCAACACTAAATTTCCTACCAAATGAACACTGTTGGAAGAGACTTATTGTTGTGATAAATCTCTCCTTACACCCTAGCCAGGTTTTGTACCACCCGTGACACACTCTCCCTAATGTTGTATTGCTGATAGCTTTTATGCTTTAGCCTCAGTGACTAACTGACCAGATTTAATCTTATGTACTTTCAGCCATTGTGTGTGAAGTTGAAAATATTACAGCACTAAAGTCCATTTTCAATTTGAGACTGTGCCAGTTGATTAAGGTATGAATTAATGAAGATCAAAAATAAAAAAACTTTATATAAATTGACCTTAAATTGATCTTTGGTTAAAGGTACTGCCTTTAGTGCAAGCTGCTTGTTGCTAAAATGAGTATAAACAACAGGTCAAACTAATTTGCTTAAAATAGTATAGGCAATATTGAACAAGCTAGCTTTGCAACAAACATCTTGCACTAAAGGCATTTTTCCAGGGAGAGTATTTAATGTATACTGAATTGCATGTAAAATAATAATGTATAAGAGGATACAATAAAAATCAAAGAAATAAACATGGTAATTTTATTAACATCTCAAATACCTTACATAAGTTAAAATGCCTAAAAGCACCTCTTGGGTTGCATGGGGCAGGGAGTGCAGTGTGGCCACCCACCTGAAGAGGAGGAAAAAGTTAAGAAGAGGAAGAGTTAATGGAGAGGTATGGGATCCCAGACACTTCTTTTTCATAACCCCCTTCTCTCTCCTTCCCTCCCTACCCCCTTTTCTTATTGACTTGTGTGTATGATTCTTTCCCTCAGTGTCTCTCCTCTCTCTCTCTCTCTTTCTCTCACCCAGGTCTCTGTTCCAACCAGTTTTATCCAGACATTCAGTTCTGTAACTTTGGTCCAGAATACGTCATTTAATATTGCCATGTTAGGTGGTAGAGTTGGCTTGTTGGAATATGATGTTTTAGAGTGACCCTTAAATAGTTCAAGTCAGTAAGTTTCAAGTGTCCATCTAAAAGGGCTTAGTCATGTTCCTCATAAAAAATTTGGGTGAAATAAGTTTTGCATTCAAGAATCATAAACTTTCTCAGAGTGAGGTTACTTTGATCCAATTATTTTTGGTACAGAAGTTTTCTAATGAATAAATACCAGGATTAACCTGTGATATTATTTCTGTAGATTGTTCAAATGCAAATCTAGGAATGGTGGTCAACAGAAAACACAAGTACATGATTTGATGTATATTTACATGAGAAAATAACAGACTTTACATGGATAAGGAATTATTTAAAATCCTTCATGTTTCCCAAAGGAACAGGAAAGCACTGTCTCTAAGACTTAGCAAGATTGTTTTTATTTATAAAAAGAGAAAATGAAAACCCAACCAAGGCCCACCCCAGGTCCCACCTAGTAACAAATGATTAAAACAGTTTTCATTCTTTAAAAAAGGTGTTACTAGGTCCTTGAATGTTTTCATTTTCTCTTTTTTTTTTTTTTTTTTTTTTTTTTTTAGCAATTTATTTTCATACACAGATTCACATAGCATAATTATAAACTGCTTATTTTACTGCTTACATTCTAACCTTCAATATCACTGATTGAACAATCTTTTAAGAAACTTGAACAAAACTTTAAATTACATTTTAAAAATTTATTTTAAATTTGCTACTTTATCTCAAAATTTCTTTGGTTGCTAAAAAGGCCACATTATATTCAGAAGAGATAAGATACAAAATTTTTATCTAAAATATCATCCTTGGTCAAATGCAAGTAAAAGTCACTTCAATAAAATGGTATCAAAAGACCTTATAGCATTTCTCGCATTAGCAGTAATTGCGGATATATTTCTATTCAATTTCCATTAAAAATTGCCCGAAATCCGTAAACACCAAAATGTACAGACAGAGACACAGAATATTTCATGGGTCACACGCATCCATCTCTTGAGCCATGAGAATTTTCCAAAGAGAACCATAGCCAATATTTGACCGAATCCTATGCGAACCTCTTACACTCGACTTGTAACAAATCCTGAATAGAAGAACCATGGTATCGCCAAGTGCCTATCAGAGCTATGTGAGGAAAACATCATCAGCTGAATACAGTATGAAACACTTGTGTAGGCTTGCCATTGTTAATCGGCATTTCAACTCCCTTTCAGTTTTTTAATATGGAATGCTGATGCCCAGGGTATATGAGTCACCTCTGTTCAACAAACAACGTTTCAGAACCAACTTAAGAAACACACTTCCAAGTATTGTGAAGTAAATGAAATCAGGACAAATCAATTAAATTGGTTTTGGTTCAGCATGTAAATACAATAATTTTGTAACTTTATCTATGTTACAAGGAAGAAAAATTAAGTACAGCACTGCAAGATACAAGAAAGCACAGTCATTACATAAGGGTCCAGACACCTACTGTAACTTCTCAAATCTTTGATCACAAAATTGAAGATCTGCTTCCAATATTTCACTACATAAGTAGTTTCATTGGAAAGTACCAAACTGTATATTAATGCCCATCAGTTACATCTACTGAAGTTTGGCAAAACAATCTATATTTCATGGTAGTTTAAGTCCAAAATAAAGAAGTGAATTATACAAAAAATCCTGACTACGAAACATGGTCATCGAGTTACCAAAATCCAGAAAATGCCGATACAAGAATATCTATTAAAAGTAAAGAATCACTTCTTGCATATGTTCTGCAAAGAAAGGGCTATTCATCAAACCTGTCCGAGATGTGAACTTGCTGTTAGATTAGATATAATCTTTACATTATTACATTGAAGGAAAGTTGATGAAATCACATGCAAGAGAGTACAATATCCACCACTGAAAAATTTCTTTGGCATTTCAATGCGATAAAATCTGAAACTGTATCATAAAGAAAAGAGAACCCAGCTGGAATAAAGGTGGCAAAAACATACTGCATATATGCAGTGTAACATGTAAAAGGAGCCATCCTCCAAAATAAGTTAATGTAAGTCATCGTGAACATAGATCAGATCTTTAGGGAAATTCCCAAACCAAGGAAAGAATTCTTTAACTGCGAAAAACATAGATCAGATCTTTAGGGAAATTCCCAAAGCATGGAAAGAATTCTTTAACTGCGAAAGCAATCATGAGATTGACTGGCACACGCCTAGTTCAAAGATTTATGCAACATTTCCCAGATCTAAAACCTATAGGCCTTCTATGTAAGAAAAGATCATGATGGTATGACAACCTTGGAGGACTTTTTCAAGTACATAAGGCATAACCTGGAGCAACCTCATCTTAGAAATCAAAACTCAGAAGCTTTTAAGAGAGACCTTAGAAGACTTGAGAAGCCAGTACAAGAAACTATCAAAGTAAGGTCACAAGTAGTCCATGTACTTGAGTACCAAGAATACTTAAAATTTCATTTCCAAAAATGATTTTAGATTCTGCATATATGAAATACCAATGAGGTTTTATGAGTCAATCCCACAAGGATACGAGGCTAAGGATGCACGAGGACAATACCTGCACTAGGAAATCAAGAAATGCTACTTTTCCAGTGCTGTAGTTCCCTCCTAATAGATTAGGAAGATGCAATAAGAGGAAATACAAAGAGAAGCAATTCCATACTCAAACACCACTGCAAATTACAAACATTTACATTGCCAACAGTAAACCAAACTACGAAAAAGACCCAACCTCTCATCACTATACCTGGCAAATGTGGAGTACATGGATAAATACTACAAACAGAAAAATTGATTCTATACGACTCAAGTTACCTCAAAGCTTGAAATGACCTTCAACTTTCCACTAATAGGACTCCACCAACGTAAAAGAATAAAAGTCCTGTCTATCGGCTTCTCTCTATGCACTTTTATAATCAAACAGTTCAACTACGGAGCATTTGGCATCCTTAATGTTGCAGATGCTAAACAAAGGATCAGTTGACCATAAAAAATTTCTATAGGATGTGAATCACTTCATCAATACTGGAGATTTCAGTACAGAACTAAGACAGATATCAACCAATAATATCTGGTTTCTCATTGCCACTATCAATGTACTTTCATTTTTTATGGAATGAAAATAGAGGCTAATTCATTAGATTAACTTTGATATAAAAATATCTACAAATACACTTCTACCGTCAATATTTCCTTTCCAAGTATCTATGTGTATGACCAATCCATAATGGGAAACCAGACTCAAAACTTATTTACAAAGAAACAAGGGAAAAAATGAATATGGCAATTAACTTATTGTCAGAATTCATCAAAAAAGGCTATCTGCCACTAGAATTATTTAAGAGAAGTAACAAGAGAGGCAATTCCTTCACAGAACACTGAGACAAACAGCATTCAAAGATAATGCCCTCAATAATACAATTCAAACGGGATTTCATTTCCTTTTGCTCTTTCTACACCTGGCTATCTGATAACCAGACTTTTCTTGCTACAATTTTCATCTCTCAATAAAGATCCTCCGATGCCTTAGATGACCGCGGAGGTAGCAGCAGTAGGGGATTCAGCGTTATGAAGCTTCATCTGTGGTGGATAACGGGGGAGAGTGGGCTGTGGCGCCCTAGCAGTACCAGCTGAACTCAGTTGAGTCCCTTGTTAGGCTGGGAGGAACGTAGAGAGTAGAGGTCCCCTTTTTTGTTTTTGTTTCATTTGTTGATGTCGGCTACCCCCCAAAATTGGGGGAAGTGCCTTGGTATAAGTATGTAATAAAGAACAAATGATCCACTAGTCAAAAGAAAGTAAGAAGTTGTCTTGGTAGTCAGGTGGTAAAACTACTAAAACATTATTTAATCAGAAAACCTTTTTAATCAGCTTCAATTAAACAACAGAAGGCAGAGGATCCCCACCAACCTTCAGAATAAAATAGTCAATAAATAAGACTTGAAAGACTGATTCCATTTCATGCAGTTTTAACCTTCCTTTAAAGAATGAACATGACATTGGTTTATACTTGCAGCCATTCTGATTGGAAATGGTAATCAAAGTTACCATGGACATAGATGAGAAGTTCTTTAGGGAAATTCCCAAAGAGAAAAGATCTCTTTAACCAAGAAAGCTCTTGTGAGACTGATAGGGACAAGTCTAGTTCAAAGAACTATACAACATTTCCTAAGCCTAAAACCTATAGGCTTAATATGAAAGAGAAAAATATGATGGTATGACAAATCTAGAGGATTTATTTGAGTACATAAGCCATAGGTGAAGCATCATCTCAAATATTAATACTCAGAAGCTTTAAAGACTTTCAAAAATAATTGGCATAGATAATGGGTATTCCACGACCTTGAGTACCGTACCAAGCAGCAAGGTAACGGGTAGACCGTGAACTTGAGTACTGTACCAAGCATGGAGTGCCAAGCAGTAAGGTCACGGGTAGACCGTGAACTCGAGTACTGTACCAAGCATGGAGTGCCAAGCAGTAAGGTCACGGGTAGACCGTGAACTCGAGTACTGTACCAAGCATGGAGTGCCAAGCAGTAAGGTCACGGGTAGACCGTGAACTCGAGTACTGTACCAAGCATGGAGTGCCAAGCAGTAAGGTCACGGGTAGACCGTGAACTCGAGTACTGTACCAAGCATGGAGTGCCAAGCAGTAAGGTCACGGGTAGACCGTGAACTCGAGTACTGTACCAAGCATGGAGTGCCAAGCAGTAAGGTCACGGGTAGACCGTGAACTCGAGTACTGTACCAAGCATGGAGTGCCAAGCAGTAAGGTCACGGGTAGACCGTGAACTCGAGTACTGTACCAAGCATGGAGTGCCAAGCAGTAAGGTCACGGGTAGACCGTGAACTCGAGCACTGTACCAAGCATGGAGTACCAAGCAGTAAGGTCACGGGTAGACCATGAACTCGAGTACGGTACCAAGCATGGAGTACCAAGCAGTAAGGTGCCATCATAAACAATATAAATAATGTATGGACTTTTTATGAAGTGCTACATTCCTTTGCCTTCATGATTACTGTACAGTGAACCCTCGTTTATCGCGGTAGATAGGTTCCAGTCGTGGCCGCGATAGGTGAAAATCCGCGAAGTAGTGACACCATATTTACCTATTTATTCAACATGTATATTCAGACTTTTAAAACCTTCCCTTGTACGTAGTACTGTTAACAAGCTACCCTTTAATGTACAGAACACTTATTGCATGTACTACAGTACCCTAAACTAAAACAGGCACAAATATTAAAGGTGATTTTATATCATGCATTTCCTAAACATGCTAAAAAGCACGATAAAAAATGGCAACCAATGTTTTGTTTACATTTATCTCTGATCATAATGTAGAAACAAACTGGAGGTAGAGCTTTGCTTATTACCCAGACATATTTCCCATACTTTTCCCTTAGAACTACATCACATCTTCCTACTTTAGATATATATATATATATATATATATATATATATATATATATATATATATATATATATATATATATATATATATATATATATATATATATATATGTATATATATATATATATATATATATATATATATATATATATATATATATATATATATATATATATATATATGTGTGTGTGTGTGTGTGTGTGTATATATATATATATATATTTATATGTATACACATATACATACCTACATATATACATAAATACATGCATACATATATATATATATATATATATATATATATATATATTACTGTATATATATGGGTTATGGAAAAAATCCGCGAAGTGGTGAATCCGCGATGGTCGAACCGCGAAGTAGCGAGGGTTCACTGTATAGTCAACAGTAGACACCTTTCAAAGTCAGTCGTTCATTTCTGTAAAGATTGGTTCACCGATTGCTTCCTATGGGTATTTTCCTTAACCTTTCGTTGTTTTTGCAAGCTTTTCAAAAATAGAAAGGGTCTACTTTGCCGATAGTTTCTCGACTCGAGACT
Organism: Palaemon carinicauda; assembly: GCF_036898095.1. Classification (NCBI taxonomy): domain Eukaryota; kingdom Metazoa; phylum Arthropoda; class Malacostraca; order Decapoda; family Palaemonidae; genus Palaemon; species Palaemon carinicauda. The sequence goes on along the minus strand of NW_027172258.1, from coordinate 256,459 downwards.
TTTTAGTTTGTTTCAAGGAAAAATTACCTCATTATGCTCAGCAGTTTCTTTACCTCCAAGGGAACATCATACCAATGTTTAAATCCAGATAGGTAGGTCATCACTTTACCTGATTCTTAGTTAACAAATCAGGTGTTTTGATATTTGATTTTGGCTTCTCATTCTGATGCTGACTTGTTCAACCACCAAAGCTTACATTAACACTTGCAACATATCAGTGTCATGCTGGCAACTGGGAAGCTGCACATACTCTTGAGGCTTTTTTTTCTTTGGTGAGGAGACCAAGAGAAAGAGGGGGAGAGACAGATGCTAATTTCATATTCAGTCACAAACAATATGAATGTTTAATGAACTTCCTTTCTCAGTGATGACAGAGGAGCCTCTCTGAAAAGATTTTGGAATCACCATCATAAAATTAAACCAAAACAGATAAAATTGTTTGTTTACCCTTTTAAAGAATAATGCTTCTTCATAGTTTGAAAAGTTGAGCAAGATTCTTTAACTGCTTGTAGCATCCTGCTTTTCCAACTAGGATTGTAGCTTGGTAGTAATAACAATATGTCAGGAAAAACAATGAAGAGAATTCCACATCGTCTTGGGTCTTGAAATAATAAAAGTCACAGGAACATGAGAAAGATTATCCAGGAAGATTTCAAAGTGTCTATTGGCACCCTGAACAAAAAAGTTAAGGATATTGTCCCTTAACTTGTGAAAATTTCAAAAATTGAACCTTCCTAAGAATCAGAGAAGCAGTAATGCTATACTGTACTTTAAAGTGAAGTACTACATAGCTTTTGAAGTTTTACCCGTTTTCATCAGCTGGGTATGAGAATATTCCTTTCTTTTTTCAAAATTAGGACATTCTACTCTGAAGAGGACTATCCGTCCATATGGAAAATGAGATAATTATCTTCTTTGGTACAAAATTAACTACTTTGTATGCATATAAAAAAAGCACACTTTACTATCAAGCATATTTCTTGAGAAGACAGACTGGACGTGAACTGTAAAAATGAAAGCTCCAAGTATATGTGAGAAGAAACAAACACATGCTCATCTTTGGTTCAAAATGAACTGCTTTGTAAGCATATAAAAAAGGCATGCTTACCACCGAACATATTCTTTGAGACAACAGCCTGAACATGAAACGGTACAAAAAAGGGATTTTGACGAAGGAAAAATCTATTTCTGGGCGAGGGATCTGTGTCGCCCAATGAAATGCTCCTTAAAGCACCATTTCAAAGGTATAAATACTGCTAAATATACCAGAGAAAAAAGCTGCATGGAATGCTAGGAATATATCCAGCTCGCTCACCCGTAAAGGGTGTCTGTATTAAAACTGGGGCGAGTGATACCACTACCAGAGGTCCCTTTCCAATTAGACTTCTCCCTCCTCAAAATCCCCTGTTACTACGAGGTGTCGTTCAAAAGCTTTAATGTACAGTATATGTGAGCTTATGAAAGGTGGATGGTAAAACTAGAGACTCTCACTTATTTTCTCTAATTCTGCTTTTCCTATCCTGAACCATCAAATTTTCAAGATTCAATTTAATAGACTTCAAAAAGTCTCTGTTATAACTATTGCAGTTGTCATCTTCATCAACTTTTGTTTATCCCTTTCTTAGAAGATTTTAAAAACAATGTTTTTTCAAGTCCATTAGATCATGACTTGAATGATAAGCAGATGACAAATTGAAACCAGTCATAATTTGATCTTCCAGAAAGGGGAGATGACCCTTAAATGGGTCGCACATGTTTGCTCTTTCTTTTCCCACAGCCCTGGGTACATTATGCTCTATGAGGCGTCAATTTGAACCCTCTGTTTTGAACGGCCGTCTGCTCTCTTAATTCTATCTGGTTGCATTTGTGTAACTTCAACTCTGTTCCAGCACTCACTTATTTCAAAGGACCAAGCCTATAGAATCCTATGAACCAACTAAGTGTTCTGTTCTACAATGGAACACTGTAATAACAATCTCACATCAATAAAAACAATGGAAGAATGGAGAAGACCTTGGGCCTTTTACCCCAAGGCTCTTTGGAAATTTCCAACCCTTAACCCCCGAGTGGTTATTTTTTTCCCAGCACATTTTGCAGTATATTTTTTTTTAATTGCTCTAACAGCCTTAATTTTTGTCAAAGAGAGGTCAGGTTGGTCTCATTCTCTTGGAAAATGCCTGAATTTTCTCAAAAAATTATCAAAAATATGAAAAAAATAATTTTTATAGCATTTTTTTGCAAGGACGTACCAGTACGTCCATGGGGGTAAAGGGATGGGTTTTGTGAAACGTACCAGTACGTCCTCTGGGGGTAAAAGGGTTAATAAAAGTTATAGACATCCCCATGTAATGAAATGGATTGTACTGGTATGATAAGATTTAGGCACCAGGCCAGGAACTTGGATGGGTGAAGTCACTCAGCGCTATCATGAATAGTCAACGAACCACTCTTGTGGATATCTCTTTTAACACAGTACCTAGTGATAAATAATCATTTCTAAGACAAAACTCAAATCAGTGAGCATGAGTTAACAAGAGCCAAGATTTTACAGCAGTAAACACTGCTTTTTACTTTGTCCATTTGGGTGGATGGATGGAGTGAAGAAAGCTCTGGGTGATAGGAGGATAGATGTGAGAGAGGCAAGGGAGCGTGCTAGAAATAGGAATGAATGGCGAGCAATCGTGACGCAGTTCCGGTAGGCCCGGCTGCTTCCTCCGGTGCCTTGGAAGAACGCAGAGGTAACAGCGGTAGGGGATTCAGCGTTATGAAGCTTCATCCGTGGTGGATAACGGGGAAGGGTGGGCTTTGGCACCCTAGCAGTACCAGCCGAACTCGGTTGAGTCCCTTGTCAGGCTGGGAGGAACGTAGAGAGGAGAGGTCCCCTTTTCTGTTTTATTTGTTTGATGTCGGCTACCCCCAAAATTGGGGGAAGTGCCTTGGTATATGTATGTATGTATTATCTCTCTCCACATTTGTTTAAAACATGGGAAAAGTAAAGTAAAGGAACTTTCCCAATACACTAAATTTGTCTCAAAACTTGAGCCAAATGTGTTCTGCATACAAGATATGTATGTTTATTTATCATTTCCATCAGTAGTTTAACTATAATCTTTTGTCTTTATTTTGTCTCAAGACATAAGGGGTGGAAAGATACAGGACTTTGAGCCAGTTTCTTTGAGAATAATAATAACAACTATCTCCCAAAGACATGGGAACAGTACCAAGCGTTCTTCAAATACAACAAATAAACCGGGAATAAGAATGTCAGCACAGCAACTAGATGAGACTGAAGGCCAAACATCCAGAGCTTTGAATGTTCCTGGAACAAAAACAGGAAACAAAGGACACAAGCCTTTTCTGGGATACATGGAACAAATACAGTGATCCTTATGATTCCTCCAAAGGTCCATAATATTCAACCAACAATGTTTCCTAGATTCCCAGACATCTGAAAACCCACCAGTTCAGCGACATAGCTAAGACAAGAACGAGACGACAACATGACACCCCTATTCAGAATTTCCTACAGGGCCGCCAAAGGTCTAAACGGCAATACTAACTATGGCCCGCAGTGTCCGACGCCCTGTGGACCAAGAGATCTCAACGTACCCGCAATATCGGCGAGTCTGTCTGTACAATTGGTGAAAACAGTTGACGAGTATTCCTAATGACAATTTAACAGTTTTCAATTCAATTACTGCAGCTAAAGAATACGATACACTCTTTTAAAGCCATTATACAAAAGTGGCTTTTACATTTCATGTGACTCATTTAAATGATTATTTACAATTCATTTTACATCTCAGTTCAACTGAAAATAAGTGACATTTATATCAACCAAAGAAATGAAAAAACTTTCAATACTATTTAATTACACCAAAGATGCCATTATCCTTTCTTACTTTAACAACTAAGACTTAAAAATATTGCCAACCAGACCACATTGGTTAGATTGTAAGTTGTAATTACAATCTTGCTGCCTATTTATATGAGACAGTACATTTCTGTGTTCCTTAATGAGAACACAAAGTATTTAAAATCATTACATGTAAAGTCATATTTTCTCTTGCAATACACATCAAATCATGTACATAATCATTTCTAAATTTGCTTAAAGAACAGAAATAGCACACAGGATGAAAATTACATATACATTCATTAGAAAAATTTCAGTACTAAAATAATTGGATCAAAATAGCTGCACACAATGAAAGTAATAAGCAAATGATTTTGACAAATGCAATACTCACTTCAGTAAACAATTTTTTATGAACATTATAAGTCCTTTTACTAAAGAACAAACTTACTGGCAACAACATTTAAGAATCACAATATTCCATTAAGTCAATTTAACTAACAAGGCAATTAAAGACGTATTTCAGACCAAAATTAAAGAACTGAACATCTGGAGAAAACAGGTTGGAAAGAGACCTGGGTGAGAGAAAGAGTGAGAGAGAGGAGAGACACTGAGGGAAAGAATCATACATACAAGTCAATAAGAAAAGGGGGTAGGGAGGGAGGGAGAGAGAAGGGGGTTATGAAAAAGAAGTGTCTGGGATCCCATACCTCTCCATCAACTCTTCCTCTTCTTTCCTTTTCCCTCCTCTTCAGGTGGGTGGCCACACTGCACTCCCTGCCCCGTGCAACCCAAGAGGTGCCTTCTAGGCAAATTAATACTTTATATAAATCTTTCGGAAAGCTGTTGGGAAAAAATGGTCACAGTTAAGATTCTAAAATCTATCAAAAGCTATCACAACATAACTAAAATCCTAAATTTCTAAAAGTAATTTGTATTTTTCCTAGCTATACAAACCTGAGTCCTTTGGGTAGGGAGTGTGTTTTCAGCTCAAAGCTGGACGGCCGCTGAATCGCTGAACAAGCAGTCAAGCAAACTTTGGGAGCAAAGGCGAGAGCCCACCCCCTTACCTGTCATAGTCTCTTCAATAATGACCTTTTGGCTCAAGACTGAGAGGAGTGGTTGACGGGATAAGTATAATCTAAAGAACGCATGTTCGTATTGCTAGGAAAAATACAAATTACTTTAAAAATTTGTGATTTGTTCCTACTCAAATACAAAACATCGTCTTTTAGGTAGGGAGACTCACTGCTTGGAATGTCGGAAGTGGTACGTTCTTTTTCTTCCCTGGAGATGTTCGAGAACATTTGTACTTGCTCAAAGGCGGGATCCCTTTCCCGCCAAAGGGGTTTGCAGTCAGGAATAATATACCTGGCTTATGATGACAAAGTGCTGGTATATATTCCACCATCCTCATCCTTGACTATGGAGGATGGATGGGAACTTCCATAGGGTTTAAAGATGGAGCTCAGAAGTGTAGTTCACATCATCAAGCCAGATCATGTGAGTAATACATTGACCACTTTGTCCCTAAGATAGAGGCAGAAAGAATGGAGGAGGGGTCAGTCATTCTTCCTCCTTTACAGAGTTAAATTCACATGTTACCAGAGAGGAGATGCTTACTGTCTCCTAAGGGATCTGGGCTAGCAACCATCACAAGACCAAGTGCAAATGTGTCAAAAGCTTGAGTACGCCTCTAGAATAAAGGCCATGAAAATGCTCTGGTACATAAACTACCCCCTTTCCTGCTGCTTCCTCCGGTGCCTTAGATGACCGCGGAGGTAGCAGCAGTAGGGGATTCAGCATTATGAAGCTTCATCTGGGCTGTGGCACCCTAGCAGTACCAGCTGAACTCGGTTGAGTCCCTTGTCAGGCTGGGAGAAACGTAGAGAGTAGAGGTCCCCTTTTTGTTTTGATTCATTTGTTGATGTCGGCTACCCCCCAAAATTGGGGGAAGTGCCTTGGTATATGTATGTATGTACATAAACTACAACAACCCAACCTTCACACTAAGCTAACTGCAAGACTCCTCTTGAAGACAAGTGTGGAGCCTAGTCCCGGACTTTGCAAGTTCCGGTCCTACCTGGAACCTAGACTCTCTCAGCAATTCAAGCGTTCCCATTACGGATAGACTTCCGAAGTCTAAAAGAGATCTTGTTCTACACGACTCTTTCTTGGTTCGGACCGTGCCAAGGAAGAGTCGCCGTCACCCAGGTTCTGAGCAGTCAGGCCTTCTTCAGACAGCACTGCAGAGCCCTCAGGGTGCACAAAAGCCTCTTCTCTCCGTGCCACTCCACACTTCATACAAAGATGGCATGGAGACGGGGTCGTATCCTGGCAGGGTCCAAGTTTGGCCATGATCCTAGCACTATTAAATTAATAGTTTGCAAATAAATAATACCAGTTTGTATGAAAATAAAATCAAGTTATACATTTTCATACTGATCATTTCATAATTCTAACACTTTTACTATAGTTTAGCAATCAGCCATCTTATCTCATGACTCCTTTCTTGTTTTTTTGTGTTAGAAAAATGCCCAACTCGCAGTAGACCAGGCAAGATGTACCAAAACTTCATGACCTAAAATAACCCAGTTTATGACATTTGTGATGAAATCTGTGAAGTAACTTGCCTGAGTTGGCAATATACCTTATGCAGAGGATACTGTATATCATTTTATTGTAATCATGTAAAGCCACAAGTCACATTGAAAACTGTGGAACAAGAATTCAGTCACAGTCCAGCTCTGAGAAAGCTGCCGAGCGACATTTCTCGTGTCGTCAATCCGGAGCAAGACCATCCTGGTATGCTCTGCTGTGGTCAAAATGAAATTTCTTGACAGGTGTTGATTATAACCCTTTCACCCCCAGGCTATTTGGAAATTTCCAACCCTTAACCCCCAGGGGGTTATTTTTTTCCCAGCACATTTTGCAGTATATTTTTTTTAAAATTGCTCTAAAAGCCTTAATTTTTGTCATAGAGAGGTCAGGTTGGTCTCATTCTCTTGGAAAATGCCTGAATTTTCTCAAAAAATTATCAAAAATATGAAAAAAAAAATTTTTATAGCATTTTTTTGCAAGGACGTACCGGTACGTCCATGGGGGTAAAGGGATGAGTTTTGTGGAACGTACCAGTACGTCCTTTGGGGGTAAAAGGGTTAAATGTTAGATATGACATTTCAATCTGGTTTAGTGGTCAGTATGATTTAAGCCTCACTGAGGTACTTCATTTGAAACAATACAGACCATTTCATGATGAGCAAATTATTATCATTAGTCATAGAATGACTGCAAATTTTGTATAAACTATTCACAATGCTGTGTTGGCTTATTGCAAGTGTCCCTGCCTCGTGATCTGCCGGACTGGGATTCGAGCCCCTCTCAAGCCCGATAGTTTCTTGTAATGTCTGCAACCTCACCATACTTGTGAGCTAAAGATGGGAGGTTTGAAGAAGTCAATAGGCCTACCTGCTGTGTCATCAGCAGCCATTGCTTGGCCCTCCCTGGTCCTAGCTTGGGTGCTGATTATATGTATATATGATCAGTCTCTAGGGCATAGTAACTGTTCCTTGCCGCTGCCATTCATGAGTGACCTTTAAACCCGTTTATTTTTTTCATATTTGCAGAGTTGGTGATACTTAACCCTTTGACCCCCATCTATTTGGAACTTTCCAACCCTTAACCCCCAGGCATTTTTTTTTTCAAGCACATTTTGCAATATATTTTTTTTTTAAATTGCTCTAACAGCCTTAATTTTTGTCATAGAGAGGTCAGGTTGGTCTCATTCTTTTGAAAAAGGCCTGAAGTTTCTCATAAAGTTATCAAAAATATGCAAAAAAATGTATAAAACAGTTTTTTGCAAGGACGTACCGGTACATCCATGGGGGTAAAGGGACGAGTTTTGTGAAATGTACCAGTACGTCCTTTGGGGGTTAGAGTTAAAGAGGCTCCAATGAGGCTTTAACTTATGGAAAGTGCTTCATCCCGACTGTGATGGGTATTCTGGAAATCATGTTCATGAAATCATTCTTGTATTGTAAAAAATATTTCTTCCTCGATGAACAAAGATTGTCATATTTGTATAGATGCATTTTTCGCCCATGCATAATATACTAAGAATATGGTTTTGGTGATAAAAACATACCACTATATGTAGTAAAGTTCATAGCTTTTTCTTAGTCTTAATTTTCCATTTTAGGCATTGCCTTTTAATTTCTTTTTTCCCATTATAGCACATTAGTTTTTTCCTTTAAACAAATAAATATTTTTCTTTATATCTTATGCCCCCTGTGGCCGCGGAGGCATAAAAACTATTAGAATAGCGCCAACGTTATCCCTTCAAGTCGTAAGAGGCGACTAAAAGGGACGGGACGAGGGGGCTGGGAACCCCCTCTCCTGTATATAATCCTGTGAGACGTCAACAAAGAGATGGAGCTGGGGGGAGAGTGACTGCTCCCCGCACTCTAGTTTTTTGACGAATTTGTTGATGTCGGCTACCCCCCAAAAATTGGGGGAAGTGCCTTGGTATATGTATGTATGTACAGTATATCTTAAGATTATTCTTTTCAAACAATTGCGTTACCAATTCCTAACTATTTAGATAGTAGAGCAAATTTAAATTACAGAAATATTTCATATGCTTGTCTAAAACTAGAATCTACCTAAAGATCTCAATTGCTTGTTAGGTCCACTTTCCCAGAACTAAATCAAGGGGCTGGTGCCTAGTGCTCATACTATATAGTACTGACTTTTCTGGGGACAATTTCCTTAAATATAGTACAGTGAGAGTTGGGTCGGCATCTAGAACAGTCAATCTATGTGCTACATCCGACCGCAACCCGCTAACCATCGCAGCACTACACTAAGTAGCTCCTACGCACCTCTTAAGATTGGGAGACTAAGACAGAGAGACCACGTCACCAACATAACCTCATTGCTGATTATAAGGCAGCAGAAACAGTCTTGAGAGTCTTAACCCTATTACCCCCAAAAGATGTACTGGTACGTTTCACAAAAGCCATCCCTTTACCCCCCTGGACGTACCGGTACGTCCTTGCAAAAAAATGCTATAAAATTTTTTTTTTTTCATACTTTTGATAATTTTTTGAGAAAATTCAGGCATTTTCCAAGAGAATGAGACCAACCTGACCTCTCTATGACAAATATTAAGGCTGTTAGAGCAATTAAAAAAATATATACTGCAAAATGTGCTGGGAAAAGGTAACCGCCTGGGGGTTAAGGGTTAGAAATTTCCAAATAGCCTGGGGGTAAAAGGGTTAACTTAGACCAAGACCTTCTCAAAGGCTCGGATGCGGTAGAGAAAAACTATCCCCTTCCATCAAAAGACAATGTTCAAGTCTGAGTGGTAGCCTTGATGGCCACTACTGAGAGGAGCTTCTCCCAGCCAAGAAGTGAAACTCCGCAATCTTGTCTACAGATGATCTGACTTGAGAAGAATCCCTTATTTTGATATCCACCATAGAGAATGTCCTACTTTACCATGCGAGTGAAGGCCAAGGGGGTTCCTCCATATCTCGACAAAGGAAAACAGGAAACCATTTGGGATGAGGCCATCTGGGAGCCACCTAAATCATCCCGAGTCCCGGTGTAATCTCATACGTTAGACTAGTTGACAAACCAGGTTTCATTGGAGACAGGGTGTAACCATCCAAGTGATCCCATGGGTGTTGGAAGGTGACTTCGAACATAGATCATGGAGTTAGGAAGGGGTGAAAACCCGGGGTTCTTCTTGTCTAGCTGTATGGCAAACAAGTCATTTTCTGGAGAACACTCCAACCAGGACCCACTTCATTACGCATAGTAGGAACCACCTGACCCTACAAACTTCCTTTGGTGACTGTGTCTGCTAGCCCATTCCTCTTGCCCAGAATGTGATTGGCTGACAACTCACCAGCATGAAATGCCTCCCCGAAAAGCATCTGCTTTGTCGGGTTACGGAACTACACGTAAGCCAATAAGGTGGTGTTATCGCATCTACCAGTCGGATTCCTCCTCAACGCTCTTGGAAGACTTGCAGCACTATAGGATTGCTAAACCCAAGCCATTAGAGTAGATGCTTCTGCTGATCCCACCGCTGAGACACCTCAGTTGTTCGGGCATGCCAGCCTTCCTTCTTTTAATGCACCTGAGCATAGTTGCATGTAAGGAGTCAAAGATTTAAATGGAATTCCTTGTTAGTCAAAAGGTAAGATCAACCCAAGTCTTCCATCCCAACAGCACAAGATGGGATGGCAATCCCTAAACGCTAACCAGTGATTCTTCCAATAGTGCTTAATGAGATCTTTAGCAAAGGAGCTCTTAGAAGGATGAGCTTCTCCAGTTAAGAAAGGCGGCTGAGAAGATTCTGTCAGCGCTGGGGTAGTTCTGTATGACAGAATATACGCACTACCTCCTTAGGCTTGCTGATGTGATTACCTAATTAGTTGAATCCGATGCTACCCACATGCCCGAGTGTTTCGACCTTGGCTTGGGTAAGCAATTCAACTTTGCCTTGATTATCACAATCCCCAGATCATGATGAAAGTGGAAAGTCGATCTCAATCTTGTCGCCACTGCCACACAGGGGCAAGGATCACCCACCCGAGACATGCATCTACAGTCGTACATATCGCTTGTAGTGGCCCCAGGTTACTATCCATGTGAACATCTGAATGAACACCTGAGGAGCAGTAACCCCTTTAGCACCCAGAGGACTAACTTGTACATAAAACTGTATTATCATTATTATTAGCTAACTAGAGTGCGGGGAGCAGACACTCTCCCTCCAGCTCCACCTCTTTGATGAATGCAAGAGTTGATGGGAGAAGTACAAGAGGAAGGCCAAGGTATGGGTGGATGGATGGAGTGAAGGGTTTTAGGAAAATTCGCCGTAAACAAGTTTGCCGTAGGAAAACTCGCCTCGAGAAATTTCCCCTAATAGGAAAAATCACCGCAAGACAATTTTGACGTAAAACAAGAAAACAGAAAAAATGCAATAATTCAAAAGAGTGCAGATTCCACGCAATACTACGCAAATAGTCTCTTTTCTGTGCAGAATTGTACCCAATTACTTTTTCATTCCTTCAGCATTTCCTCGGTCTAAGTCACACTTTTTCTTTCGTGCTAAAATCTCTTCCTTTTTTAGATACGAAATAAGCTTCCATAGATTTGGATGCATATTTCTCATTAAGCTCTGCAGTGCATTATGGGAGCCTTCTATGCTGTCGTTCGTTCTGCTTCTATTATGCTCAACTAGTTCAAAAACATTCCATAATGCAATAGGAAAAGTAGGCTCCACTCTTCGTCTTCGCTCTCCTCTACCCCGTTCTCCTCCTCTATAGTGCGTTTCGAAATAAGACACTAATTCTTGGGGTAAATCGTCATCATCTGATAGCTCGATAAATCCATCAATAACATCTTGCACAGGAAGGAAAGCTAAGGCGGAGAAACATTTGATTTTGTTGTTGAATTCTGCGTGTGTTTGATAACGCGACTTTCAACCGAGATCCACATCTGCGTCTGTTTGATAACGCGACTTTAAACCGAGATCCACATCTGCGTCTGTTTGATAACGCGACTTTAAACCGAGATCCACATCTGCGTCTGTTTGATAACGCGACTTTAAACCGAGATCCACATCTGCGTCTGTTTGATAACGCGACTTTAAACCGAGATCCACATCTGCGTCTGTTTGATAACGCGACTTTAAACCGAGATCCACATCTGCGTCTGTTTGATAACGCGACTTTAAACCGAGATCCACATCTGCGTCTGTTTGATAACGCGACTTTAAACCGAGATCCACAATGTGCCTATAAATATTCTTAGCCATATGAAATAAACAACCTGTTACTTTTATTGTTGGAAATACAGCAGAAAAGGCGTTAATACTTGCTTTTTCAAAATCGACCATCAAGGTTTCGGGTTGTAGTGATGGGCGTAAGTCCTTCAAGGCACTGAAAAGTCTGCTGTAAGTTACTTGAGATTTGTCTGGTAGCAAGACAAAAATACGTGGTATACTAATATTCTTTATAACAATATGTAATGTGAACAATTGGTAATATATCTCTGGGCTGCATTTAAACGTGCCGTCACACGCCCAGTCCTTGTTTTTCTCAAGGTCGTCTAGCCCAGCTTTTGTGCCAAAAACTAAAATTCTGTCTGGACAATCTTCCCCACTATCGTATAATAACAACTGATCGCCATTTTCAAGAAATTTATATTCTTCTGCCTCCGATGCCTTAGATGACCGCGGAGGTAGCAGCAGTAGGGGATTCAGCATTATGAAGCTTCATCTGTGGTGGATAATGTGGGAGGGTGGGCTGTGACAACCTAGCAGTACCAGCTGAACTCGGTTGAGTCCCTTGTTAGGCTGGGAGGAACGTAGAGAGTAGAGGTCCCCTTTTTGTTTTTGTTTCTTTGTTGATGTCGGCTACCCCCCAAAATTGGGGGAAGTGCCTTGGTATATGTATGTATGTATAATATACCCACTTCTTCCAGTTGGGATCGGAGGAGCTTGATTTTCCTTTTGCCTCCAGCCTCTAATACTGCGCGACAAATGTGCTTGAGTGGGCAGCAACGCCAATGCATTTGAATCTAAACTAGATGCAACCTCTGCAATTACGGACCGTGCAGAGGCTTGTGAATTGGTGGCTATTGATTTCATTTTTGTTTTTGCTTCGTAAACTTTAGGCTTAGATGGACGAGAAGGATGGCAATGCTCGCCAACTGTTTTGCCTATAGATACACTATCATCTTCCAACTCTCTGACATACATCTGCTTCCACTCCACCATTTGCTGCAACAACAGACCCCAAGTACTTAAACTGATCCACCTCCTCAAGTAACTCTCCATTCAATAGCACTCTTGCTTTACACTCGTTATAATCACATTTCCAATATGTTTTCTCACCGTATTTTCGATCTAATCGGTAAATATAGTTAACCCTTTTACCCCCAGGCTATATGGAAATTTCCAACCCTTAACCCCCAGGGGGTTATTTTTTTCCCAGCATATTTTGCAGTATATTTTTTTTAAATTGCTCTAACAGCCTTAATTTTTGTCATAGAGAGGTCAGGTTGGTCTTATTCTCTTGGAAAATGCCTGAACTTTCTTAAATTTTCAAAAATATGAAAAAAAAAATTTCTATAGCATTTTTTTGCAAGGACGTACCGGTACGTCCATGGGGGTAAAGGGATGGGTTTTGTGAAACGTACCAGTACGTCCTTTGGGGGTAAAAGGGTTAAGATCGTCAACTAATTTCAGTCCTCCTCTACTAGTTTTCATTTGATACACCATCGTCTTGGGCTGGCTGCCTACAAAAAACTAGTCGAATATATGAAAAACTTTTAGAAAGATAAAATCAAAGATAAAAAAAAAAATTACTTGATTTCCTTATTGGTTGTTTACTTATCGAAACTTCGAAGGCCAAACTTGGTTGTTTGAAAGAGATAAAATGGTACTTCAGAAACCAAAGTGCTTTTATCACAAATACTTGTTTTACTGCAAAATTGTTTTGCGGCGATTTTTCCTATTGGGCGAAATTTCCTGAGGCGAAAATTCCTGAGGCGAGTTTTCCTACGGTAAACTTGTTTACGGCGACTTTTCCGGACCCGGGAGTGAAGAAAGATCTGGGTGATAGGATAGATGTGAGAGAGGCAAGAGAGCGTGCTAGAAATAGGAATGAATGGCAAGCGATTGTGACGCAGTTCTGGTAGGCCCTGCTGCTTCCTCCGGTGCCTTGGATGACCGTGGAGGTAGCAGCAGTAGGGGATTCAGCGTTATGAAGCTTCATCTGTGGTGGATAACGGGGGAGGGTGGGCTGTGGCACCCTAGCAGTACCAGCCAAACTAGGTTGAGTCCCTTGTCAGGCTGGGAGGAACGTAGAAAGGAGAGGTCCCCTTTTTTGTTTCATTTGTTTGATGTCGGCTAACCCCCAAAATTGGGGGAAGTGCCTTGGTATATGTATGTGATGTACTAGCTAACACTAAGGGCTTAAACGGAAAAAATAGCTCAGTGAGAAAGGAAATAAGGAAAAAAAATATACTATAAGAGAAGTAACGAACAATTAAAACAAAACATTTTAAAAACAGTAACATCATTAAAATGGATCTTTCATATATAAACTATAAAAATAGACTTATGTCAGCCTATTCATCATAAAAACATTTGCTGCAAGTTTAATATTTTGAAGTAGTGGGAGAAGAGTCACTAAGAGGAGACAGATACTTAGGTAATAAAAGTACACATTCTTCAGATCTACTGAAAGCAAGAAGTCTTCCTCTGATGGAATTCTTTGAGCGTGATCCACTCCAACATTCCTCTTCCCTTTATCTGAAAGGTGAGGGTCCTCGATGTTTAAAAAATGGATAAGTACTCTATAACCAAGATGGAGGGGGAGCAAAGGCCTGGAAATGTTGGTAAGTAACCATCCTGAAGAAATCACACAACCCAAGGTTCGGCCCTATGCTTATGCTGGATTGCCCAAGGCACTACAAGGAATTCCCCCTACTCTCGGATGTATGATGGGGGAGAATGCTGCAAAGCGTAACCCTCTTCTTCACTTCTTCAGCCGCCCTACTGCCTGGAAGAAACAGGTAGGGTAACACGAAGAGCTGCATGCCCCAGTTCCTTCCGAGAAGTTGCGGGTGGTCCCACCACTCGAGTACCTAGGCCCCCGGGGAGGGTCAATCACTGCAGACATCATCGGGGGGACACTAACTACGTCCTTCAATGAAAGACCTAAGGACACCAATACTTTCGTTCATTCACACTTGTCATCAGCAGTAGCATAAATGGAGAAGAGCCTCCAACTCCAATGGGGTGTGACAAAAACAGGAGGAACCCAACATGCCACCGGGAAAGATCGCCGACTTAGGACAGGGGGCGACTTGCTCCTGACACATACTCCCAGGGGATTGAGCAAGAAAAGTAAGCACAGGAGCAGCGAAAGCAATTGCACCCAACGAACGAAAGGAAGAAGCAAAGCTCTCTTTCTCCCCCTTAAAGCATACGCCTGACACCACAAAGGAGGCCACGACCTATAGTCGGCAACCAGAGACGATTGCAAACAATCATCCCCCTAGCAGGAGCAGTGAGAATGTTTATATATAGCCGGTTAAGCTCATCCTCTCATGATTGAGTGTCTTGCTTCACCTTCTGAGGATCAACAGCCAGAATGCACTTTCTAAAAAAGAAAATGAAAAGTTCTCTTACAGGTACACTGGTATTACTGTACTTGATGTGGCCAAAAACATAAGTGAAGAAACTTTTGTGAAGAAACTTTGATAGGTAAGGAGGCAGGGCTCCAAACCCTCGCTTTCCCCCCGGGCTTAACTGCTTGTTAAATGATTCAACGGCCGTCAAGCTTTGCGCTAAAAACATACTCCCTACCTGTAGGACTCAAGTCTGTACTCGCATAAGAACAAACACTCCTAATGAGTAGCTATGATCCAAGATTAAAACTTGCAAATTCCTAACTAAAGAATCTTACAATGGTTGCAAAGGAGTTTGGAAATAGCAAGAGAATTTGAGAGACTTTGACTTCTTAAACTTAATAACTATCAAAATGACATTGCAATTTCAACAAATGTTCAACTAACTTTTTTGTTAATACATGTAATTATGCTACATAAATACTTAAGTTAATTCTTTAAAATTCTACAAAATTAAGCATAAAGTAAAAATGAAATGTATAAACAAGTTCTCTATAGATGTATCTCAAAAAATGCTTAATGTTCGCAACATCATATCTTTTTTAGCATCTTCTTGAAAGATAGATAATGTTACACAAACTAAAATTAAAATACGTTTATCTTAGTTAATAGAAAAAACAATATCTGTGCAGGAGCAATCCTGAGAATGTGCAAGAACTCCAATTACTGTAAGCAACATAAAAAAACTACCTAAATTTCAAGCATCGAGCAGAAGCACAAAAAAAAAGTTAGTCAATGAAATATGAAATGATTCACTGAAATAAGAAGAGTTGGAACTAGGGAACAAATCTAACTGCAGATGAAATAAAAATATTTAAGCATTGTAAACCTTGAAGAGTCAATTACCGCAGCTACAACTAACCAACTCAGAGATCTCGCTACATAAAAAGTAAGAAGCCCAATAAGAACTATCAAACGGCACTTTGGCAACCATACCAAAAACTAACTTATCCCAAGAGATTAAATATATATGGCATTATCATTCAGATTATGATACAATAATCTATTTTTGTACTCTAAGCTATTAGCCCTTTTACCCCCAGGCTATTTGGAAATTTCCAACCCTTAACCACCAAAGGGTTATTTTTTTCAAGCACATTTTGCAGTATATTTTTTTTAAATTGCTCTAACAGCCTTAATTTTTGTCATAGAGAGGTCAGGTTGGTCTCATTCTCTTGGAAAATGCCTGAATTTTCTAAAAAAAAAAATGATCAAAAATATGAAAAAAAAATGTAAATACCATTTTTTTGCAAGGACGTACCGGTACGTCCATGGGGGTAAAGGGATGGCTTTTGTGAAACGTACCAGTACGTCCTTTGGGGGTAAAAGGGTTATTGACCGACAATTGATTTAAATTTAAGTGATTCTATCCTCACTGAAGCAGTAATAAAAAGAAATACAAAACATATTATAGATTTTACAGATGTAATTTCTGTGACCGTGAAAATCTGTTTGGAAACCTGAAGGAATTCAACAACCCACAGTAAAGGAGGAAGCCTCCATGTTAATAATCCTTGCACTGATAATCCTAAAGGGAAGCTTTTCTGACTTACAGGGCCCGGGCGATACCTGTACCTACGCGGAAACTATTATGATTAAACGTATTATCTATCACTATCATGAATTCTTAAAAATTGTATCATCTATAACTGTCATGAATTCTTAAACTATTCAATTCTCCATCAAATAATAAGGGGCTGTGTTGTCTTCTACCTGTTTTCTCCATAAACTAAACAAGAAAAAACAGTCATAGCATAAACATCAAGAGCTGACATAAAGAATATTGTGCAGTAAAAGCCACAATGCATGATTTATCTTAATCCTGTTTGAAATAAAAACGAAGTAACTGAGCCCGTAACTATTTCCTAGAATTGTTTACAGAAATAACCTGTCAAATACGATAATGGAAACAGACAGCAATACTAATATCAAAATAATCGAATACTGTCGGGCAAAAATAGGACCTACTTCTCTTTTAACCCTTTTACCCCCAAAGGACGTACTGGTACGTTTCACAAAACTCATCCCTTTACCCCCATGGACGTACCGGTACGTCCTTGCAAAACACTGCTATATACATTTTTTTTTTGCATGTTTTTGATAATTTTTTGAGAAACTTCAGGCATTTTCCAAGAGAATGAGACCAACCTGACCTCTCTATGACGAAAATTAAGGCTGTTAGAGCAATTTAAAAAAATTATACTGCAAAATGTGCTTGAGAAAAATAACCCGTGGGGGTTAAGGGTTGGAAAGTTCCAAATAGCCTGGGGGTAAAAGGGTTAAATAACAAAGTGATGATGATATGTGTCATATGAAACTAATTCTACTTGTTTTACATTAAGGAACATCCTGTACTGTACATTAACCTTGAACTGATATCTAAATTTAATGACAAAATCTCTTATTTCTCTACTCATCTGATGTTCATATTAATTCTTCTCCAGAAGCCAGGGTTTATCAACACTTAACCGTAATTTTTTTAAAATATTAAAATTCCTTTTTTTTCAAACAATACTTGACCCTAACAAAGGAACAGAGCCCCCTAATATAAGTGGTAGGAAGCACAGGTTGTCACCTCAGGATAGGATAGGATTAGAAAATTTAGGCCTCAAGCCAAGCACTGGGGTATCAAAGGCCATTCAGCACTATATGAGACGAATTAATCAACCGTATCCGTACACTCACACTTTTTGGTATTATTTCAAACTATAAAACCAATCACATCACTTTTGTATAATGTCTAAAAGTGAAATAAGTAAGGAATTCAAAATATTAAATAAATAAATTAAAAAAACTGAAGCTTGTGATAAACCCCAATACTCTGTGTACCTTCAATCAAGTTCAGGATATTACAATTTTCCACCAATATATTTCTTAAAGGTTTGTCCCCCTCTCAGGATTAAAAACAGGAAAATCGACTAAAATATTTTTAAAATCAATATTCACCTGAGAGCTATTACAAAGGGGGACCACCTGTCTCCTTTCCTCTTCATTACATAACTGAGGGTTCATGTGTACGGCCAATACGCGGCCTGGTTAAAATCATGTTATCTTTCCTACTTTTAGAATGACAAGATGACCATTAATCCACTGAAGGGTGGATTTTAAAAACTAGCTTTTCATTACCTTACTAAATAAGGTATTTTTACCTTCTACTGTAAAACTTAAAACAGGTGGATTACACCAAAGGGGACACTTAGGACATCTTTCCTCTCCTATCTGTGCTGTTAACAAACCTACTAGTCAAGATCTGTTAGGAGCTTGATTTAAAGGAGGCTTAACATACTGTTAGGATTGTTTTCATACTGAGAGACCTAGATAAAAACCTCAAACTTAATTCCTCTCTTCAGATAGAAAGGGGAGGCATTCCAGAATCTCTTAACAAGAGAATGCCTTGATGAAGTCTTTGGGCTTCAGCATGGGATATCATTCCCGTGCTGAAGCCTTGTTGCAGGTAAGAGGGCTTTCGGACTGGGGAATTTCTTTTCCTCAGTTTGACTCTAAAATCAAAAGGAAATTTACCACAGGAGACATCAAACCCACCTAGTACTGTCAATAATTCTAGAAAATGAAATGCACCCTACAATAATAAAACGCTGCATGACGAGGTAAACATATTGTTTTCTGAGGCTTTGCCAAGGTGTATAACTGTGGGACATTGCCTATCTCAATGTACAACCTTCGTCTCCCATTAAAAAACAATGGTACAAACCTCTCTCAGGCCGTGTCCTTGCCCGATGTAATGGAGGTTCCACTTAAAACCAACTTACCTGGTGCACCTGTAGTGGGAAAGGGGCAAAAACCTGTTAGTTCACCACATCTTACACAAAAAAGAGAGAATTGCATCTCTCTTGGCCCCTTCCATAAGAAACATTAAAGTCATGACATCAAATAAATATGATGTTTTGTCTGTTGATGTTTCTGATCAACCGGGAGACAATTTATATAAATCAGAAATGCAAGTTGAGGTCCAACATCCCCCTCAACAATTACATTGAAAGGATAAAAAGAAAGACACAAACACAAAACCCAATCTATAAAGACTCTAATAAAACCCCCGGGGAATAGTGCTAATGGGAAGACTACATCCAAGATGTCTTACACACAATAAACAATATTTTTTTTCTTCCATTTTCCAATGGAATTGTCAGGGTTTAAGGACCAAATATGAAGAACTTAAGCTCCTCATTCATGAGCACTGCCCCATAATTATGTCTTCAGAACAAACTTGATGATAATATTCCTTATCCTCACAAATATATTAGCTATAGGACACCATATGATCACCGAGTAAGGAGCCATGGCAGAAGTCTTACATACGTTCTTCGATATGTTCCCCAAATACCTTTGTCTATTCGTACACCTCTGCAGGCAGTGGTTGTACAGACTGATATAGGGAGAAAATATACATTTTGCTCTCTGTACTTGCCTCCAAATGATAACATTTTGTATGATAGTTTAGTAGAAGTGATTCAACTATTCCCACAACCTTTACTTTTACTTGGAGATTTGAATAATAGACATCCTTTATGGAACGATGTTTTAGCAAACACGAGGGGCAATATTATATCATCAATTGTGGAAAAAGAAGATGTGGGACTCCTTGATACAGCCCACACACTTTCCTGTTCAGACAGGTACCCTGTCATGCACTGACCTTTCAATTGCAAGCTCCAACTGTCTTCTCAATTTTGAATGGAGAACGTTAGATGATTGGCATACTAGTAACTATGCTTCAATTATTATAAAAACAAACAATAATCCACCCTTACAGATTGCCATGATGAAAACTTGACAAGGCAGACAGGAATAGATTTTGGAAGCTAAATGAAATTAAAGGGAATGCAGATCAGTTTGAAAGTGTAAATGATGCCATAGACTTACTGAATGGAACTCTACATACAGCAGGAGTCAATTCAATTCCCAAAACAACAGGTTATTTAGACGGTAACCAGTTCCTTGGTAGTCTTCAGAACTAACTGCCCTCCACAGAGCCACAAGAAGATTTTTTACTCGATTGCGTAGATGTCGTACTGAGGATTTAATTACATACAAGAAATGTAGACACAGTTCCGTCATGCAATGAAAGAAGCTAAGCGCCAGTCTTGGATATCATTTGTTTCCTTAGTTAATAGTAGAAGACCACCATCTTCTGTATGGATGAGTCAAAAAAGATAGCTGGCAAATTTACCCCAATCCACCCACCTGTGTTAAGGATAAAAGGACAGTATGTGACTGGAGCAACTGAGGTTAGCAATGCTTTGACTCAACCTTTCTCCATCGTTTCATACAAGTGTGAAACAGCACCTGGTTATCACTATAGAAGCACTGAAGAATAGAAACTGTTAAATTTCACAACAGAAAAGGAGGAATCTTACAATGCTCTTTTTACCAAAAGTGAATTTGATTCCACAATTGCTACATGTAATGATACAGCCCCTGGACCCGATGGAATTCCATATATGATTAAACATGTACCTGCTAATACTTAGTCGTTTATTTTAAGCATTATTAACAGAATATGGCATGATCATAGTTACCCAAGTGTTAGGGAACTAGCCAATATTTTAGCCTTTTTAAAACCTGGTAAGGATAAGTTTTTTAGCAGGAAACTACCAAACAATTGCATTGACATCTTGTTTATGTAAGATCATAGAGAAGATGGTAAATGCAAGACTGGTGTGGTACCTGGAGAAAAAAAGGTATTTTATCACCTATCCAGCATGGATTTTGACGGATGTATTGGTACAACTTGAGTCCTCTATTTGCGAAGCCTTTGCTTCCAAACATCACCATGGAACAATCTTTTTTTTTACCTTAAAAAGGCATACGATACTGCACTTAAAACCATTCATAATTTAGGATTGAGAAGAGAGCTACAATTGTTTATTCAAGAATTTGTTTCCCATACATTTTTCCAAGGTAGAGTGGGTGAAACTGTCAGAGAAGGATAGGTCCGGAAGGAGTTCCCCAGGGTAGTGCGCTACGCAAAACACTATCTGCATTAGCCATTAATGGGATATCCTGGGTGATTACAAAAGATGTTCTCTCAACAGATGTCAGGATGCCAGAAAACCTTCAATCAATCAATCAATCTCAACACTATTTGTAGATGATCTCTCCATATCATTTGCTAGAGCTAGAATGGTATTGGTTGACATAAAACTACAACTCTCAATGGACAAAATTATTCGGCGGGCTGATATCGATGAATTCAAGTTTTCGACAAGCAAAACTGTTGTCTATTTCTGTTGCATTCGGGGAGTACATCCACAACTGGATATGTACATCAAAGTTCAACGGATCCCATGTGTAAGTGAAGTTAGATTTTTAGGATTAATATTTGATTGCAGGCTGAAATGGATTCCTCACTTACAAGCCTTAAAAGTAAAATGTCTGCAGGCTCTGTATCTTTTAAGTTTTGTACATCATGGGGGCCAGACTACAAAACTCTTTTAAGTCATATAAGGCTTTGATTTTTTCAAAAATTAGCTATGGGAGTGAAATTTACTCCTCAGCCACCTAAAGCCGATTAAAGATTTTAGATTCTATACACCATACTGGTATCAGATTGGCCACAGGAGCCTTTAAAGCCTCATCTATCCCAAGCCTCCTTGTTGACGATGGAAAATTACCTTGAGACCTTTACCGAAAGTCCTCCATTGTTGGGTATTGGTTTAGGGTGCAAAGCCTTCCTAATTCTTTTGTATATGAGACTGCAAAACTGGTAAAGCATTGTAGACACTTCAAGTCGCAACCAAAATCTCCTCAACCTTGTTTTTTTCTGGTAAAGCAATTGCTACACAGTCTTGATATAGCTAGGTGCTTCCATTTAAGATATCAACCCCTCCATGGAAATTACCAGAGATATCTTTCTTTAAATATTTTGGGTGAGATAGCCATGCCATCTGATGGAAGTTCCTTCTGGCAACTTCTACAGTATAATATTTCTGCAATTATCGTCAGGTATCACGGAGTTCCAAACCCGGAAACGACTATCCGCAGATATCGTGTATAATCAGGGACGTATCCTAAGATAACCATAGATGTGTGGACTCCAAACAGATCTTACCCAGTCTAATCCTTTAAGGGGAAGGAAAAGTAAGGAGCCACTACACCTCCTATCACCCTCGAGTGCCCCTATACGTTCCTGCTTCTTATTCCTTCGAACGCAGCTGGTGGCTACAGTTCGGTTGACTTTTGGAGACTGACTTAGAAGCCAGGTCTCTTTTTATGGAACATGTTGCATAGCATAAAGAATCGACTTTTATGTACAGTATACTGATGGCTCCAAATCTGATGCTGGTTATTGAATTAGGAATATATAGTAATGCTTTTAACTGTAGAGATACACTTTCTCTAACATCTATATTTACTGCCAAACTATATGGCATACTAACAGCTACTGAAAAAATAGCATTAAAAGAGGACAATTTTACCTTTATTAATGATGCAAAAAGTGTCTTACAAGCTTTAGAAGTTTTTAATTCTATTAACACTTTAGTTTTGAAGATTTAGATTGGCTTTTTATTATTGGACTGAGAGGTTTAACAATTAGATTTTACTGGGTTCCCGCACATGTAGGTGTGTCTGGGAATGATAAGGCAGATTTACTAGGAAAGAATATGCAGCTGAGTTGCTGCCAGGAAGGTATCCCATCCTCTGTAAGAATTTTTTTATCATGTATTAAGAATTATTTTCATAATAATTGGCAACAGCATTAGGATAGTTTGAATTAAAATGAAATAAGAGAA
Source organism: Palaemon carinicauda (assembly GCF_036898095.1). NCBI lineage: Eukaryota > Metazoa > Arthropoda > Malacostraca > Decapoda > Palaemonidae > Palaemon > Palaemon carinicauda. The sequence continues at coordinate 233,635 of NW_027172258.1, read as the reverse complement.
ATAACGAATTGTATATGTCCTTGGAGTTATAACATGAAGCCTCGAAAGTGGGAGACTACTCTCTGTCGTCTCCGCATTGGTCACACTTGACTGACACACAAGTTTCTGATGACTGTTAGGTACCCTTGACAGTGAGGCACTTGTTGGCAGAATGCCCAAATTTTTGTACCTTAAGAAATAGATATGTGCGAGGCTCGAGGTGAGATGGCAGGTTCGTCCTTGCCGAGATTCTTGGACATGATGTGTCATACCATGCTAGCGATATTCTTAGATTTATTTCAGAAGCAGATCTCCTGAAAGCTATTTCACTTTTATAAGGGTAACTTTACTTTTATTGCTTTAAATTGAATTTCCTTTTATTATTTGTTCATAACAAATGATATCAGCGTCAATGACCTTAGATGTAAGGAGGCCAGAAAACTATCATCAACCAATCCGGAATCCACATACAGACTACCAATCGATGTTCTGAATGTACCAGTGAAGATTCGGAGCCTCACATTGCGAACAGCATCAAGTTTCCCAAGCAAAATCTTAGTAGCCAACCCATAAATTGGACAGCCATAATCTAACTTGCTCAGACACAAAGATGTATAAATTCTAAGCAAAGCTGTTCTATCAGCAACCCAATCAAAATGTCATACGACTTTCAAGATGTTCAGCGATTTTTTAACCCTGGAGGATAGGTCATTTATATGGGGACCAAAAGTTAATTTCTTGTCAAAAAATTACCCCCAAAAGAAATTTGACATTATTCTCATATGGCAAAATACAATCATTTAAGAAATGTTTGGAGATCTCTTCTCTTTTATTTTACGAGCATAAGTTAAAAAATGGCTTTGGTCTTCTGAGGAGAGAATACAAAATCCCCTAGAATTATTATTATTTGCTTGCTAAGCTACAACCCTAGTTGGAAAGCAGGATGCAATAAGCCCAGGGCCTCCAACAGGGAAAATAGCTCAGGGAGGAAAGGAACCGAAGAAAAATAAAATATTTTCAGAAGAGCAACAGCATTAAAATAAATATCTCCTATATAAACATAAACTATGAAAACTTTAACAAATCAAGAGGAGGAGAATTAAGATAGATTAGTGTGCCTGAATGCACCCTGAAGTAAGAGAACTCTAACCCAAGAACACATTAGCAAATGCAGAAGCAGCATTGATAGAAATTTGAAGCTTTTGGTTTGCTTGTAGTACCAATGACCCACTAAAATAAATTGGAAAATCAACAACAAATAGTGATCCTTGTATGCCAGGATGTAGGTAACTCGTAAGACTATTCAATGGTGGCAAGGCGAATAGAGTCATACTCTCTGCCTTGGGGGACACCTTCTTGAAAGTAAGAAGATAGTTCTGACTCCTCATACTTTGACACTTTTACCCCCAGGCTCTTTGGAAATTTCCAGCCCTTAACCCCCAAGGGGTTATTTTTTCCCCAGCACATTTTGCAGTATATTTTTTTCTAAATTGCTCTAATAGCCTTAATTTTTGTCATAGAGAGGTCAGGTTGGTCTCATTCTCTTGGAAAATGCCTGAATTTTCTCAAAAAATTATAAAAAATATAAAAAAAAATTTTTATAGCATTTTTTTGCAAGGACGTACCGGTACGTCCATGGGGGTAAAGGGATGAGTTTTGTAAAACGTACCAGTACGTCCTTTGAGGGTAAAAGGCTTAATAAAACGGTTTGATAAAAATTCTTCAATAGATTTCAGTTTTGAAACCAACATCACCCCACCTCTAAATACTATTAGTCAGTATGGAGAGTGGGCATGTATATGAACATAAAGTGATTATAGAAATAAGAAATTATATTACTGAAATTCTAATTACTTCTATGAATCTCCCATGATGTTCATATTGCTGACTCTCAACACATTATTATTATTATTATTATTACTATCCAAGCTACAACCCTAATTGGAAAAGCAAGATGCTATAAGCCCAGGGGCTCCAATAGGGAAAAATAGCCCAGTGAGGAAAGGAAATAAGGAAATAAATAACTGAAGAGAACAAATTAACAATAAATCATTCTAAAAAAGGTAATGTCAAAAGAGATATATCATATATAAACTATTAACAACGTCAACAACAAATATGTCATATATAAACTATAAAAAAACTCATGTCCGCCTGGTCAACAAAAAAGCATTTGCTCCAACTTTGAACTTTTGAAGTTCTACTGATTCAACAACCCGATTAGGAAGATCATTCCACAACTTGGTAACAACTGGAATAAAACTTCTAGAGTACTGCGTAGTATTGAGTCTTATGATGGAGAAGGCCTGGCTATTAGAATTAACTGCCTGCCTAGTATTACGAACAGGATAGAATTGTCCAGGGAGAGCTGAATGTAAAGGATGGTCAGAGTTATGAAAAATCTTATGCAACATGCATAATGAACTAATTGCTTAAAAAGCCAATCTACAGTACAGCACTGTATTTTCAATTACATAAGAGAAAGCATTTGATAGTTTTTCCTGTAGTATATTATAAAAAGATTCCGAGGCACTATTGGATACCAGAAAAGATTGTAAACATCATAATGGAAACGCATAGTCAAGACTGGAGTACTTTAAGGTGGAATACTATCCCCGATACTGTTTATTTTGGTGATTGATTATATGAACAAGGTAATGCAAGGAATGAATGGCATCATTCAATGGATATGGGACCAGAGATTATGTGATCTTGAATACGCAAACAATATAGTTCTAATTGCCTCTACAATGGCTGAAATGTAGATGATGATTGATAGGTTAGTACTGGAGGGGAGAAAGGTTGGATTGGCAATTAACCAGAGATAGATAGGTCATGCAGATTCAAAGTGGTGATCAAACGAATTGCCTTATTTGAACCTCTTTCAAATATTTAGGAACCACCATTACCAGCAATGGATCACAAGTTAAAGAATTCAAGGAGAGAACAGGGGGGCAGAACAAGCAAATACGCATTGAGAAGGATTGTTTTCATGAAATGGCAGCAATATATAACATATGCCAGAATTAGCAAGATGACAGGGGTGCCAAACGTGAATGATAGATTATCAAGATGGAGATGGATGGGACATATTTTGAAAAGGGAGGATGTACCTGAATGGAAGCTGGTGGGCAGGAGAGGACATGGTCGACCAAGAGAAACATGGCTGATGACAATGCAAAGGGAGGTCGGATCTGAGAATTGGGTTGAGCTCAGAGAGATGGTACAGGAAAGAGACATACGCCTTGAAATCAATGAGGTTCTATGCATACCGTGGGTGCCAGAGGATTAGGGTAAGATAAAAAATATAAAATCCAGTATTTCAAACTGCAATTTAAATAGTTTATCAAAATAAGCTAGACACATAATCTAGGCCAGGTATGTAACCTTAATCTCGTTGCATTGCTTATACTAAAATCTATCCCTTTCTTTCCTTCAATTGTGCTCAGCTCCAAGGGAAATTCATAGGAAAGCTTTGAATTTATATCTATATGCTAGTGGTACAGAGTAAGCATTCTTTTTGACTGGAGTGGATTCATTCAATTTAGTAGAATGAGTGGCCATGATCAAAATAAAAGAATATATAGGACTAGAATTCAGGTTATTATCATTAGTTTGTCAAGGCAGTGTTCTCTCCCCATCACTATAACTCTAGGCTTTTGGGAGCATTGTACATGTTGTAGAGGCTGTTTGAGGTAAGAACTGCCAGTGATTTGAGCCATCTGGAAGCATTGTATAGGAACTTTAATAACAATTTCTTAATTCTATACTCGCCTGCTGTTCACATACATGCCCATCCTCCTCTCCACTGACTCAAGAGTATGAAGAGGATGGATAACGTCGACTTCAAAAATGAAATCTGTATTGCCCAAGGTGGCCACCTGGGCTTCCTACCACTTACAGCAGAGGGCTCTGTTCCTTTGCTAAGGGAGTGGATTGTCTGAAGTAAAAGACATTCTAACATTTTAAAAATTCTACGGATAAGTGTCGATTACCCCAGGCTTTTGGAGAAGAAGCAATATGAATATCAGGGGAGATTCAAAGAAATAATATTGAATTCTCTAAAAATTCTAGTTTTTCAATCACAAACTGAATACTACACAGCTTACACAAAGATGAATTATCTAACTTACTGTAAATATATTAAAAAAGCATACCATAATTATTAATTTTTTTATACTCTACTATTCCTAAATCAGTTTACCTTTAGTGAAGGTATGCCTAATATGAAGTTTTTCTCAAAATTTATACAGTACATTTCTCATCTAAACAAACCATCATTTTAAACAAAACATTTTTGACAGAATTGGTTAATAAGCCAAAGCAGTAAGATGATAGTGATAAACCAATCCAAGTACTTAGATTTACAGGCAGTCATTAATCCATATTATTGGTATTATCTATCAAGTGACAAGCTACAACCTTAATTGGAAAAGCAGGGGCCTCAACAGAAAAAATAGCCCAGTGAGGATAGGAAACATGGAAAAATATATTTTAGGAACGGTACCATTAAAATAAATATCTCCTATATAAACTATAAAAACTTCAACAAAACAATAGGAAGAGAAATAAAATAGAATTGTGTGCCCAAGTGTACCCTCAAGCATGAGAAAGAAAAGAAAAGCCTAACTACTAGATTCAAGTGGAAGGCTTAAATGTATTAACAAAGCAATTTGGCGGTCAGAAATTTCTGTCGCTGAGCAGTTTGTTCTTCCTCAACAATTAATCTCTAGGCTGCTCAAGGCACACTGTAAAAAGAAAAAAGAGGCAAGTAAAAAGAATATAATAATAATGATTAAACAAACAAAAGAAGGTAAATGAAAAAGAAGCATGTCAATGATGCTATCTTCCAGCAAATACTATTTCTCTCTCCCACACATACATACACACACACACACACACACACACATGCGCCTACATGCATCACATAAGTATTGCAGTTCAACCTAGCTTAATTAAGCGAGTATCTTGAAGATTAATTCTCTATTCCAGACTCAATTTCAAATAGCACTTTAATTAAAAAATTTAAAACTGCAGTTTCCAATAGATGTAATATACATTTAAATTTGAAAAATCACAAATTCTTAAAGATATAATTCTCTGTTCCAGATTCAATTTTAATTAGAACTGGAAATTAAAAATATTTAAAACTGCAGTTTGTGAATACAGTACCAGAAGTACACTGTAACTTCAAATTTCAATAAGCATTGGAAATTGATACATTTAAAACTGCGATTTCCAGTCCTGACCATTTAAATTTTGAAAACTCACAAATTATAAAAGATGTAATTCTGTTCCAGATAAAATTTTATTTAGCATTAGAAATTTCAAAACATTTAAAACTTCAATTTCCGGTAGAACATTTAAATTTTGAAAAATTGGAAATTTTAAAAGATGTAATTCTGTTCCAGATTCAATTTTAATCAGCATTGGAAATTTTAAAATACTTAAAACTGCGATTTGTGCACTACTGTACTGTACGTTTCTATAAAAATAAATTACAAATTTGTAAAGCAATTTATATTTTACCTTACTATACAAACCTGAGCCCTTCAATAGGAGTATGCTATCAGCAAAGATAGATGCGGCTATTAACCCTTTTACCCCCAGGCTATTTAGAAATTTCCAACCCTTAACCCCCAAGGGGTTATTTTTTTCCCAGCACATTTTGCAGTATATATTTTTTTAATTGCTCTAATAGCCTTAATTTTTGTCATAGAGAGGTCAGGTTGGTCTCATTCTCTTGGAAAATGCCTGAATTTTCTCAAAAAATTATCAAAAATATGAAAAAAAAAAATTTTATAGCATTTTTTTGCAAGGACGTACCGGTACGTCCATGGGGGTAAAGGGATGGCTTTTGTGAAACGTACCAGTACGTCCTTTGGGTGTAAAAGGGTTAACTGATTTACTTTCCAGGGAAATATCAAAGTATTCCAATGACTACTTTCCTACGAAGTCATGAAGAAACAGTATGCTTTCTGTAGGGAAGAGATGAAGATGCACTTGAACTCACGGACAGCTGGGTTCTAGGTACTGACCTCGAACTTATGAACCAAGGCGATCGAGATAATATATCCTCAAGAATGACTTATGACACAGGCCAAATATACAATCTCCTACCTACTTAGTCAAGGCTAGGATAGTCACGAGGCAAGAAGCCCTATCTACCGCTCGTCACCTGGGTTCGAGCAAGGTAGATTGAGGGACCTGGAAACTCCTGAAAGATTCCCGCAGCTTGAGCTCCCTATAAGCTCCTAATGAGTGTAGACCATTCTGGGAGGAGTCTTAACCCAATTCCCAGTTGAAAAACTGGTATTGAGGGGCGAGCAGAATCTTTTACCATGAAGACTGACGAGCTTCCCTGATGGACGAAGAAAGAAAAAAGCTGATCTGGATGACATAGGCATGTGGCCGATCGGAAAAGATCCGAGTCATGCAAAGCTTCAATGTCGTTTACTAACTGCTGAGTAATTAGCAAAAAAGGAAAATGGGCACAAAGGAGTAAACGTCTAGAATTCCAATGGGTGTTGGATGGCATCCTTAAATGCTGCCGATAAACGGAGACTGGGGAATACGGGAAATTTCCCTTTCAGCTGAATGGCAAGCCGAACGATCGATGGTGAAGACCTAACGTAAGAAGCCTCTCTGCCACGCAGTGATGTAGGAATCGCAACTAACTAACTAACTGGGATTGACATTACAAAATCAAGTATGTACTGTATGTGTCTCTGGAAATGTTAAAATATGTTATTTTGATAATAAAATAAATTTTTGAATATACTTACCCGGTGATTATAATAGCTGCAGCTCCGCTGCTCGACAGAAAACTCTACGGAAAAAATCCGCCAGCGATCGCTATGCAGGTAGGGGGTGTACTTCAACAGCGCCATCTGTCGTCCAAGTACCCAGTACTCATTGTAAACAAAGAACTCAATTTTCTCCTCGGTCCACTGCGTCTCTATTGGGGAGGAAGGGAGGGTCCTTTAATTTATAATCACCGGGTAAGTATATTCAAAAATTTATTTTATTATCAAAATAACATTTTTCAATATATAACTTAGCCGGTGATTATAATAGCTGATTCACACCCAGGGGGGTGGGTAGAGACCAGCAATAAATGTTTACATTATTATGAGCTAAGGATTTTTTATTTCATTTTAGAAGTTATCAAAATAACAAAAATAAAATAAATAGGTACCTGGTAAGGAAGTCGACTTGAACAATTACTCTGCCTTTCTAAGTACGTCTTCCTTACGGAGCCTCGCGATCCTCTTAGGATGCTGAGCGACCCCTAGGATCTGAAGTATCAAGGGTTGCAACCCATACCACAGGACCTCATCAAAACCTCTAATCTAGGCGCTTCTCAAGAAAAGAATTTGACCACCCGCCAAATCAACCAGGATGCGAAAGGCTTCTTAGCCTTCCGGACAACCCAAAAACAACAATAAAAAACATTTCAAGAGAAAGATTAAAAAGGTTATGGAATTAGGGGAATGTAGTGGTTGAGCCCTCACCCACTACTGCACTCGCTGCTACGAATGGTCCCAGAGTGTAGCAGTTCTCGTAAAGAGACTGGACATCCTTAAGATAAAAAGACGCGAACACTGACTTGCTTCTCCAATAGGTTGCGTCCATTATACTTCGCAGAGATCTATTTTGTTTAAAGGCCACTGAAGTTGCGACAGCTCTAACTTCATGTGTCCTTACCTTCAGCAAAGCTTGGTCTTCTTCACTCAGATGTGAATGAGCTTCTCGTATTAACAGTCTGATAAAATAGGATAAAGCATTCTTTGACATAGGCAAAGATGGTTTCTTAACTGAACACCATAAAGCTTCTGACTGTCCTCGTAAAGGTTTAGTTCGTCTTAAATAGAACTTAAGAGCTCTCACAGGGCATAAGACTCTTTCTAGTTCATTTCCAACCATATTTGATAGGCTTGGAATATCGAACGATTTCGGCCAAGGACGAGAAGGTAGCTCGTTTTTGGCTAGAAAACCAAGTTGTAGAGAACATGTAGCCGTTTCAGATGAAAATCCGATGTTCCTGCTGAAGGCGTGAATCTCACTGACTCTTTTAGCTGTGGCTAAGCAAACCAGGAAAAGAGTCTTTAAAGTGAGATCTTTAAAGGAGGCTGATTGTAGCGGCTCGAACCTTTCTGACATGAGGAATCTTAGTACCACGTCTAAATTCCAACCAGGTGTAGCCAAACGACGCTCCTTCGTGGTCTCAAAAGACTTAAGGAGGTCCTGTAGATCTTTGTTGTTGGAAAGATCTAAGCCTCTGTGACGGAAGACTGATGCCAACATGCTTCTGTAACCCTTGATAGTGGGAGCTGAAAGAGATCGTTCTTTCCTCAGGTATAAAAGGAAGTCAGCTATTTGAGTTACAGAGGTACTGGTCGAGGATACTGATACTGACTTGCACCAGTTTCGGAAGACTTCCCACTTCGATTGGTAGACTCTAAGGGTGGATGTCCTCCTTGCTCTAGCAATCGCCCTGGCTGCCTCCTTCGAAAAGCCTCTAGCTCTCGAGAGTCTTTCGATAGTCTGAAGGCAGTCAGACGAAGAGCGTGGAGGCCTTGGTGTACCTTCTTTACGTGTGGCTGACGTAGAAGGTCCACCCTGAGAGGAAGCGTTCTGGGAACGTCCACTAGCCATCGAAGTACCTCGGTGAACCATTCTCTCACGGGCCAGAGGAGAGCAACTAACGTCAACCTTGTCCCTTCGTGAGAGGCGAACTTCTGCAGTACCTTGTTGACAATCTTGAACGGGGGGAATGCATATAGGTCTAGATGTGACCAATCTAGGAGAAAGGCATCTATATGAACTGCTGCTGGGTCCGGGATTGGTGAGCAATATATTGGGAGCCTCTTGGTCATCGAGGTTGCGAAGAGATCTATGGTTGGCTGGTCCCATGTGGCCCAAAGTCTCTTGCACACATCCTTGTGTAGGGTCCATTCTGTTGGAATGATTTGTCCCTTTCGACTGAGGCAATCTGCCATGACATTCAAGCTGCCTTGCATGAACCTCGTTACTAGCGAAATGTTGAGACCTTTTGACCAGGTGAGGAGGTCCCTTGCGATCTCGTACAACGTCATAGAGTGGGTCCCTCCTTGCTTGGAGATGTACGCCAAAGCCGTGGTGTTGTCCGAGTTCACCCCCACCACTTTGCCTTGAAGGAGAGACTTGAAGCTTTTCAAGGCCAGATGAACTGCCAGTAGCTCCTTGCAGTTGATATGCATTGTCCTTTGACTCGAGTTCCAAGTTCCCGAGCATTCCCGACCGTCTAATGTCGCGCCCCAGCCTGTGTCCGATGCGTCCGAGAAGAGAACGTGGTTGGGAGTCTGAACAGCCAGGGGCAGACCCTCTCTGAGGCTGATACTGTCCTTCCACCAAGTCAGGCAAGACTTCATCTTCTCGGAAATGGGGATCGAGACCGCTTCTAGCGTCTTGTCCTTTTTCCAGTAAACAGCTAGGTGATATTGAAGAGGACGGAGGTGTAGTCTTCCCAACGATACGAACTGTTCCAGGGATGATAGTGTCCCTATCAGACTCATCCACTGCCTGACTGAACACCGTTCCTTCTTCAGCATGTTCTGGATGCATAACTGGGCTTGGCTCGTTCTGGGGGCCGACGGAAAAGCCCGAAAAGCTAGACTGTGAATCTCCATCCCTAAATACACAATAGTTTGGGATGGGACCACTTGAGACTTTTCCATATTGACAAGGAGACCCAATTCCTTGGTCAGATCTAGAGTCCACTTTAGATCCTTCAGACAGCGACGACTGGAAGAAGCTCTTAGAAGCCAGTCGTCCAAATAGAGGGAGGCTCGGATGTCCGCTAAATGAAGGAATTTGGCTACATTCCTCATCAGCCTCGTAAACACAAGAGGAGCTGTGCTTAGGCCAAAGCACAGGGCTTGAAACTGGTAGACAACCTTTTCGTAAACAAATCTCAGAAAAGGTTGGGAGTCTGGGTGGATGGGGACGTGGAAGTATGCGTCCCTTAGGTCTAAAGAGACCATCCAGTCTTCCCTTCTGACCGCTGCTAGAACGGACTTTGTGGTCTCCATGGAGAACGTCTGCTTTGTGACAAAGACATTCAGCGCACTGACGTCTAGCACCGGCCTCCACCCTCCTGTCTTCTTTGCCACTAAGAAGAGACGGTTGTAGAAGCCCGGGGTTTGATGGTCCAGGACTTTGACTACCGCTCCCTTTTCTAGTAAGAGAGACACCTCCTGTTTCAATGCTCGTCTCTTGTCTTCCTCTCTGTACCTGGGAGAGAGATCGATGGGAGACGTTGCTAGAGGGGGTTTTCGTACAAACGGGATCTTGTACCCCTCTCTGAGCAACTTCACAGATTGTGCATCTGCGCCTCTCTTCTCCCAGGTCTGCCAGAAGTTCTTGAGTCTGGCTCCCACTGCTGTCTGAAGAAGCTGGCAGTCAGACTCTGCCTTTAAAGGACTTGGTTCCTTTCTTCTTTCCACGTCTCCCTTCGGCACGAGCACCTCCTCTGCTGGAGGCTCTGCCACGAAAGGGCGGAATAAATCGGGACGCTGGAGTGTCCATCCTTGGTCTAGCTGACAAGGTAGGCAAAGGGGTGGCTTTGCGAGCAGAGGACGCAACCAGGTCATGAGTGTCCTTCAGTATCAAAGAAGCAGCAATCTCCTTAATCAAGTCCTCTGGAAAGAGGCACTTAGAAAGAGGAGCAAACAGAAGTTCGGATCTTTGACAAGGTGTCACTCCAGCTGACAGGAAAGAGCAAAGGTTCTCACACTTCTTGAGGACTCCGGATACGAACGATGCAGCAAGCTCACTAGACCCGTCACGTATGGCCTTGTCCATGCAGGACATGATGAGCAAGGAAGTTTCCTTCTCTGACGGAGAGATCTTCCTGCTTAAAGCTCCCAGACACCAGTCTAAAAAGTTGAAGACCTCAAAGGCTCTAAATAACCCTTTCAAAAGGTGGTCTAGGTCCGAAGATGACCAACATATTTTCGAGCGTCTCATGGCTAGCCTGCGGGGAGAGTCTACAAGACTTGAGAAGTCGCCCTGGGCAGAGGCAGGAACTCCCAAGCCGAGAACTTCTCCCGTGGCATACCAGACGCTCGATTTAGAAGAGTTTAGCAGGGGGAAACATAAAGGCTGTCTTCCCTAGACTCTTTTTGGACTGCATCCATTCTCCTACCACACGTAGGACGAGCGTGCGAGGACGAGTCTAGTAAAGGCAGGCGAGGATGACGGCATACCTAATACAAACTCTGACGGAGGAGAGCGCGGAGCCACAAACACAAACTGGTCCGGAAACATCTCTTTGAACAGAGCTAGAACTTTTCTAAAGTCCAAAGAGGGTTGCGTGGACTTCGGTTCGTCAAGATCCGAATGTGGTTCATCAACGTGAGCGGCACCATCATCATCCGAAAGTCCATCATTCGAGTATTGAGGAGGAAGCGGCAATGGAGTAGGTAACGGCTGGTTAGCCGAGTCCGGTCGCACGGGTGCACGCGTGACGGAACCCGACGCAACGTCATGGAACTGTTGCCCAGTCTGTGAGCTGGCAACAACCATAGCAGCGCGGGGACGCACAGCGTCTACTCCAGACTGTCTAGCCTGATGCGGGTGAGCAGTGACAACCACACTGGGTTGCGGATGTTGACGCACCGCGTCAAAACAAAACAACTCTGACTGTTGTTGTGTCTCGCGAACGTCAACGGAAGGCTCCATGCGTCGCTGAACGTCAACATGCGGCTGGCAGGGTACACTGGAATGCATGGGTGGCGGAACTCTCTCAACTGGAGTGCGCAAGAAGGTTGCCTCAGCGTCCACAGGACGCACAACCGAGTGTGTGGTTGGTTGTAGGCAAGAGGCTGGTGCAGCAGCAACCTTCTCCACACGAAAGTCCTGCATCAGAGACGTTAATTGTGACTGCATGTTCTGCAGCAAAGACCACTTGGGGTCTGCAGGAGCAGGTGCGGCGACAGACGGTGTAACTGTCTGCGGCGGTACCGCTTTTCCTCTCTTAGGAGGTGAGCAGTCATCAGAAGACTGCAGCGAGTCCGAACTGACCCAGTGGCTACAACTGGGCCGTTGGACTTGCGCGGAAGGGACCGACTTGCGCTTAAGCGGTCATGAGACCTTGGTCCATGGTTTCTTGCGAGAAACCTCTTCCGCAGACGAGGAATAAATGGGCTCTCTCGTCTTTGTGTGGGTGGGGCGATCTTGGGTAGATACGCCCGAAACCACGGAGGGAACGTCTGTTCGCTGATTAAAGCCTCTCGAACCCATTGGTCGTACGACATTGCTTCTCCCCTGGACTTGGGAGCTTGCAAGAGGTCCCGGATTAGGAGGACGACAGGCACGAACAGACGAACCCTCAAGCGCAACACTATCACTCACTTTATCACTTCCCACTGCACTTTTACACTTCAGCTCCTTGACGTCCGCCATGAGCTGGTTACGGTCACTAGCCAGGGACTCAACTCTCTCACCCAGAGCTTGGATGGCACGCATCATATCAGCCATCGAAGGTTCCTGAGTGCCAGAAGGGGGATTAGGAGCAACCACTACAGGGGAAGGAATAGGTTGTGGGGCATGAGGAGAGGAAAAATCAACAGAACGAGATGAACTTCTCCTGACTCTATCTCTCTCTAGCCTACGTGTATATTTTTGGAATTCGATAAAATCAAATTCCGAAAGCCCAACGCATTCCTCACATCGATCTTCCAATTGACAGGTTTTATCCCGACAATTGGAACAAACGGTGTGAGGATCGATAGAGGCCTTCGGAAGACGCCTTGAACAGTCCCTAGCATTACACTTCCTGAATTTTGGGACTTGAGAAGGGTCAGCCATTTTGAATTGGTCAAAGGGGAATTCAAAAACTATCCAAAGTCATCAACAAATAATCCGATATCAAAAAAAGAATGCAAGGATTTATTGAAGAAAAAGCCTGCACAGCGAAAGCTCAAAACTAGAAAAGTGTACTTCACCAAATAGTTGTGAAAACAAATCCAGTTAGCAACAGCGAATTAGTAGGTCTTGCCGCTAGCACGACAGAGAGAAAATTGAGTTCTTTGTTTACAATGAGTACTGGGTACTTGGACGACAGATGGCGCTGTTGAAGTACACCCCCTACCTGCATAGCGATCGCTGGCGGATTTTTTCCGTAGAGTTTTCTGTCGAGCAGCAGAGCTGCAGCTATTATAATCACCGGCTAAGTTAAATATTGAAAAAAAAGAAATTATATGAACTTGGGGAAACCATTTTTAAAACCCAATAATGGCCCTTCAACTAACACTTGAACTTAAAAAAACTACCAAAAAACAAGCTGTTTGTAGATACGCTTTTCTGTTGACCACGTTGATATGTATAGTTCCATATTGTATATATGACTGATCTACTTTAAACGTTGTTACTGATCTTAAAACACTTTATTCATTAATTATATCCAGCTCATTTTTCCCTCTTGGACGTGAGGCCTTTTGCCAAGGTTGTAACTTGCCTAGTAATAATAATGATATTGACAGAACAGTTTAGGTCAAACAGACTTAGATCTTTGGAAAGGAAGAATAAATTAATATCGAACATATAAATGCACCTATCAATCAATATAAAGACCCAGTTCAGTTAATATACCCATTCAGTCACTGGTCATTGAGCAGCAAAAGACAATTTTCATGTAAGAATGTATAAATTCCTCAACATAATTACCTATCATCAGTGAACTAACTAACATTCAGACGATCATGCATCGATCATACACAAAAAAAAAATTACAGAATTAGTCGTCATAATGTGCCAAAAAGCAATGGCGTTCTTTGTAGACGAGCAGTAGTTATTTCCATGAAACAATTCTTCAGCGGTGTCGTCAATACTTCATGCGGATGTCAATACTGTAATCTGAAAAAGAAAATTAAATATTCTAACCATGGTTTTGAAAACATTTTAAAATAATAGATATGGGAAATTTTTGTAATAAGCATCTCTATGAACCTCCCTGGATATTTATATTGCTTTATAAATATTTTTTTTATTGTTGCTGTATCAGCTAAAGATGGCCAATTGAATCACATTCCAGGTAATAAAAGTAAGTGTTAGTATTTACCCAAAGTAAATCTGTGATGAGCTACTAACCCTTTTACCCCCAGGCTATTTGGAAATGTCCAGCCCATAACCACCAAGGGGTTATTTTTTTCCCAGCACATTTTGCAGTGTATTTTTTTTAAATTGCTCTAACAGCCTTAATTTTTGTCATAGAGAGGTCAGGTTGGTCTCATTCTCTTGGAAAATGCCTGAATTTTCCAAAAAAAATAATCAAAAATATGAAAAAAAAAATTTTATACCATTTTTTTGCAAGGACGTACCGGTACGTCCATGGGGGTAAAGAGATGGCTTTGGTGAAACGTACCAGTACGTCCTTTAGGGGTAAAAGGGCTAACTGAACTTGCAAGCGAGCAGAAACATACTGTCATCCGGAACATGATGCAATCACCTAGCATACATAACTAACAATTAAAATATTTATAAAGTATCATGAACATCAGGTGAGTATAGAAATTAGAAATTTTATCATTAAAATTCTGTTTTTATAAATCTCTCAAGTTCCATTCAAGACTTTTATTCTATAAATGTATAAGCAATATGCATTACTGAACTTGTCTATCTTCAACATAATATCTCGATCATTTACTAAGCCTATCTGTATAATTTATCTTCATAAAACAGATTATCTAAACTTTTAAAGTTTATCTCGCTAGCTATTCCATCTTTAATTAACATGAAATCTATCGTGTGAGCCATTTTAACGTCCGGAAATAATAACAACACTTAAAATAATAATAATTTTCTGGAACTAAGCAATACATTCCCAAATCAAAGGTAATACTGTACTACAAAGTCCATTACACTTCTCCGTATCTTGGATATGATATTTTTATAATAAAGTCATAATGATTTTAATAAAATACAGTGATACCTCGGTACTCGACCATAATCCGTTCGAGATCCGTGTTCGACCTCCGATTTGTTCGAGTACCGAATTTTTTTTCCCCATAAGAAATAATGGTATATATTCTATTCCGTTCCCAAGCACTCGAACAGGCCCAAAATATTAATAAAACGTGTACCTAAACAACAATAATTATCTAAATGTGTATGAAATTGGTCAGAAAATCCTATAAAACAATTTTAAACCATTTACTGTACTAAAATAAAACAATTTTAAACCATTTTCTGTACTGTAGTGAACATACCTTTGAGCAGCGGTTCGATGGCATACAGGGATGGATGTGGAGAGGATGGAAGGGGGAGGTTACTGCTTGGAAGGAGAGTCCCCTTCCATGATGTGGCGGGGTAGTTCTCCTTCAGGAGTTGTTTCTCTCTCCAATGAAAGGGTGGGCAGATCTATTTCAGGGGTTTCTTCTCTTCTTTGTCTCTTCTTTGGAGGAGAAACAGGCTTTGATGTAGCAGCTTTCTTTTCTTTTGTGAAAAACTGGTCTATTGTTAATTGTTTCTTCCTCCTCTGCAGTATTCTTCGAAAATGATACATGACACTATCATTAAACATATGCACTGCCCGGTTTGCTACTGCAATTTCTGGGTGGTATTTTTCAGCAAAAGCCTGCACATCTGCCCACTTGGAACAAATTTCATTGATGAGAGAACTTGGAACATCCTCCCTTACCTCATCCTCTTCTGAAGATTCCTGCTCCACAATCAGATCCTGCTGCTGTTGTTGTTGCAGGTGCAACAATTCCTCCACAGTCAACTCGGTAGAATGGCTTTCTACAAGCTCATCAATATCATCCTTGTCGACCTCAAGCCCCAAACTCCTGCCCATGACAACAATTTCCTCAACGACATCAGTGTCATCAGAAATTACAGGGGTAGCAGTGCTTGGACCCGCCTCTGGTTGGAAACCTTCAAACTCCCTCTCTGTGACACATGATGGCCACAGCTTACGCCAGGCAGAGTTCAATGTCCTATAGGTCACACCTCGCCAAGCTTGGTCAATCATGTTAACAGAGTTGAGGATGCTGAAGTGTTCCTTCCAGAATTCCTTTAGGGTCAACTTCGTGTCACTGGTCACTTCAAAACACTTTCTGAAAAGGGCCTTGGTATAGAGTTTTTTGAAGTTTGAAATGACCTGTTGGTCCATGGGCTGGAGTATGGGAGTAGTATTG
Source organism: Palaemon carinicauda (assembly GCF_036898095.1). Taxonomy (NCBI): domain Eukaryota; kingdom Metazoa; phylum Arthropoda; class Malacostraca; order Decapoda; family Palaemonidae; genus Palaemon; species Palaemon carinicauda. The sequence continues at coordinate 217,475 of NW_027172258.1, read as the reverse complement.
GGGGGCAAGAATTTGATTTTGATAAAGCTGTATTCTTCTTTCAAGTCATCCTCGAGACCTGGAGGATGTGCAGGAGCATTGTCCATAACCAGAAGACATTTCATTGGCAAGCTCTTTTCAATGAGGTAAGCCTTAACCTGAGGGGCAAACACTTCGTTTATCCACTCAGTAAAGAATTGTCTTGTGACCCAAGATTTAGTGTTCGAGCGCCACATAACTGGTAGTGCACTTTTACAAATATTATTTCGTTTGAACACCCGGGGGTTGTCCGAGTGGTACACTAACAAGGGTTTGATCTTGCAATCGCCACTTGCATTTGCACACAGCAACAATGTTAGCCTATCTTTCATTGGCTTGTGACCTGGCATCTTCGTCTCGTCCTTGGTAATGTACGTATTGGCTGGCATTTTCTTCCAAAATAACCCAGTCTCATCACAATTAAAGACTTGTTGTGCGATCAAATTTTGTTCATTTATGTACCGATCGAATTCCCCCACGTATTTATCGGCTGCAATTTGATCCGAACTAGCTGCCTCCCCATGCCTAGTAACACGATGAATACCTGTTCTATTACGAAACTTTTCAAACCAACCCCTGCTCGCTTTAAATGTAAATGAATCACTTTCACTGGTACTCGGACTTTTCTTCACTAATTCTTCATAGATATGCAACGCTTTTTCACAAATGAACGCTTCACTAACACTTTCCCCGGCCAACTGTTTTTCTTTAATAAATATTAAAAGCAACTTTTCCATCTCCTCAATCACTTGTGGCCTTTGCTTAGTTACCGCCGTAACTCCCGTTGCAACATTCGCCTTCTTAATCATTTCTTTATGCTTTAAAAACGTAGAAATGGTCGACTTCGCCATTCCGTATTCTACCGCTAAATCGGACACTCGTACACCATTCTCATATTTCGCTATAATTTCCTTCTTCAACTCGATCGTTGTTCGCACTGTTTTCCTCTTCTCCTTCCCCTTAACACTCATTACTTTCTTGGGACTCATTATGAAAGCTAAAAAAGCAATTAAAAGCACTGAAAATCACTAAATCACAACGAATGCTGATCGCGCGTTGTCTGAGTGACGCTCTCGAGAGAACTGATGCTTCCCGAACAAGCGAGAGTGGCCGAGATGGCGCGATCATCACAAAGCCCATGCGGTCGTCACGTGTTCGGCTGGTCGAGTACCGAATTTTTGGTCGAGCACCGCAGCAAAAATTTCTCGAAAATTTTGGTCGAACTCCGAATTGTTCGAGTATAGAGTCGTTCGACTACCGAGGTATCACTGTACAGCAATAATAATAAAATAGTGTTTCATATCATAAAAACCATTTTCTTCAAATTTGTTTAGTCAATGTTAGTTCGGACGAAAACACATGACAAGAATTATAAGCTAATAAATACCCTACAAAATTGGGATGAATACAAATAAGGCCTGAGCAAGCACTTCAGATGCCAATCTGAAGTGGGTCTGACTGAGAAGCTTGAATAACTGTGGGAGCTCTCTAATGGAAAGATATAAAAGGGATTTTGACGTAGGAAAAATCTATTTTTGGGTGAGATAGCCATGTCGTCCTGATGGAAGTTCCCTCCAGCAACTTTCTACTGTATAATATTTCTGCGATTGATATTAAAAGAGAATTACCATCAGGTATCACAGGGTTCTAACCCCCGGAATGACTATCCGAAGATATCGTGTATAATCAGGGACGTATCCTAAGATAACCACAGGTATCTGCACCCCGAAAAAGGGAAGGATAAGCGAGGAGCCGTTACATATCCTACCACCTTTCGGTGCTCCCATACGACCCTGTCGCTTCATTCCTTCTCCGCAACTTGTTTGCTTCTGTGTGATATTTTTGTGTGTGCTCTTTTCAACTTTTTTCAAAGATTTTCTTTGTATGTCGGCTTCCTCCTCACAAACATTTTTAGGGTGAAATGAAGCAACTATGGCAAACTTTTCATAGAGGGGAAACTCCCTCCATCCTGCTAGATTAAGAAGAGTAAGCATAATACTAAAGGTTCCTGTATTATGACACCTATGATTAAACCGAACAAGAACTTCGCAATGCTCGATGTATGGACTTTGGTGAAGCAATTACTTGCAGGAAAGACCTCCTTGTCTATCACTACTGAAGATATGGGAAACTATTTTGCATTTACCTTACACAAATCTTCAGCAACACCTTACAAAATGATATAACGCTCTATTCCCCCCCTCCCCCCACGAACAAAACCGCATATGAATCGTCTAACATGAAGCTAGCATTAGTTCATATCCTGAAGAACTTTAATCCCCTTTTTACACCAATGAATTCATGGTTATTTATGTGGAATTTCTAGTTCTGTTCCATCCCAGTTCCCAATATCATCTTGCACTCGTGGCAGCTTCCTGGTAGCCTAGCAAATTTATGTTGACCTTACTTCTAATGACAAAATTTCCAAAGGTATTACTTTTGAGAAACATATAAGTTCTGTGTCTTCTTCAATTGCACAAAAAATAGGCTTATTGAGAAAGTCTTTAAAGATTTTCGGTGATCAATCTATTCTGAAGAAGTGTTTTAATTCTTTTACTCTACTTTGTTTTGAGTATTGTTCTCCTTTCTGGTCTTCAGCTGCTGATTCTCATCTTAATTTGTTGGACAGAAACTTCGGTCTATTAAATTTCTTATTCCTGATCTAGATATTAATCTCTGGCACTGTCGTTCAATTAGTTCATTATGCATGTTGCATAAGATTTTTCATAACTTTGACCATCCTTTACATTCAGATCTCCCTAGACAATTCTATCCTATTCGTAATACTAGGCAGGCAGTTAATTCTAATAGCCAGGCCTTCTCCATCAGTACTCTAGAAGTTTTATTCCAGCTGTTACCAAGTTGTGGAATGATCTTCCTATCGGGTAGTTGAATCAGTAGAACTTCAAAAGTTCAAAGTTGGAGCAAATGCTTTTTGTTGACCAGGCTGACATGAGTCTTTTTATAGTTTATATATGACATATCTGTTTTTGATGTTGTTAATAGTTTATATATGACATGTTTGTTTTGACGTTGTTACTTTTTTTAGAATGATTTATTGTTAATTTGTTCTCTTCATTTATTTATTTCCTTATTTCCTTTCCTCACTGGGCTATTTTTCCCTGTTGGAGCCCCTGGGCTTGTAGCATCTTGCTTTTCCAATTAGGGATGTAGCTTGGATAGTAATAATAATAATAATAATGAAAGGTTTACTAGAACTTTTCACCATGACTTCTCTTCTGTAAACTTTATTAAGAATAAACCATATTTACACTACTTACCAGGAGATATTGAAATTCTGATGAACTGCAAGTCCATATATTCAATTTGGCTCTCTTCAAATCTAACCAAAGTTCTGTGAATAAAAAAGAATACATAAATCTATGCTCATGTATAATATCCAAAATCAAATAAGGTAAAAAAATAATAATACAAAACAAGTCCAGTAAATATATACTACATAGGTTAGAAAATATTACAAAACACTTTACACGTTTATAATGATTATGAAAGCAATTAGGAAAACTCGCACATTTTCAAGTAATTTGCTTTTTTCTTTACAAATCTGGGTATTATAAAGGGATTTTGACGAAGGAAAAATCTATTTCTGGGGAGAGACCAGTGACGCCCGGTGAAAAGGGTCCTTCTTTACACTTTTCTAATATAAATCTTCCAAATATACTAGAGAAAGATAAAAGCATGGAATGCAGAGGTTACAACCCTCACGCGAACACCTTGTTGGTGTCGTGTATTTAACAAGGGCGTGTGTAAACCACTATTCACAGGCTGTCTTCCATTTAGATAATCCCTTCATCAAAGGGGAGGGCCGTGACAGGCCCTAGAGAATACAGTTGGACTACACCGACACCTACTATTCGCGTTCTCCAGGTCATCCTTCTGTTTTGGACTTGCCCGCTAAGTCGTTTTTTATTTTGTTAGGCGTTTCGCAAGTGATTGTCGTTAATTCAACATGACTGACGTTGCAGTGTGCTTTCAGTGGAGCTGGATACGGCTGTTAAAAAATTGACGAGATAGCGGTTGTGAGTTAGCGGGATCACGGGTAAGCTCCGCCAACCTGCCAGCACACTGAGCTCTTACTTCAACCTTAAAGCTATGGGGTTGCAGGTAAGCCCCGCCCACTAGACAGGCCGCTGAGGTCCCACTTGGACTTTGAACCTAGGACTTTCGGAGTGGTTGAGACAGGAGGGTTGATGTGGGAAATGTAACTTAACCCTTTTACCCCCAGGCTCTTTGGAAATTTCCAACCCTTAACCCCCAAGGGGTTATTTTTTCCCCAGCACATTTTGCAGTATATTTTTTTAAAATTGCTCTAACAGCCTTAATTTTTGTCATAGAGAGGTCAGGTTGGTCTCATTCTCTTGGAAAATGCCTGAATTTTCTCAAAAAATTATCAAAAATATGAAAAAAAAAAATTTTTATAGCATTTTTTTGCAAGGACATACCGGTACGTCCATGGGGGTAAAGGGATGAGTTTTGTGAAACGTACCAGTAAGTCCTTTGGGGGTAAAAGGGTTAAAGAACTAAGCTCTGTATAGTGAGGATAAATGCAAATTACTTCAAAAGAAGCATTGTTGTTCATCAACAATACCGAGCACTTTGCCAAACTCATTTTGGAAAACTTTCAAAGTAGCAACAGGTAGGTTAAAAAGCAGGTGAGTTTCTTCTGTGTATCATATCCCAGAGACGGATTGGATACTCAGGTGGGCGTCCCATGCCTCCCCGATACGTCTATAGACAACAGACTTCCCAAAGGTGAGGGGATCCCACGTTGAGGATCGTTATGCAGCTAGCAGGGTAGATCATCCAGTGTAGTGAAATCCTGTAGATCACGAGTGAATATTATTTATTTTCATGGCAGAATCACTGTACAGTTTTCAACTCCACATAGTTTCAGGTTCCGAGTTAGTAAGCAGGCTAACAATTATCCAGATACTGTACTAGAAAAACGGTTATGGCATTCAAGCACTTACCCACGCTAGTTCATTTAGGTTTCCAACACACACAAGATGCTGAACTTAAGACGACTTTATTCAGACAAGTACAGGGCACTTACAAATACAGATTGAACACTTCTCCTGAAGGAAAGGCACGAGGACAGCTCTCAGCATCCTACAGAACAGTGCCCGTGATCAGTTTTATACGAGTCCAAGCAGTGATAGCAATTGTGAGAACACCAGTACCATATATCAAAACGTATTCTCTTGGAAGAAAACTTTCCCAATAAGAAACCTCTTCGTGCGTACAAGGTGGGAATGTCTTCCCAAGTGGTAATGTTCTTGGTACTCCTTGCGATTCTTTCAATGTGTTTCAAAACGGAGTCCCCGAAATGTCCTGAGAATATAGTGGGCTAGAAGAAGAACGAGGGTTGCTTCTTTCTTTATATCCCTCTTACAGCAGCTAAAATCAAAATAGAAGCCTAGTGGCTTGTAGGGTGAGCAGTAACTACCGCCATCTCATTGAAATTTTAATACAGTAGCTGTATCCAGCTCCGCTAATAATGGAGGTTTGTAACAAAATAAATCTGCATTTTGGTGTTCTTTAAGATCCTACGTCATATAAAATCATATACAGTATTCAAGGGTTGTAAGGACATCGCTGCCTCCGACATCCAGCATTCTCATCGAATTCTCCATTTCATTTAAATTCTCCTTTCGCCCCACTGTGGCTAACTGTATATATTTGTTCCGCTCAATCAGAGCTACAATTTCATGCATTTATCATTTCGCTACATATTTCTATTGACTTGTATTTCAAGTATTTGTACGTGTGAAAAAACACACATTTTGTGGCGGTTGCTTCAAGCCAGATTGGCGCCAGCGCGCATGCTACATTGCCGTCCGCACCTTGTATTATATTCTCGCACCTGTTTGAATAAACCGTCAGTTGTTGTTGGTGATAGCTCGTCTCACTGTCCTTACAACTGGTGACACCGGAGTTGAAGTAGCATCAGCGGTTTTGGCTTTGCCATTAACGGACTTATTACGGCCGTGCTACCTTCTTTCACTCCGTTACCTTAGGCGTGAGCTTCGGCCTTTGGTGTTCCCACACCTCGGTGCGTTTGTAAGGCAGTAGGATGAGCTTAACCGACATCTCAACTTCCCATCACACCCAGCAGCCTCGCCTCCACGCCCAAAGTCAAACTGCCACCGTTTTCTCAACACAACACCGCTTCCTGGTTCCTGAGAGCAGACGTACTCTTCCGAGTCGCTAGGCTCAACGACTCCTGCACCAAGGCCGACATCGTTCTCACCTCCATCCCAGAGGAGGTATTCGACATTTCCCCATGGCTCGACGGCCAGGCTGGCAAAGTTTCCTACGACGACCTGAGAACGAAACTAATCGGTATCTACTCACGCTCCGTTTCAGCAAGGGCACAGAAAGTCCTGGATCTGGCCGGTAAACCCATGGGTGACACCTCTCCTGTCGAGTCGTGGGACGAGTTGACCGGCCTGCTAATGCTTCCCGAGACCGACAGCAACGTCCGACGGCGCGAGATTAACCTATCTCGCGAGATTTTCCTTCGACGCCTGCCGCAGGACGTAAGGGCCCAATTGACGGACGCCGACACACTTCCGATCTTCGTTCTCCTCCTTCAGCTGCTCTTCCATAGACTTTTCAGCAAAGCCTCCTGACGACGAGGACGAGATCAACGCTCTGGCAAGGAGGAAACCACCACAACCGACACGTCCGAGCCCTAGGCCTAATCCAGCGTGGTGTTTCTACCATCAGCAGTTCGGCAGCGACGGCAAGAAATGTGGGGCACCATGCAATTTCCCTAGAAGATGACGCCAGAAGAAACCACCTAACACCATCGCAGCTGCAGGAAACCAAAGCAAGAATGGTTTCTATATCCTCGACACCGTCTCCAACCATAGACTCATGGTCGACACCGGTGCTATGCAGTCAACGTTCCCGCCGTCACAAGCCGACCTAGACCGTGGTCCCAGCAAAGACGCACCCTCGCTCGTAGCCGCCAACGGGTCTCCCATGCGGTGTTATGGGACTAGGGTCCTCAGGATATCTATCATGGGCCGTTCGTATTCCTGGCCCTTCGCCATTGCTGACGTCAGTCAGATTTCCTCGCTCCCCACGGACTACTCGTCGACGTTGCTGGGAAACGCCTCATCGACACAGGAACCTACCGGTCCCGCGCCCTAAGAGCCAGCCCTGCCACAATGTCCGTATCTGCTGTTAAGACGCAGCCCTATGCCGACCTTCTGCAAGAATTTCCTGACATTTTCAAGCCCGAGCTCTGCCAATCGCCGGGATCTACCACCACATCACGATGACGGGACCTCCTACACACGCCAAATTCCGCCGCCTACCGCCCCAGAAACCGAGGGACGCCAAACGCGCCTTTGAGGACATGGAACGCATGGGTATCTGTAAGAAAGCATCGAGCCCCTGGGCATCTCCCCTACATATGGTAAAGAAGCCTGACGGGACCTGGAGACCTTGCGGCGACTACAGGCGCCTCAACCTCATCACAACACCCGACCACTACCCTCTGCTCTCCATGCAAGACCTGACGAATGCATTGCATGGCGCGAAATACTTCACCAAGATGGACCTTCTCAAGTCTTACTTCCAGGTCCCCGTATTTCCAGAGGACATTCCGAAAACTGCCATTGTGACACTGTTCGGATCCTACACCTTCGCATACTCAACCTTCGGTCTACGCAATGCGGGGGCGACCTTCCAACACCTAATGGATAGCATCCTGGGTGACCTACCATTCTGCGTCTGCTATGTCGACGACATCCTGATATTCTCAAGGACCAAGGAGGAACACCAGAGGCAAGTCTGCGCCGTCCTCAAACACCTGCAGGAGAATGGCCTGGTTGTACGTTTCGACAAATGCACGTTCGGCGCCGAAGGAGTGGACTTTCTAGGTCATCGCTTGTCCTCGAGTGGGGTAAAACCCATGACAACCAAGGTGGACGTCATCAGAAAGTTCCCGATACCTACGACCACCCGCCAACTTCAGGAGTTCCTGGGGATGGTCAATTACTACAGGCGCTTCATCCCCAACATCGCACAGACCCTGACACCCCTCGACAAAGTCCTGAAGGGAAAGGCGAAGAAACTTGAGTGGGGTTCCCCACAACAACACGCATTCACCCGGACAAAGGGCGCCCTCGCAAACGCCACCACCCTGGCTTGCTTCGACGACAACGCCCCTCTGCGACTGACGACCGACGCCAGCAACGTCGCCTGTGGGGCTGTGCTGGAACAGCTCGTTGATGGTTCTCCTCGACCATTGGCATTCTTCAGCAGAAAACTGAAACCCGCCGAAACAAGATACAGCACCTTCGACAGGGAGCTCCTTGCCGTCTACCTCGCCGTCCGCCACTTCAGGCACATCCTGGAGGGCACACCCTTCACCATCGCGACGGACCATCAACCCCTCGTACACACCTTCACAAAATCGACAGACGCATGGTCCTCCCGACAACAACGTCATCTCGCAGCAATCGCCGAATTCGGGTGCACCATAAGCTACGTTCCCAGAAAGAAAAACCCAGACGCTGACGCCCTTTCAAGGATTGAAATCGACGCAATCCACCTGAGAATTGACTACGCCAACCTCTCATCCGAGCAGTGTATCAACCTAGAGGCACAGAATACCTGACGGGGCCATCTGTGCTCAAGATAACTGCAATTCCCCTCGGGCCGGCAGGAGTAACTATCCTCTGCGACACCAGCACCGGCCGCCCGCGTCCCTGGATTCTGGCTTCCTGCAGAAGAAAAATATTTGACTTCATCCATGGACTTTCACACCCCTCGGGACGCACCACTGCTCGCCTCCTATCTGAAAAGTTCATCTGGCCAGGGATCAAAAAGCATGCCCAGGAATGGACGAAGACATGCATCAATTGCCAGACGAGCAAGATCAGCCATCACACCAAATCGGGGATAGGTGAATTTCCCCAACTAAAAGACGTTTCGGTCACATCCACATCGACGTCGTGGGACCTTTGCCGCCTTCGGGATCTGCTCGCTACCTGCTGACAATCATCGATCGCTCCACGAGGTGGTTGGAAGCATTACCGATGACCGAAGCTACAACCCAAGCATGCGGCGAAGCCCTTTTGTCGAGCTGGGTGAGCAGATTTGGCATTCCTGACAACATCACGACGGAGAGAGGCCCTGCTTTCCTGTCAGGGATATGGCTCGCTCTGGCAAACCTGATGGGAACGACACTCCACAGCACCACAGCGTACAACCCCGCAGCAAACGGCATGGTCGAACAAACTCATCGCGCCCTCAAGGCGTCCCTGATGGCGAGCTGCACCGACGGAGAATGGAAATCATGACTTCCTTGGGTACTTCTCGGCATTCGCACCGCCCCTCGCGCAGATGGAGAGCCATCGCCCGCCGAAAAGGTTTACGGAGAGGCACTCGCAGTTCCCGGCGAATTCTTTCCCACATCAACCGACGACACGCCGCTGGATCATCTTAGGGACATCGCCAGGAAGTTCAGGCCATGTCTTAAAACTTACCAGGACAGAATTAAGCATTTCAAGCCGAGGAACCTGAACAACTGTGGCTATGTTTTCGTCCGTGTCGACGCCCATCGACAGCTGCTAACGAGACCCTATCGAGGCCCCTACCGAGTAATCAAGAAAATGACGAAAGCCTTCCTTCTCGACGTGCATGGCCAAGAGGACTGGGTCTCAATAGACCGCGTGAAACCGGCGTTTCTCGAAGGAAGCGACACTGCCTCCGCGGGACCTGGCAGAACCACAGTGCCACCTCAAAACAAGGCACCCAATGAGAAGAAAAGCAACAAACGACGACGAGAGGTAGCGATCCATACGCCGACCGCCGACGCGCCCTTCGTTCAAGAACAAGAGGAACCCTCCGGCGCACGAAACAATATGAAGACTAACCTCATCAGCCTTCTACGCCGCCTGATGTCTTGGGGGGGGAGTACTTGTAAGGACATCGCTCCCTCCGTCGTCCAGCATTCTCATCGAATTCTCCATTTCATTTAAATTCTCCTTTCGCCTCACTGTGGCTAACTTTATATATTTGTTCCGCTCCCTCAGAGCTACAATTTCATGCATTTATCATTTCACTACATACAGTATTTCTATTAACTTGTACGTATTTCAAGTATTTGTACGTGTGAAAAAACACATTTTGTGGCGGTTCAAGCCAGATTGGCGCCAGCGCGCATGCTACATTGCCGTCCGCACCTTGTATTATATTCTCGCACCTGTTTGAATAAACCGTCAGTTGTTGTTGGTGATAGCTCGTCTCACTGTCCTTACAGGGTCTATTTTGCACCAAGAAATACTCTATTGTTTATTATTGATGCCACTTTGCCTATATATCTCCTTCATGCACTTTACACCCAAAAGAAACAGACTTAAGAAGTTCTTTCATTTTGTAAATAATTTACTTACCCTGATGTGTAAAAGTAATTTTCATTACCACGGCTACTGTGTAACAATATACGAGTCAAAACAAACTTACAGTACTTTATTGACAGCCCGCCCGTCAGGTAACCCATCGTAAATGTTCAAAATGTTTGGTTTTTTCATTGATACCTCAGATCAAATAAACTATTATGACCAAGCTGACACAAGCAGTGCTCAAAAACAGTATACTGTCCGTACAAACGAAGTAAGTTTATAAGAAGCAATACTGTACAGTATTTACCAAAACCTATTCTTAACTTTGATAGTAATGAAAGGATTTATGCCTGCTGTTGTCACTTTATAAAAAGCATTACTGTATAAGAAAACAGTAGCAATAGAGCACATTTTGCTATGAAGAAAAAGGCTATGATTGTTAAGAATTTCTTTCAATTCTTCAATTTAAATATGTAGAGCAGCCACCATACAAAACTTTACACTGGGTATCATAAAACCATGCAATATTATTGACGAGGTTTCAATTTCATACCATAGGACTGTAGTTGAATAATACTGCCACAGCACATTAAACATGTAAAAAATCTTCAGGTGCGAATGCCAGTAGCCAGACACTTACCTTACCTGGCTAATGTACTGCAAAAGGTCTGGCTACTATTACCCACATCTACCATTAGATATAACCTTCATCATTGATATAACACATCTTAATTTCTATACTTTTATAAGTTACTAAAACAATCTTTACTTGTGCACAACTGAAATCTCATGGTAAACTTCTAACCCAACCTAGGGGAGCAACACCACTTGCCTAACCTGACTAGGATGGGTGCCCCATTCTTACACATTGTTCATTAAACTCTGCACAGTGAAGTTAGACCAATGTTCTTAGTTCTATGATAATCTTTGATAGCGTCTCCTTTCATATATAGATTGGCTAGTGACAATTACAGCATAGTTTATTGCTACGTAAACAGATAACAGGTGGTAACAACTCCCTAAGTAACTCTTTCTTACCTACGCTACACATAATAAGCATAAATGGTCAGTTATATTAAGACAAAATTTAAAATAGGTAACAAAATATTCAAACATAGCCCACCAGGTATATTAGTAACCGTGACTAATACGCTTATGTGCGATGTGGAATTCGGGATATAGGACCTGGCATTGGGGCCAAGGGAAGTTATTTGGTGGTAACATCTCACATAAGTTTACCCAAGCACCTTTTTTAGATAGTTTGTGGTGTATGTATGATGGCCACAAGCCACTTAACTCCCTTATTTTCAACCCTATCACAAACTCGTATCGAATAAAAACTGTTCAGAATGTTTTAAATACCGCAAGTAAGTACTTACCAGATAGAATGAGCTCTGTGCCCACACGCACTTTTTCGCTCCAGTAGTTCCTAGAACATTTTGATCAATTTGGCAGGGTGGGGTAACTTAAAACGACCCAATCAGACCCCACTTGACGGGAAATTGCCACAGGGTTTTTTCTTACAGGTAGTAGGTTGGCCAGGGCACCAGCCACCTGTTAAGATACTACCGCTAGAGAGTTATGGGGTCCTTTGACTGGCCAGACAGTACTACATTGGATCCTTCTCTCTGGTTACGGTTCATTTCCCCTTTTGTCTACACACACACACACCGAATACAGTAGTCTGGCCTATTCTTTAGACATTCTCCTCTGTCCTCATACACCTGACAACACTGAGATTACCAAACAATTTTTCTTCTCTCAAGGGGTTAACTACTGCACTGTAATTGGTCAGTGGCTACTTTCCTCTTGGTAAGGGTAGAAGGGACTCTTTAGCTACGGTAAGCAGCTCTTCTAGGAGAAGTACACTCCGAAATCAAACCATTGTTCTCTAGTCTTGGGTAGTGACATAACCTCTGTACCATGGTCTTCCACTGACTTGGCTTAGAGTTCTCTTGCTTGAGGGTACACTCGGGCACACTATTCTCTCTTGTTTCTCCTCCTCCTTGTTTTGTTAAAGTTTTTATAGTTTATATAGGAAATATTTATTTCAAGATTGTTGCTGTTCTTAAAACAATTAATTTTTTCCTTGTTCCCTTTCCTCACTGGGCTGTTTTCCCTGTTGGAGCCCCTGGGCTTATAGCATCCTGCTTTTCCAACTAAGGTTGCAGCTTAGCAAATAATAATAATAATAATAATAATAATAATAATAATTCAGTATTTCAAAAATTTGAACAGGGTACTGAGAGCATCAAGCATGAGTCGGAGATGTCCATTCTTAGCCCTCAAGACGCAAGGATGGCAACGCATCACTCCAAGAGCGACGAAGTACGAAGTTCGGCCTGATACTTGTGAATGATTTTCTAAACCAATCAATCTAAAACTATCGAGTGTTACGGACTTTACCCAGCAAAAGGAATTTGCATAAGACAAGGCTTCTAGGTTAGGTTAGGTTGGGAAGTTTAAATCAGGTGGTGATCTTGTGTAGAGTTTTTACACAACAAGGAGCAGTTTTTATAGCATAGCGGTCATGCCTTAACCCTTTTACCACCAGGCTATTTGGAAATTTCCAACCCTTAACCCCCAAGGGGTTATTTTTTTCCCAGCTTATTTTGCAGTATATTTTTTTTTAAATTGCTCTAACAGCCTTAATTTTTGTCATAGAGAGGTCAGGTTGGTCTCATTCTCTTGGAAAATGCCTGAATTTTCTCAAAAATTTATCAAAAATATGAAATAAAAAAATTCTATAGCATTTTTTTGCGAGGACGTAGCGGTACGTCCATGGGGGTAAAGGGATGGCTTTTGTGAAACGTACCAGTACGTCCTTTGGGGGTAAAAGGGTTAAGCGGGTTTTACACAGTCGAACGGTTTGTCGAACCCCATTGTTGCACCTGCCTGATAAAAACGGTTCAAAGAGGTGGTCAAAGCCATAAATGCATAAGGTTTGTGGACAATAAAACCATGCCCACAAAAATCAGGGGAGAACAGGCTTTCTTTGAACACCCAAATACGCCATTCACACATTCGAACATCACTCCAAACAAATGTCGATGAAACCCACCTTTACAACAACTAGAAAACGTGAAGAAAATTCTCCCATTTTCTATGCATGAGGGAGGAAATGGCCGCTGATATACAAAGGCTCCTAAATCTTTACCCATGGACTGTTAAAGGTACTTCAAGGTATCAGGAGTTTGAATACATTAAACTAGAGGAGTTTAGGTTAACAGGGGTGTTAGGTTAGGTAAAAAATTCCTTTAAGAGGTCCATGGTTCAGCCTACTAGCAGCTATTGATGATGCACATTCAATATCACTTATTGCATAGGATCTATGGGCTATCTCAGTTAAGGAATGACTTAATATGTCTATAATAAATGTCTAAATGTCTAAAAATCTTACGTAATGAGGTAAATGTTATTTATCTCCCAGAGGCTTCCACACGCCCAGTCTAGTAGAAATGACGCAATTATTAGGTCTAATGGCTTCATTGGTTATAATATCCCTTACAATTCCTATTTAATATATATACTACGTTATTATGCATGTAATTTTATTAATAAAAACTATATGATAACCATAAAATAAGTTAAATAACGCTTACCGAGTTACCGTAACTTTTCCACTTTTCAAAACGTGAGTCACGTGACTTTGTTTACATTATTAAAGAAGCTTTGCACTCATGCGGTTCATCTTCTTCTTGAGTAGCCGCAAACTTATTTTGCGGAGTGAGCAGTTATTCTTTACTTTTTATATATTTCTTCCTTAGATAAGATATTTCACATTATTTTCTTATTTTAATCTTCATGTGGCTGTTAAAATTCTTTTATCTTTCTTTAGAAATGACTCTTAATATATTTCTTCCTTAGATAAGATATTTCACATTATTTTCTTATTTCCCCCTTCATATGGCTGTTAAAATTCTTTTATCTTTCTTTAGAAATGACTCTTAATATATTTCTTCCTTAGATAAGATATTTCACATTATTTTCTTATTTTCCTCTTCATGTGGCTGTTAAAATTCTTTTATCTTTCTTTAGAAATGACTTTTAATATATTTCTTCCTTAGATAAGATATTTCACATTATTTTCTTATTTCCCCCTTCATGTGGCTGTTAAAATTCTTTTATCTTTCTTTAGAAATGACTCTTAATATATTTCTTCCTTAGATAAGATATTTCACATTATTTTCTTATTTTCCTCTTCATGTGGCTGTTGCAATTCTTTTATCTTTCTTTAGAAATGACTCTTAATATATTTCTTCCTTAGATAAGATATTTCACATTATTTTCTTATTTTCCTCTTCATATGGCTGTTAAAATTCTTTTATCTTTCTTTAGAAATGACTCTTGATATATTTCTTCCTTAGATAAGATATTTCACATTATTTTCTTATTTTAATCTTCATATGGCTGTTAAAATTCTTTTATCTTTCTTTAGAAATGACAAAGTTAAGGTTTATGAATGATAATGTTAGAAGAGATACGTGAGCTTAACACTTTTAGGAAGAAGTCATAGTAATAAAGACAAAATTGCTTATAATAAAACTAAAATAGAATTATAGAAATAGGAAAGAAAATTATATGCTTTGTGGGTTGTGCAGTGAAGCCTATGATATGACAGAGCATTTATTTATCTATAAAGAACTAAGAAAATTTAGATGCAATAGCACAGAATTAAGAAAATTTAGCAGCAGTAGCACAGAATTAAGAAAATTTAGAAGCAGTAGCACAGAATTAAGAAAACTTAGAAGCAGTAGCACAGAATTAAGAAAATTTAGAAGTAATAGCACAGAATTAAGAAAATTTAGAAGTAATAGCACAGAATTAAGAAAATTTAGAAGCAGTAGCACAGAATTAAGAAAACTTAGAAACAGTAGCACAGAATTAAGAAAATTTAGAAGCAATAGCAGAGAATTAAGAAAACTTAGAAGCAGTAGCACAGAATCAAGAAAATTTAGAAGCAGTAGCACAGAATTAAGAAAACTTAGAAGCAGTAGCACAGAATCAAGAAAATTTAGAAGCAATGGCACAGAATTAAGAAAACTTAGAAGCAGTAGCACAGAATCAAGAAAATTTAGAAGCAGTAGCACAGAATTAAGAAAACTTAGAAGCAGTAGCACAGAATCAAGAAAATTTAGAAGCAGTAGCACAGAATTAAGAAAATTTAGAAGCAGTAGCACAGAATTAAGAAAACTTAGAAGCAGTAGCACAGAATTAAGAAAATTTAGAAGCAGTAGCACGGAATTAAGAAAATTTAGAAGCAATTGCACAGAATTAAGAAAATTTAGAAGCAGTAGCACAGAATTAAGAAAAAATTGAAGCAGTAGCATAGAATTAGAATAAAAAAAAACAGATATAGTACCAAATATCTTATTATCATTACCATTAATACTTGCTAGGCTACAACCCTAGTTGGAAAAGCAGAATGCTATAAGCCCAAGGGCTCCAACAGGAAAAATACCCCAGTGAGGAGAGGATATAAGGAAACTACACGAAAAGTAATTGAAACTTAAAATGAAATAGTTTAAGAACAGTAACAGCATGAGAATAAATATTTCATATCTAAACTATAAAAGATTTTAATAAAACTTGATGAAGAGAAATAAGATAAAATAGTGTGACTGAGTGTACCCTCAAGCAAGAGAACTCTACCCCCAAGACAGTGAAAGACCATGGTACAGAGGCTAAGGTACTGTCCAAGACAAAGAGAGTTATGGGGTCCTTTGACTGGCCAGACAGTACTACATAGGACCCTTCTCTCTGGTTACGGTTCTTTCCCTTTGCTTACACAGACACCGAATAGTGTGGCCTATCCTTTACAGATTCTCCTCTGTCCTCATACACCTGACAACACTGTGATTACTAGACAATTCTTCTTCACACAAGGGGTTAACTACTGCACTGTAATTGTTCAGTGGCTACTTTCCTCTTGGTAAGGGTAGAAGAGACTCTTTAGCTATGGTAAGCAGCTCTTCTAGGAGAAGGACACTCCAAAATCAAACCATTGTTCTCTATTCCTGGGTAGTGCCATAGCCTCTGTACCATGGTCTTACACTGCCTTGGGTTAGAGTTCTCTTGCTTGAGGGTACACTTGGGCAAACTTTTCTATCTAGTTTCTCTTCCTCTTGTTCTGTTAAAGTTTTTATATTTTAAATAGGAAATATTTATTTTAATATTGTTACTATTCCTAAAATGTTCTATTTTTCCTTATCTCCTTATTTCCTTTCCTCACTGGGCTATTTTCCCTGTTGGGGCCCCTGGGCTTATAGCATCCTGCTTTTCCAACTAGGGTTGTAGCTTAGCATTTAATAATAATAATAATAATAATAATAATAATAATAACAATGGTTTGATTTTCCGGAATGTCCTTCTCCTAGAAGAGCTGCTATGGAAGTACACAAGTTGTACTCTCTTCGTAAGAGGTAACTAAAAACAGTGAACTTTCTGCAGAGTAAAGCTCTTTGCACCTACACATCTAATACTCTGGCTCACTTTGCAAAATAAGTTTGACAGGAGCAAAGCCTCTAAACTTATATTCAGTAATCCAATTGAGATATTTTCCTGTAAAGTAAGCAAATCTTAGTAAAGATCTTTAGTTTTAATCTTTTCCTAGTGTACCTTGAAATCAGCTGGGATATAACATTTTGTCAGTTTTGGCCTTATGGTACTTTAAATTCTTCTTCCAGATTCATGGCCCAGCTTATTTAGGTTTATATTGTATCCTGTTCCTTTAACTTTATTCATTTTGGGATGCAAATAAATGTTCTGCAATATTTATTTTGTCTTTGCATAGGTCACAAACATCATCTATGTATTTTTCCCATGATTTATTTTAATTTGAGCATTTTAACTTTGTTTTCCCAATTCTTTATTATCAGGATTGCCTTATCCATACCGATTTCTCTAATATATGGATGAGGGCCATTCCTTTGTATTTCAATTCCCGTTTACTCTAAGAACAAGGAATTTCCAAACACCTGCTATAGATGTTGCCCGGTATATTAGACAGGCCCTTGAGATTAGAAGTAAAAGTATGTAAGCTGTGCAGCCTGTGTAGGAGGTAAGTAATGATAATGAATTTTACTTACTACACTTCTAGTAGTTTGACCACGTGTTGTGGAGAGAGCAACGAGGAACCTGGGACCTATGCTAAAATGGACGTCTCAACGTCGAAGTTTATCTCAATTTTATTACTTGATTGAGTAAAATATCAAAACCAAACCAAGCCAAGCATTGTGTACCTTAATAAAGTATCACCTATGAATACAAATGTGTTATACTTTAAAGGATACGACACATTAACTGATATGAAATCGAAATCCAAAGTAATTTACAATAGTTTATGATTAAATGATAAAGAAAACGAATAATATGGAGGGAAAGAAAACTTTTCATTGGGAGACTAAATTATATTTGCTACATATTGGAGTTTCTCCATTACATTATATGGGTCTTCTAACTACTTTTAGACGTCAATGACTGCGAAAATATTATGATTTTTAGATTTTTTATCGTTAAAAAATAATTTGAACAACACTGCAAATACTCAAACCAAAGCAGTCACAGTAGACTTCCTACCTTACCTAACCTATGTGACAGGTCGGTAATATTGTAGTGTATTACACGGCAATGTAACCTTGGAAAAGCACGATGCTATAAGCCAAAGGGCTCCAACAGGGAAAAATAGCCCAGTGAGGAAAGGAAACAAGGAAATTAATACATTACAAGAGAAGAATATAATCAAAATAAACTATCTTGAGAACAGTAACAGCATTAAATTAGATCTTTCATATATAAAAACTTGAAAACAAAAACAAAAGAAAGATAAATATGATAGAAAGGCGTGCCCCAGTGTACCCTAGAGTAAGAGAACTCTAATCCCAGACGGTGGAAGGTCATGGTACAGAGGCTATGGCAATATCCAAAGACAAGAGAACACTGGTTTGATTTTGGAAATTTGTTGTGTCCTTCTCTTAGAAGACCTACTTACTATAGCTAAAGAATATCTTCTGGCCTCCATCTGGTCCTGTCTTCTATGTATAAATTTCCAGCTATTACATTACTATTTACAACCTCCCTTTAGATGTCCGGGATGTTTTTTATTTGCCAGACTCTTGTTCTTTTCCTTTCTATCTTTCCATTAAGGCACAAAAGTTTGATCTTTTCTCTTTTAATGTGTCCCAGAAATTCCATTTGCCTCTGTATAACTTTTATAATTGACCTTTTCTTGAGTCACTCTCCTCAATACCTACTCATCTGCCACTTTCTCAGTTCATCTGACCTTCGACAATCTTGTGTAAATCACAACTCAGCTGTATTTATTTAATTTTTCAAGTTCTTGTTTAATGTCCACATCTCCCACCTATAAGTGGGGACCATACATAGATTAGCAGTGCTCTAACTCTTGTCTGAATGCCTCAACTGTTGTTTGTCAATAAGGTCTTCATACTGTTCAGAGCAACTTTTGCTATTAAGTATTTTTTTCTTTATTATTTTTACATCTTGCATCGTGTTATTATTTACTGTGCCTAAATATACAAATATATATTTGGTTTATTGTTCCTGGGTCCATGATGATGATACAATTTGGAGGTTCCAAGTTTTTTATGCTACTACCACCATTTTTTCCATGTTTTTTAGTCCAAAGTTCTCACTTTCGCATTTTATAGACCAAATGATTAAAAAAAAATCACTAAAAAGTTTGGCGCTAAAGAGGAAAGAGGAAGAACTATTTGAAATAAAGAGATGAGAATGGTGAGAAGGATTGCTGAAATTTGACTACTAGAAATGAGGGATATTCGAGATCTAAGCAGAATATATAGAACTTCAGAAGTTCAAACTTGCAGCAAATGTTTTTATGTTGAACAGGTAGACATAAGTCTTTTTATAGTTTTTACATGAAATATCTTTTAATGTTGTTACTGTTCTTAAAACATATTTTAATTGTTCATTACTTCTCATATAGTTATTTATTTCCTTTCCTCACTGGGCTATTTTTCCCCGTTAGAACCCTTTGGGAAGCACAGTGCTTTACCAACTAGGGTTGTAGCTTAGCTAGTAATAATAATCATCATCATCATCTCCTCCTATGCTTATTGACGCAAAGGGCCTCATTAAGGATAATCATAATAATAATGTAATGCAGAGGCCATGGCAATGGAAGCCTGCCCGAGATACTATGGCCATGTAATGAGAAGAGAGATGGAAAGGATTAAGAGAGCTAAGAACATGCCAGTGTTGGGGAGGAGGAGTGTGGGGCATCAGCAGATCAGATGGATGAACGTGGTGAGGAGGGACTGGGGAGAAGAAGATGAAAGGAACAAAAGTAGTTAGATGGAAAAAGTCGACACAAGGGCAGCCGTGACAGTAACTTACTGTATGTACATAACTCTTTAGACTAATTAGTCTTTAGATTTATTAAAAATATAAAATCTCCAATATGTAACAATTCTGAAAAAGAATTTAAGTATTATCTGGGAGGTACCATAGATTTATCTATGAAATTTGGGCTACATACATAGCTTGTCCCATGGGTCTGGGAGGCCCTTCAGTGCCCAAGTTAAACTGAAATAGAACTCAGCAGTTGAACTATGAAGGAAAAGTTAAAAAGTTGAATAGCAGAGCAGATATAAGAAAGTGGATCCCAGAGGTCAAAACGTGGATGCATTTAGAAGACAAAGGGATGCTGCATTCACTCATTTGAGATTGCCTGGAACTTGTCTCTATGGCTGCGGCTGTTAGACTATAAGTTATAGCCCACAAGAGTAGTTTGGTTCTTGTCTGCAAGAGGTACTCTTGTCTGATGTCTGATGTGGTCATTGCTTTGCAGGAGGTACTCAGCCCAAGACTACATTATTATTTGGCAGTCTATTTAGGAAGTCCTTGGCAAGCTAATGCCAGTTAAGAAAAAAAAGCGTACTTGACCCCAGGTACTATTCGTCTTTTCTTGAATAGCATGTTTTTATATTACATGCCCTAAGCAGCAACCCCTATGCAATGTAGGAGGTATACTAACCGCAATAGTCCCTTACAACACCTTCAACAATGATGCGTTTTCCCTTGATGGCGGTAGACTCTGATGAAGATATTGCATCACTAAATTCTTATAACAAGAAACTTACCTTAAATGTTTCCTTCCTATTATGACCTTGCATTAGCAGCCCATAAATCTGATTCAAAGGGAAGGGACAAACTTGGCAGCAAGGTTTCATATTTATCTCCAAATACCTCTCATTTGGAAACTTCAATTTTGGTTACATAAAAGACGAACCAAGCTTATATATCTTAAAAAAGTACAAATACTTTTGCTCTTTTGCAAGGAAACATTTGTATATCATATCTAAAAACCATAATTTCTATATCTCGGTAGAATTCTTAGTATCATTTCTGAGAACATGTTTTTCTGCACCACGGAGTTACAGGAGTGGCGTTTCTTTAGTTTTTGGTACAGATGACAAGACTTTCCAAGTTGAATTGAACTGGATGGTTGAAGAACAAAATGACTGCAGGTCATGAATGGGTACTGATGACGGAATGGAGCTGTCGGAAATATTCATTCCATGCAAATGGAATGTAATTTAGAGTAGCGTTATAAGTCGTATTTCAAGTCTTGTAATTCTTGACAGTAGAACCTTTATTTTGCATTCTTTTCTGGTCAGCAGTTGCCATTGTACTTCCATTAATGACATATAATATTTTACTTTTTGAATTCAATATCAATACATCACCATCCAACAGAGGATTGCAAGCATTGATATTGCTGAGTATAGCAGTAGAAAAGGAGTAAGAAAAGCAATACAGTTATTAAATTCTGAATACTTCTTTCACCAAAACAATAAGTGGAAGTAAAGGGGAGCAAATGGTCAAGTGTTTTCTCTAAATTTACATCAATAATAACAGTTCCGTAAGAGGAATTCAGGTTCAAGACAAAGCTGCTAAGTTTTATCTATAAAGATAGCAGTACTTGTCTAAATTTACATCAACAATCACAGTCTGCTAAGAAAAATTCAGGTCCAAGAGATAAAGCAGCAAAGACTTACCTACAATGATAGCAGTCATGTACCTCTATGTACCGGGTCACTGGCAGGAGTGAAAATACAATAATCCAGCCCCGTATTAGATGAATTATTGCATACCATGGTCTGCTGTAAGCACAGGAGGATCATTAAATTTTGTCATCGATTCAAAAGGGACAACTTAATAAGTAGGCACAGAATTAGAGGATTTAGATCACAAAGATTAGCTTGAGCTGTTCAGCTTTAGCTGAGAAATACCCAACTTGAATGCAAAACATTAATTAGATTTCTTACCAGATATACCTTTCCCAAAAGAGGAAATAATTTATCATTACCATCATCATTAGCGTGCGTGCTAGAAATAGGAATGAATGGCGAGCGATTGTGACGCAGTTCCGGTAGGCCCTGCTGCTGCCTCCGATGCCTTAGATGACCGCGGAGGTAGCAGCAGTAGGGGATTCAGCATTATGAAGCTTCATCTGTGGTGGATAATGTGGGAGGGTGGGCTGTGACACCCTAGCAGTACCAGCTGAACTCGGTTGAGTCCCTTGTTAGGCTGGGAGGAACGTAGAGAGTAGAGGTCCCCTTTTTGTTTTTGTTTCTTTGTTGATGTCAGCTACCCCCCAAAATTGGGGGAAGTGCCTTGGTATATGTATGTATGTATGTATGTATCATCATTAGCCAAGCTATAACCCTACTTGGAACAGCAGGATGATATAAGCCCAAGGGTACCAACAATGTAAAACAGCCAAGTGAGGAAAGAAAATAAGGAAATGAATAAACTATACAAGAAATAATTAACAAAGAATTTAAATCATCTTAAGATCAGTAAGATCTGTCATATATTAACTATGATGAGAGATAAAATCATTCGCTGCAAGTGTGAACTTTTGAAGTTCCACCGATTCAAATGCCTGAATAGGAAGATCATTCCGCAATCTGGTCACAGCTGGAATAAAACTTCTAGATTATTGTATATTGTTGAATCTTATGATGGAGGCACGACTATTAGAATTAACTGCATACCCACCCACTACTACATACAGGAAGGTATTATGGAAAATCTTATAGGAGTTATTGGGTCCTTTGACTGGCCAAACAGTACTACATTGGATACCTCTCTCTCTCTCTCGTTACAGCTCATTTGGTCTTTGCCTACACATACACCGAATAGTCTGGCCTATTCTTTCTATATTCTCCTCCGACATCATACACCTGACAGCACTAAGATTACCAAACAATTATTCTTCGCTCCAGGGGTTAACTTCTGTATTGTCATTATTCAGTGATTACTTTACTCTTGGTAAGGGTAGAAGACTCTTTAGCTATGGTAAGCAGCTCTTCTAGGACACTCCAAAATCAAACCATAGTTCTCTGGTCTTGGACAGTGCCATGGCTTTTGTACCATGGTCTTTCACTGTCTTGGGGTAGTGTTCTCTTGCTTGAGGGTACACTCAGGCAAACTATTCTATCTTATTTCTCTTCCTTATGTTTTTTAAAGTTTTTAGTTTATATACAAACTATTTATTCTAATGCTGTTACTGATCTTAAAATATTTTATTTAATTATTGATTACTTTAATTGGAGCTCTTTTATTTCCTTTCCTCACTGGGCTATTTTCCCTGTTGGAGCCCTTGGGCTTATAACACTGCTTTTCCAACTAGGGTTGTAGCTTAAAAAGTAATAATATGATTCCTTTGAATGGGAAGGAATCTCCTTGTGATGTGGAAAACTATGATAAGGGATCTTCTACCCTTGCATTATGAGCAGTATTTTGAGTCAAATTTGATTAAAACAAATTGTTCAGGTTTTTACACCTGAAGTTTCCGTCATGGCCTTAAGTGGCCCACAAGACGAAGATATTTTTCGAGTTACTATAATTTGTTATAATTGAAGAAAATGTAACTAAACTGTTAAGATGAACCCAAATAATGTATTTTTGGTAAACCAGTATGATTAGTAATATAAGTTAACCCTCTTACCCCCAAAGGACGTACTGGTACGTTTCACAAAAGCCATCCCTTTACCCTCATGGACGTACCGGTACGTCCTCGCAAAAAAATGCTATAAAATTTTTTGTTTTCATATTTTTGATAATTTTTTGAGAAAATTCAGACATTTTCCAAGAGAATGAGACCAACCTGACCTCTCTATGACAAAAATTAAGGCTGTTAGAGCAATTTAAAAAAATATATACTGCAAAATGTGCTGGGAAAAAAATAACCCCTGGGGGGTAAGGGTTGGAAATTTCCAAAGAGCCTGGGGGTAAAAGGGTTAAAAGCTTCAGTCTTGCCAAAAAGTGCATAACCAATATTTTATGTGCCTCGAGACCAGAACTAAGTGCCTAATTGGTCCTCGAAAAGATTAGAGTTTGACACCTCTAGTTGAGCACTATCGATTATTATTATCAATATTACTAAGCTACAACCCTAGCAGTACCAGCTGAACTCAGTTGAGTCCCTTGTTAGGCTGGGAGGAACGTAGAGAGTAGAGGTCCCCTTTTTGTTTTTGTTTCTTTGTTGATGTCGGCTACCCCCCAAAATTGGGGGAAGTGCCTTTGGTATATGTATGTATGTACTAAGCTACAACCTTGGTTGGAAAAGCAGGATGCTATAAGCACAATGGCTTAGAAGAAAAAAATAGCCCAGTGAGGAGAGGAAATACATAAACTACAGAAGTAGTAATGAACAATTTGGAACTTTCCAACCCTTAACCCCACCCCCGGCCTTTCTTTTTAAGCACATTTTGCAATATATATATTTTTAAATTGCTCTAACAGGTTGGTCTCATTCTTTTGGAAAATGCCTGAATTTTCTCAGAAAAATATTAAAAATATGAAAAAAAAATTTTATAGCATTTTTTTGCAAGGACGTACCGGTACGTCCATGGGGGTAAAGGGATGAGTTTTGTGAAACATACCAGAACGTCCTTTGGGGGTAAAAGGGTTAATGCCTTTCAAAACTACAGTATTTGGTTTTAGAGGACTTTGAAAGTACACTATACAAACTCTAAATTCTTTATTCTTTTAACAAAAGATATATTTTGTAAATTACCTTTAGACTGTACCTATATGTCGTTAGTTTAATATAAAGGCCCGGAAATATTAATCTGTAGTGTGGCTTGGCCCTGCAACTGGGCCCCCTTCATCATCGGATTCCATCTTTTCGGGAACATCCGAAAAGAAATTGCAGCGGTTCCGCCGTTTTGAGGATTCAAGGTTGAATCCCTTGTCGTGCTTCTTGTGGCCCTGAAAAAAACAATGGCATGAAATGCTTACAAATTCAACTCGACACGTAACTGTTAATAATTCCCTAACGTCAAGTTTCGAACGTAGTGCTGTGAAATATAAAATTACCAAAACAACATTACTATTTATAGCATGGAAGGAATTATCAAAATTTTAACAAGTCTTAATAAAATATTCACTTATGGCTGCCAATCCAAAAAACACTGTATTACAAACCCACCATAATTCTATAAATCAAGCTCTTTATATTCCCAAATGTTAAACTATTAAAACTTCAAAAGTTCAAAGTTGGAGCAAATGTTTCTATGTTAACCAGGCTGACATGAGTCTTTATATAGTTTATATATGACATATCTATTTTTGACGTTGTTAATAGTTTATATATGACATATCTATGTTGACGTTGTTACAGTTTTTAGAATGATTTACTGTTAATTTGTTCTCATCATCTATTTATTTCCTTATTTCCTTTCCTCACTGGGCTATTTTTCCCTATTGGAGCCCTTGGGCTTATAGCCTCTTGCTTTTCCAACTAAGGTTGTAGCTTGGCTAGTAATAATAATAATAATAATCATGTAAAAAAGCATCCAGCATTGCAAGCATGTTCCAATCCTAAAGCCATAATCCTCCAATAATTTTTATATGACATATTGTATATTGTACAGTACTAGAGAAATAGATATATATATATATATATATATATTTGACCATGGAAAAATTCTGGTGGATATGAATGTGTTGAGGTGGTTTGGCCATGTTGAGAGAATGGAAAATGGCTGTCTGCTAAAGAAGGAGATGAATGCAAGAGTTGATGGGAGAAGTACAAGAAGAAGGCCAAGGTTTGGGTGGATGGATGGTGTGAAGAAAGCTCTGGGTGATAGGAGGATAGATGTGAGAGAGGCAAGAGAGCGTGCTAGAAATAGGAATGAATGGCGAGCGATTGTGACGCAGTTCCGGTATTCCCTGCTGCTTCCTCCGGTGCCTTAGATGACCGCGGATGTAGCAGCAGTAGGGGATTTGGCATTATGAAGCTTCATCTGTGGTGGATAATATGGGAGGTTGGGCTGTGGCACCCTAGCAGTACCAGCTGAACTCGGCTGAGTCCCTGGTTAGGCTGGAGGAACGTAGAGAGTAGAGGTCCCCTTTTTGTTTTGTTTCATTGTTGATGTCGGCTACCCCCCAAAATTGGGGGAAGTGCCTTTGGTATATGTATGTACCAAAAGACATGACAACAAAGGTACACCAGCACTTAGGATATGGAAGCATCTACAATCAAAGTAAAAGTGACTTTGAACCACAAGGTTTAAAGGGTCACTCATGGATAGCAGAGGCAAGGAACAGTAACAACGCCCTAGAGACTGACCATATGTGATATGATCAGCGCCCAAGCCTCCTCTCCACCCAAGCTAAGACCAGGCAGTGGCTGCTGATGACTCAGCAGATAGACCTATAGGCTCCCCAACCCCCCACCCCCAACCTTAGCTCACACGGATGGTAAGATCGCAGACACTAATGACACTAACGAGTCCAAGCGGGACTCGAACCCCCGACTGGCAAACACCAGGCAGAGACGTTACCAATCAGGGCACAGCAACTCAACAAGATGCCAGTTATTATTATTATTAATATTATTATTATTGTTTTTATCATTATTATTACTAGCTAGGCTACAACCCTAGTTGGAAAAGCAAGATGCTATAAGCCAAGGACTCCAACAGGGAAAAATATCCCGACGAGGAAAGGAAATAAATAAACAAACAACCTGAGAAATAATGAACAATTGAAATAAAATATCTTAAAAACAGTAACAATATTTAAAAAGATATTTCATATATAAACTATAAAAAAAACTTATCTCAGCCTGTTCAAAATAAAAAGATTTGCTTCAAGTTTGAACTTTTGTTCTCCCGAAAATGTATGCAAGAGCCCTAGTAACCTTCATATGAAAATGGAAAATACGAAAAGGCAAGAGAAGACTGTTCTATGACAGAATTTCAGCTTGATTTTACTAGTTCCCTTGCTATGTTTATATTATAGTGTGGCGAGAAGACACTACAGAAATAATGTAAGTGGGCATTCCGATTACTAAAACGTAAGACTGGCATTCAGACTTTATAATACACAGCTGGTAAGAGAATTAATGAAGAACACTTCCTAAAAATAACTGGAGAAAAGTGTGGCGAGAAGATTTACTACAGAAATAATGTATATTCAGATTACTAAAACGTAAGACTGGCATTCAGACTTTATAATACACAGCTGGTAAGAGAATTAATGAAGAACACTTCCTAAAAATAACTGGAGAAAAGTATGGCTAGAAGATTTACTACAGTAATTATATAAGTGGACATTCAGATTACTAAAACATAAGACTGGCATTCAGACTTTATAATACACAGCTGGTAAGAGAATTAATGAAGAACACTTCCTAAAAATAACTGGAGAAAAGTATGGCTAGAAGATTTACTACAGTAATTATATAAGTGGACATTCAGATTACTAAAACGTAAGACTGGCATTCAGACTTTATAATACGCAGCTGGTAAGAGAATTAATGAAGAACACTTCCTAAAAATAACGAGAAAAGTATGGCGAGAAGATTTACTACAGTAATAATGTAAGTGGGCTTTCCGATTACTAAAACGTAAGACTGGCATTCAGACTTTATAATACGCAGCTGGTAAGAGAATTAATGAAGAACACTTCCTAATAATAAATGGAGAAAAGTATGGCGTGAAGATTTACTACAGTAATAATGTAAGTGGGCTTTCCGATTACTAAAACGTAAGACTGGCATTCAGACTTTATAATACACAGTTGGTAAAAGAATCAATGAAGAACACTTCCTAATAATAAATGGAGAGCTAGAGAACCTACTTATAGAGTTGGCAATGAGGTTTGAGAAAGGATGAATTGATTTTTTTTATTAAATCACGTCACCCAGAGGGACACCACTTACAAGTGGCGCACACTGCACGATAATAGAGATTCTCTGAAACATCTCTTCTCAGGATTAGATTGGATTTATGAATTTAGTTTATATAGTCCAGTGCTGGGGCTTGAGAGACCCTTCAGTACCCAAATGCAACTGGGAAAAACCCTTCAGTTATTATTATCATTTCTAGCAAAGCTACAACCACATTTGGAAAAGCAGAATGCTGCAAGCCCAGGGGCTTCAACAGGGAAAATAACAAGAAAGAAAGGAAATAAACTATATATGAAAAGTAATGAATAAGAAATATTTTCTTAAAATCAGTAGCAACGTTAAAATATATCTGTCATTTATAAACTCTGAAGAAGAACTTGTTAATCTCTTCATCATAAAAATCTTCGCTGTAAGTTTGAACTTCTGAAGTTCACAGAATCAACTGCCAAAGTTCATTCCACAATCTAGTAATACCTGGAATGAAATTTCTAGAACACTGTGTAGTGTTAAGCCTTTTGATGAACAATTAGAATTACTATGAGATACAAGTTTGAAGAGTTGGAAGACCCAGGCCTACTTGGCTGAGGGTTATGAAACGTGAAGTAGGGGATGATGAAAGGAGAAGTATTGATTAAAAGCTCAAGATAGACGAGACTGGCAAAATCCAACCGAGGCCCTTTGCGTTAATAGGGAGGAAGATATACAAACATATTTTCAGATAGATAGCCAGATTTCAGTAGGAAATATAGCTACATTTCAGGATGAAACACCATTAGGTTTCAGGATGAAAAACCGCCTATTTTGGAATGATAAATGCCCAAATCTCAAGATGTTCTGTAGCCAAATTTTAGAATACATACATCATCATATACTAAGGCACTTCCCCCAATTTTGGGGGGTAGCCAACATCAACAAAGAAACAAAAACAAAAAGGGGACCTCTACTCTCTACGTTCCTACCAGCCTAACAAGGGACTCAACCGAGTTCAGCTGGTACTGCTAGGGTGTCACAGCCCACCCTCCCACATTATCCTCCACAGATGAAGCTTCATAATGCTGAATCCCCTACTGCTGCTACCTCCGCGGTCATCTACGGCATCGGAGGCAGCAGCAGTAGAGTAATATAACAAATTTGTCGGAGGGTTTGTATCTACGCCGGAACAAAAATAATTTCAGAAGACAAACAGCCAGGTGTCTGGATAAATAGCCATATTTTAGGACAGTTTGCCAAACTTAAAACAGACAGATATCTGAAACTATGATGATTACTTAAAAAATTATCGTTACCTTCAATGTACCATCCACTTCGACATCATACAGGTAACTAAAGTTCCATCATGGTATCACGTCTTCCATGGCACAGGAAGCCAAAAAGATGCCATCATTGAAGACCGATATAGTCTCAACACCGAATCTTTTGTGCTGCCCAACAATGCCGACAAATCTATGAGCGTAGAGGTGCACAGCTCTGAGGGGAGAAAAAGCAAATAAGTTTACAATTAAAAGTCATCTTATGTCCCAAGAATTTACTCCAATGAAAATTAAACTTATAAACATAATCTTAACAAAATAATCTGTATTTCCATATTCATAGACATAAAGAGGTTTCATAATTCAAATTTTTTTCTTATAAGATAAGCTATTACATCTTAAAGTTGCAAGATGAGTTATGAGTGCTCTTAACCATCTGCTTAAAGTCTAAATACACTGGATTGAAAAATTATCGGTGCCAATTCGCATGAAATATTTTGGACCACAGTACGAAAGTCACTGAAATATAAGTGTCTGACATCCCAAACTTTGGTAGGTCTAATGTCGAGGGGTGCCCATAAAACGACTACTGCTAATATCCCCTTACTAACATACAGTATATGGTAGTGTTTCAACAATGACTTCGAGTCCTGACTGTGATGTTTCCATCACACCAGACAGACATATGCACCTGTTATCCGACATTAACTTTTAGTAACTACATTCGGTCCTTCCGAAGCACCCACAGCCAGGCATACTAACCGTTCCCTCCCACGACACCTGCACTTAGATGAATTCTTTCAGTACACATCAAATCCCTTAGCGCCAATACTTTTACGATCCAGTGTATCAATATAAGCTAATAGGTTCCAACAGGGAAAAATACACCAGTGGTGAAAGAAAATTAAGAATTAAATGAAACTACTGCTTTTCCAACTAGGGATATAGTTTATCTGTAATAATAATAATAATAACAATAAAATGATATTTTAATTATAAAATAAATTTTTGAATATACTTACCCGGTGAATATATAATAGCTGCAACTCTGCGGCTCGACAGAAAACACACTCAAAAAACTCGCGAGCGATCGCTATGAAGGTTGCGGGTGTGCCCACCAGCGCCAACTGTCGGCCAGATACCACTCTTGCATGTAAACAAACCCTTCAATTCTTCTCGTCCCGCTGCGTCTCTATTGGGGAGGAAGGGAGGGTCATTTAATTTATATATTCACCGGGTAAGTATATTCAAAAATTTATTTTATAATTAAAATATCATTTTTAAATATTTAACTTAGCCAATGAATATATAATAGCTGATTCACACCCAAGGCGGTGGGTAGAGACCAGAGTTAATTAAGTTTACAGCGTATAAGCTAAGAGTTTTTTCATTTTGACAGTTATCAATATAACAAAACCAAAATATATAGGTACCTGGTAAGGAAGTTGACTTAGACAATTACTCTGCCTTGTAAGTCTGTCTTCCTCACGGAGCCCAGCGATCCTCTTAGGATGCTGAAAGACTCCCAGGAGCTGAAGTATCAAGGGCTGCAACCCATACAACAGGACCTCATCAAACCCCTAATCTGGGCGCTCTCAAGAAATGACTTTGACCACCCGCCAAATCAACCAGGATGCGAAAGGCTTCTTAGCCTTCCGAACAACCCATAAAACAATATTGAAAACATTTCAAGAGACAGATTAAAAGGATATTGGAATTAGGGAAGTGTAGTGGTAGAACCCTCACCCACTACTGCACTCGCTGCTACGAATGGACCCAGTGTGTAGCAGTCCTCGTAAAGAGTCTGGACATCTTTCAAGTAAAATGACGCGAACACTGACTTGCTTCTCCAAAAAGTCGCGTCCATAATACTTTGCAGAGATTTATTTTGCTTGAAGGCCACGGAGGTTGCTATATCTCTAACTTCGTGCGTCTTAACCTTAAGCAAACATCGGTCTTTCTCATTCAAGTGAGAATGAGCTTCTCGTATTAAAAAAAAAATCTGATAAAATATGACAAAGCATTCTTTGACATAGGCAATGAAGGTTTCTTAACTGAGCACCATAATGCCTCAGATTTACCTCGTAATGACTTAGTACGAGCTAAATCGAACTTAAGAGCTCTAACAGGACATAATACTCTTTCCAGTTCGTTGCCTACGATCTCTGATAAGCAAGGAATATCAAAAGATTTAGGCCAAGGACGAGAAGGCAGTTCATTTTTGGCCAGGAAACCAAGTTGAAGTGAACAAGTGGCTTTTTTCTGTAGAAAAGCCAATGTTCTTACTGAAGGCATGAAGTTCACTGACCCTTTTAGCCAAAGCCAAGCACACTAGGAAAAGTGTCTTGAGGGTGAGATCCTTCAGGGAGGCTGAATGTAATGGCTCAAACCTGTCTGACATGAGGAACCTTAGGACCACGTCTAAGTTCCATCCAGGAGTTGCCAAACGACGTTCCTTAGAGGTCTCGAAAGACTTAAGGAGATCTTGGAGATCTTTATTGTTGGAAAGATCTAAGCCTCTATGTCGAAAGACCGAAGCCAACATGCTCCTGTAGCCCTTAATCGTGGGAGCTGAAAGGGAGTGAACCTTTCTCAGATGTAAAAGAAAATCTGCGATTTGGGCTACAGAGGTACTGGACGAGGACACAGATGCTGACTTGCACCAGTCTCGAGAGACTTCCCACTTCGACTGGTATACTCTAATGGTAGAAGCTCTCCTAGCTCTTGCAATCGCACTGGCTGCCTCCTTCGAAAAGCCTCTAGCTCTTGAGAGTCTTTCGATAGTCTGAAGGAAGTCAGACGAAGAGCGGGGAGGCTTTGATGGACATTCTTTACGTGGGGCTGACGTAACAGATCTACCGTTAGAGGAAGACTTCTTGGAAAGTCTACCAGCCATTGAAGTACCTCGGTGCACCACTCTCTCGCGGGCCAGAGGGTAGCAACCAACGTCAACCTTGTCCCTTCGTGAGAGGCGAACTTCTGCAGTACCTTGTTGACTATCTTGAATGGTGGGAATGCATATAAGTCCAGAAAAGACCAATCCAGTAGAAACGCGTCTATGTAGATTGCTTCTGTATCTAGGACTGGAGAGCAATAGATTGGTAACCTTTTGGTCAACGAGGAGGCAAAGAGGTCTATGGTGGGTTGACCCCAAGTAGCCCAAAGACTCTTGCCCACGTCCTTGTGGAGGGTCCATTCCATAGGTATCACCTGACCCCTCCGACTGAGACAGTCTGCCAAGACGTTCAAGTCCCCCTGGATGAATCTCGTCAACAGGGAGATGCCTCGAATTCTTGACCATAAGAGAAGGTCCCTTGCGATCTCGAGCAGCGTGAAGGAGTGTGTGCCTCCTTGCTTGGAGATGTACGCCAAAGTTGTGGTGTTGTCTGAGTTGACCTCTACCACTTAGTTTCGAAGAAGCTTTCTAATATCATCAAGGCCAAGTGGACTGCTAATAGCTCCTTGCCGTTAATGTGCATGCTCTTCTGACTTGAGGTCCACAGACCCGAGCATTCCCGACCGTCCAGGGTCGCACCCCAACCCAAATCCGACGCGTCTGAGGACAACACGTGGTTTGGGTTCTTGACTGCTAGAGATAGTCCCTCTCTCAGACTGATATTGCTGTCCCACCATTTCAGGCATGCCTTTACTGGTTCGGAGACTGGGAATGATACCGTCTCTAATGTCTTGTCCTAGTTCCAGTGAGAGGCTAGATGGAACCGGAGAGGCAGAAGGTGTAGTCTCCCTAGTGAGACAAACTGCTCAAGGGATGAGAGAGTCCCTACGAGACTGTTCCAACTCCTGACTGAATAAACGTTTCGTTTCAGCATTAGTTGGACTTCGAGCAGGGCGTGACTGCGAATCTCCATCCCCAAATATAGAATAATCTGGGATGGGATCAGTTGGGACTTTTAGGTTGACCAAAAGTCCCAACTCCCTGGCCAGACTCAGCGTCCAATGTAGATCCTGCAGACAGCGAAGACTGGACGATGCTCTGAGAAGCCAGTCGTCCAAGTACAGGGAGGCTCGGATCCCCGATAGATGGAGGGATTTTGCCACATTCCTCATGAGCCTCGTAAACACGAGAGGCGCAGGACTGAGGCCAAAGCACAGGGCTCGAAACTGGTACCCCACATTCCTGTAAACAAACCTCAGAGAGCATGGTCCTCCTCATTCAGATGGGAATGAGCTTCTCGAATCAAAAGTCTGATATAGTAAGAAACTGCATTCTTCGACATAGGTAAAGAAGGTTTCTTAATGGCGCACCATAAAGCTTCTGACTGGCCACGTAATGGTTTAGTACGTTTCAAATAGTACTTAAGAGCTCTTACAGGGCATAGTACTCTTTCTTGTTCATTTCCAACCAAATTAGAAAGGCTTGGAATCTCGAACGATTTGGGCCAAGGACGAGAAGGAAGTTCGTTTTTGGCTAAAAAACCAAGCTGTAAGGAACATGTAGCCGTT
Source organism: Palaemon carinicauda (assembly GCF_036898095.1). NCBI lineage: Eukaryota > Metazoa > Arthropoda > Malacostraca > Decapoda > Palaemonidae > Palaemon > Palaemon carinicauda. The sequence continues at coordinate 184,173 of NW_027172258.1, read as the reverse complement.
TCAGATGTAAATCCAATGTTCCTGCTGAAGGCGTGTATCTCACTGACTCTTTTAGCTGTTGCTAAGCAGACGAGGAAAAGAGTCTTCAAAGTGAGATCTTTAAAAGAGGCTGATTGAAGTGGTTCGAACCTTGCTGACATAAGGAACCTTAGTACCACGTCTAAGTTCCAACCTGGTGTGGCCAACCGACGCTCCTTCGAGGTCTCAAAAGACTTAAGGAGGTCCTGTAGATCTTTGTTGTTGGAAAGATCTAAGCCTCTGTGACGGAAGACTGTTGCCAACATGCTTCTGTAACCTTTGATCGTGGGAGCTGAAAGGGATCTTTCCTTCCTTAGGTATAAAAGGAAGTCAGCTATCTGAGTTACAGAGGTACTGGTTGAGGATACTGACTTTGACTGGCACCAGCTTCGGAAGACTTCCCACTTCGACTGGTAGACTTTGAGAGTGGATGTCCTCCTTGCTCTAGCAATCGCTCTGGCTGCCTCCTTCGAAAAGCCTCTAGCTCTCGAGAGTCTTTCGATAGTCTGAAGGCAGTCAGACGAAGAGCGTGGAGGTTTGGGTGTACCTTCTTTACATGCGGCTGACGCAGAAGGTCCACTCTTAGAGGAAGTGTTCTGGGAACGTCTACTAGCCATTGCAGTACCTCGGTGAACCATTCTCTCGCGGGCCAGAGGGGAGCAACCAACGTCAACCTTGTCCCTTCGTGAGAGGCGAACTTCTGCAGTACTCTGTTGACAATCTTGAACGGGGGGAACGCATAAAGGTCTAGATGGGACCAATCCAGAAGAAAGGCATCTATGTGAACTGCTGCTGGGTCTGGAATCGGTGAGCAATAAATTGGGAGCCTCTTGGTCATCGAGGTTGCGAACAGATCTATGGTAGGCTGACCCCATAAGGCCCATAGTCTGTTGCAAACATTCTCGTGAAGGGTCCACTCTGTTGGGATGATTTGACCCTTCCGGCTGAGGTGGTCTGCCATGACATTCATGTCGCCTTGAATGAACCTCGTTACTAGGGATATGTTTCGATCTCTTGACCAGGTGAGGAGGTCCCTTGCGATCACGTACAACGTCAACGAATGAGTCCCTCCTTGCTTGGAGATGTACGCCAAGGCTGTGGTGTTGTCGGAGTTCACCTCCACCACCTTGCCTAGAAGGAGGGACTTGAAGCTTCTCAAGGCCAGATGAACTGCCAGTAGCTCCTTGCAGTTGATGTGCAGCGTTCTTTGATCCGCATTCCACGTGCCCGAGCATTCCCGACCGTCCAAAGTCGCACCCCAGCCCGTGTCCGATGTGTCCGAGAAGAGAAGGAGGTCGGGGGTCTGAACAGCCAGTGGCAGACCCTCCTTGAGGAGAATGTTGTTCTTCCACCAAGTCAGTGAAGACTTCATCTTCTCGGAAATAGGAACCGAGACCGCTTCTAGCGTCTTGTCCTTTCTCCAGTGAGCAGCTAGGTGAAACTGAAGGGGTCGGAGGTGGAGTCTCCCTAACGCGATGAACTGGTCCAGTGATGAAAGCGTCCCTATCAGACTCATCCACTGTCTGACTGAACATCGGTCCTTCTTCAGCATGGACTGGATGTATTCTTGGGCTTGACTGATTCTGGGGGCCGACGGAAAAGCCCGAAAAGCTTGACTCTGAATCTCCATTCCTAGGTATACTATAGTTTGGGATGGGACGAGTTGGGACTTTTCCAAATTGACCAGGAGACCCAATTCCTTGGTCAGATCTAGAGTCCACTGTAGATTCTCCAGACAGCGACGACTTGACGCAGCTCTTAAAAGCCAGTCGTCCAAATAGAGGGAGGCTCTGATGTTTGCTAAATGCAGGAATTTGGCAATATTCCTCATCAGTTTGGTAAAAACTAGAGGTGCCGTGCTTAGGCCAAAGCACAGGGCTTGGAACTGGTATACAACCTTCCCGAAAACGAACCTTAGAAAAGGTTGGGAATCTGGGTGGATGGGGACGTGAAAGTAAGCGTCCTTTAGGTCTAACGAGACCATCCAGTCTTCCTTCCTGACCGATGCTAGAACCGACTTTGTCGTCTCCATGGTGAATGTCTGCTTTGTGACAAAGACATTCAGAGAACTGACGTCTAGCACCGGTCTCCACCCTCCTGTCTTCTTCGGCACTAAGAAGAGGCGGTTGTAGAAGCCCGGGGATTGATGGTCCCGGACTATGACTACCGCTCCCTTTTGTAGTAAGAGAGACACCTCTTGCTGTAAAGCTTGTCTCTTGTCCTCCTCTCTGTACCTGGGAGAGAGGTCGATGGGAGTTGTTGCTAGAGGGGGGTTGCGCAAGAATGGAATCCTGTACCCCTCCCTGAGTAACTTCACAGACTGTGCGTCTGCGCCCCTGTTCTCCCAGGCCTGCCAGTAGAGCTTGAGCCTGGCTCCCACTGCTGTCTGAAGAACGTGGCAGTCAGACTCTGCCTCTAGAGGACTTGGAACCCTTCTTCTTGCTCCCACGTTGACTTCCGGCACGAGCACCTCCTCTGCTGGAGGCTCTGCCACGAAAGGGCGGAATGAACCTTGACGCTGGAGTGTCCATCCTGGGTCTAGGCACGGAGGGCAAAGGGGTGGCTTTGCGTGTGGATGACGCCACCAGGTCATGAGTGTCTTTCTGGATCAAGGAGGCGGCAATCTCCTTGATCAACTCTTCAGGGAAGAGACACTTCGAGAGGGGAGCAAACATAAGCTCCGACTTTTGACATGGGGTGACTCCAGCTGACAAGAAGGAGCAAAGGTGATCCCGCTTCTTGAGGACCCCGGACACGAAAGAAGCCGCAAGCTCACTAGAACCATCCCGAATGGCTTTGTCCATGCAGGACATAATGAGCATGGAAGTTTCCTTATCAGAAGGGGAGGTCTTCCTGCTCAACGCTCCCAAAGACCAGTCCAAGAAGTTAAAGACTTCGAATGCACGGAAAACTCCCTTCATAAGATGGTCCATATCCGAAGGAGTCCAGCAAATCTTGGAGCGTTTCATAGCCAGCCTGCGGGGAGAGTCTACCAGACTTGAGAAGTCGCCCTGGGCAGAGGCAGGAACTCCCAAGCCGAGAACTTCTCCCGTGGCATACCAGACGCTAGATCTGGAAGCAAGCTTGGCCGGGGGAAACATGAAGGATGTCTTCCCAAGTTGCTTTTTGGACTGCAACCACTCTCCCAGTACCCTTAAAGCTCTCTTGGACGAGCGAGCGAGTACGAGCTTCGTAAAGGCAGGTGCTGCTGACTGCATGCCTAAAGCGAACTCAGAGGGAGGCGAGCGTGGTGCTGCAGACACAAACTGATCAGGATATAAATCCTTGAACAGCGCAAGCACTTTCCTAAAGTCTAAGGAGGGAGGCGTGGTCTTGGGTTCGTCGATATCCGAGTGTTGGTCGTCAAGATGTGCAGCTTCGTCATCATCAGAGAGTCCATCGTCTGAATGTTGAGGAGGAAGAGGCAACGGAGTAGGTAAAAGCTGGACGGCTGAGTCCGGCAGCACGGGTGCATGCGTGGCTGCACTGGACCCAACGTCATGCCACTGTTGGTCAGTCTGAGAACTGGCAACAACCATAGCTGAGTGGGTGCGCAAAGCGTCTACTCCCGACTGTGGAAGGATAGCGGAGACCACCGTGGGTTGCGGAGGCTGACGCACCGCGTCAAAACACGGCAGCTTAACTCCACCCTCCTGTTGTTGTGGTAGCTCACGAACGGCAATGGAGGGTTCCGTGCGTCTGTGAACGTCAGCATGCGTCTGGCAGGGTCGACTGCGCATGGGTGGAGGAGCTCTCACAGCTGGAGTGTGGGAGCAGGCAGCCTCAGCGTCTGCTGGGCGCACAACCGTGGTAGGTTGTAGGTTAACGGGTGCAGCGTCAACCTTCTCCGCACGAAACTCCTGCATAACAGCAGCTAACTGAGTCTACATAGACTGCAGCAAAGACCACTTAGGGTCTACAAAAGCGGGTGCGGCAACAGACGGAGTTACTGCCTGTTGTGACTTAGGGTCTAAAACAGCGGGTGCGGCAACAGACGGAGTTACTGCCTGTTGCGGTACCACTTTGCCTCTCTTAGGAGGTGTGCAGTCGTCGGAGGACTGCAGCGAGTCCGAACTGACCCAGTGGCTACACCTGGGCCGTTGGACTTGCTCGGAAGGGACCTTGCGTTTAAGAGGCCGTGAGACCTTGGTCCAGCGTTTCTGGCGTGAAACCTCTTCCGCAGACGAGGAATGAACGGGCTCACTCGTCTTCTTGTGGGTGGGACGATCTAGGCAAGATACGTCCGAAACCACGGAGGGAACGTCTGTCCGCTGATTAAAGCCTGTCGAACCCTTTGGTCGTACGACATTGCTTCTCCCCTGGGCTTGGGAGCTTGCAAGAGGTCCCGGACTGGGAGGACGACAGGCACGAACAGACGCACCCTCATGCGTAACACTGACACTTTTCACTGCACTAACACTCACTTCACTTCCCACTGCACTTTTACCTTTCAACTCCCTGACGTCAGCCATGAGTTGATTGCAGTCATTCGCCAATGACTCGACTCTCTCACCTAGAGCCTGGATGGCACGCATCATATCTGCCATCGAAGGTTGATGAGAACTAGCAGGGGGGTTGGGTGCAACCACTACAGGGGAAGGAATAGGTTGTGGGGCATGGGGAGAGGAAAAATCAATTGAGCGAGACGAACTCCTCCTGATCCTATCCTTCTCTAGCCTACGTGCATATTTCATGAATTCTTGAAAATCGAATTCCGAAAGCCCAACGCATTCCTCACATCGATCTTCCAATTGACAGGCTTTACCCCTACAATTGGAACAAATGGTGTGCGGATCGATAGAGGCCTTCGGAAGACGCCTTGAACAGTCCCTAGCGCTACACTTCCTGTACTTGGGGACTTGAGAAGGGTCAGACATCTTGAATTAGTCAAAGGGGGGAATTCAAAATCTATCCAAGTCGTCAACAAATAATCCAAAATCCAATAAAAGAATGCAAGGAAGTATTGAAGATAACTTCTGCACAGCGATAGCTAATAACCAGAAATGAATACTTCACCAAATAACGTGAAAATCAATCCAGAAAACAAGAGCGTATTAAGTAGGTCTTGCCGGTGGCACGACAGAGAGAAAATTGGTTCTGTGTTGACATCGAGTACTTGAGTACCTGCTCGACAGATGGCGCTGTTGATGTACACCCCCACCTGTATAGCGATCGCTGGCGTATTCCGTCCGTAGGTTTTTCTGTCGGGCAGCAGAGCTGACAGCTATATGATCACCGGGTAAGTTTAATATTGAAAAAAAGTAATATACTGTACTGTAATAATAAACCTCTCATGAAGCAGTGACTTTAAGCCCAATTTATTCATTGTTAAAGCACTTAACTAACAAATTTTAAACCTCATAGGACCTATCAAACAAACTGAATTTCATTTATTATTATTATCATCATCACAGTTATTATCGTTATTATCATTATTACTAGCTATACTACAACTCTAGTTGGAAAAACAGGATGCTATAAGGCCAAAGAACACAACTAGGAAAAATAGCCCAGTGAGAAAAGTAAATAAGGAAATAAACTACAAGTAATGAATAATCAATATATAATATTTCAAGATCATTAACAATGTGAAAATAGATTTGTTATATATTAACTACAGTCTAAAGAGAGACTTATGTCAGCCTGTTCAACATAAAAGCATTCGTTGCAAGTATGAACTTCTGAAAGTTTCACAGATTCAACTGCCAGATTAGGAAGATCATTCCATAATCTAGTCATAGTTCCTATACATCCCAAGAACACAGATGTTATAAAGGAAAATACTAGTAATATTCCTCCCAAAATCCACATCACTTACATAATAATTTCCCTATCCATGGTGGCAGCTGACAGCAGTTCTAGCTCGGGATGAAAGCATATGTCGACTGCGCTTGAATCGCAAACGATGCCCGGGGGACAGTTCCTGTGTGCTTCGATTGAAGGTTTAATACCAAAGACCTCCTCGACGGTGGTGTCGGGCACTGAAGAGTCGCTGTCGGTCTGCGGGTATAGCACAGTGCCCCACGTGATTACACGATACTAATACCATTTCAGCGGCTTCAAATGACAGAAGCTTCTAGATGCATCATTACCCCAAGTAAAATTAGTCATGCTTTCTTCCCAGGGTTACAACTTGCATTAGTTTCATTCCACCAAAATTAAACTTGATAAAGAAGAGTATGTTTTAAATCAACATGTTACAGCAATGAATTACATTTCGAGGAAATGAGCCAGAATGTCATTTCCTTGCATACCAAAAGGTAACATAATAATGCTATATGAAAAATGGAGAGGCAGAACCAGGAAACACAAGTAAACCAAATAAATATAGTTATGAAAAAACCAAAACTATAACAATCAAATATTTGAATACAGATCATTACCAATAATTCTGAAGATATAACGATGATAAAACTTGTCTCAATAAATGTGAATATTACTATTATTGCCTCTGTAAACAAGTGTGAATATGTAAATAAAAATATTCTTAAAAGTAATTTGTATTTTTCCTAGCTACAAAATAGTCCTTTAAAATGGGGAATATTTTCAGCAGTACTGGAACGGCCATTAAATTCATTAACGAGATAGCACAGGTGATTAGACACGCCCATCTTCCCATCAGACTTTGCTCTGATAGAGGTGTTTGAAGTGGAAAGTTCAACTTTAAAGGGCACAGGTTTGTAGAGCTAGGAAAAATAGAAGTTATTTATTCTTTATTGGTTCCTACTAACATACAAACCTTTTGTTCTTTAAAATAGACTCACTTATTGGTGGGAGAAGGTCCCGCTGGAACCAAACTGATTGGCTTTTCTCTTCCCTGATATATACCAATCTCTTGGTTCCCTACACGAGCCCAGGGAGTTGACTCCAGCAACTCCCGAGAAGCCCATCATGGGAATGAATAGGCTTGGCTTCTACTTGGTTATGTACCTGGTGCTCAGTAATCAAGGAATCCTTCTAAGCCGAAGGGAAGATATAGTTAGGGAGGAAATACCAGGTGCATAATGACCAATTGGTTTGGTATTCATTTCACGATACTTCTTACAGATCTGGTCTAATAACAATGGAGATCAGAAGCGTAGTTTACCAGCTTCAATGTCATATCAAGCCTGCAAAGGTATAATCTCTTCACCCGCAGTAGATGGCAAGGAAGGAAGCAACAGAAGCACCAGTTCTTTTACCTTTCATCCAGACTTACATTGACACATTACCAAAGACAAGATGTTTTCTATTGTGTCAGTTAAGATACACAACTACTTCAGCGGCCTCCATGGGGCAAAGAACAAATTTGTCCCAAGCTTCTGGCTTCCATCACCTGGAGGACTGCTAGATTTTTACCCAAAGTGAGACCGATATCCCGGACTTTGTGAGCTCTCGTCAGAGTCAGTACCTCGACCCCTCAATGGTCGAGGCACATGCTCTATTAACCCTTTTACCCCCAAAGGACGTACTGGAACATTTCACAAAACACATCCCTTTACCCCTAGGGACGTACCGGTACGTCCTTGCAAAAAACTGCTATTTACATTTTTTTTTTGCAAATTTTTGATAATTCTTTGAGAAACTTCAGGCATTTTCCAAGAGAATCAGACCAACCTGACCTCTCTAGGACAAAAATTAAGGCTGTTAGAGCAATTTAAAACAGTATACTGCAAAATACATACATACATATACCAAAGGCACTTCCCCCAATTTTGGGGGGTAGCCGACAACAACAAGAAACAAAACAAAAAAGGGGACCTCTACTCTCTCCGTTCCTCCAGCCTAACCAGGAACTCAGCCGAGTTCAGCTGGTACTGCTAGGGTGCCACAGCCCAACCTCCCACATTTCCACCACAGATGAAGCTTCATACTGCTGAGTCCCCTACTGCTGCTACCTCCGCGGTCATCTAAGGCACCGGAGGAAGCAGCAGGGCCTACCGGAACTGCGTCACAATCGCTCGCCATTCATTCCTATTTCTAGCACGCTCTCTTGCCTCTCTCACATCTATCCTCCTATCACCCAGAGCTTTCTTCACACCATCCATCCACCCAAACCTTGGCCTTCCTCTTGTACTTCTCCCATCAACTCTTGCATTCATCACCTTCTTTAGCAGACAGCCATTTTCCATTCTCTCAACATGGCCAAACCACCTCAACACATTCATATCCACTCTAGCCGCTAACTCATTTCTTACACCCGTTCTCACCCTCACCACTTCGTTCCTAACCCTATCTACTCGAGATACACCAGCCATACTCCTCAGACACTTCATCTCAAACACATTCAATTTCTGTCTCTCCATCACTTTCATTCCCCACAACTCCGATCCATACATCACAGTTGGTACAATCACTTTCTCATATAGAACTCTCTTTACATTCATGCCCAACCCTCTATTTTTTACTACTCCCTTAACTGCCCCCAACACTTTGCAACCTTCATTCACTCTCTGACGTACATCTGCTTCCACTCCACCATTTGCTGCAACAACAGACCCCAAGTACTTAAACTGATCCACCTCCTCAAGTAACTCTCCATTCAACATGACATTCAACCTTGCACCACCTTCCCTTCTCGTACATCTCATAACCTTACTCTTACCCACATTAACTCTCAACTTCCTTCTCTCACACACCCTTCCAAATTCTGTCACTAGTCGGTCAAGCTTCTCTTCTGTGTCTGCTACCAGTACAGTATCATCCGCAAACAACAACTGATTTACCTCCCATTCATGATCATTCTCGCCTACCAGTTTTAATCCTCGTCCAAGCACTCGAGCATTCACTTCTCTCACCACTCCATCAACATACAAGTTAAACAACCACGGCGACATCACACATCCCTGTCTCAGCCCCACTCTCACCGGAAACCAATCGCTCACTTCATTTCCTATTCTAACACATGCTTTACTACCTTTGTAGAAACTTTTCACTGCTTGCAACAACCTTCCACCAACTCCATATAACCTCATCACATTCCACATTGCTTCCCTATCAACTCTATCATATGCTTTCTCCAGATCCATAAACGCAACATACACCTCCTTACCTTTTGCTAAATATTTCTCGCATATCTGCCTAACTGTAAAAATCTGATTCATACAACCCCTACCTCTTCTAAAACCCCCCTGTACTTCCAAGATTGCATTCTCTGTTTTATCCTTAATCCTATTAATCAGTACTCTACCATACACTTTTCCAACTACACTCAACAAACTAATACCTCTTGAGTTACAACACTCATGCACATCTCCCTTACCCTTATATAGTGGTACAATACATGCACAGACCCAATCTACTGGTACCATTGACAACACAAAACACACATTAAACAATCTCACCAACCATTCAAGTACAGTCACACCCCCTTCCTTCAACATCTCAGCTTTCACACCATCCATACCAGATGCTTTTCCTACTCTCGTTTCATCTAGTGCTCTCCTCACTTCCTCTATTGTAATCTCTCTCTCATTCTCATCTCCCATCACTGGCACCTCAACACCTGGAACAGCAATTATATCTGCCTCCCTATCATCCTCAACATTCAGCAAACTTTCAAAATATTCCGCCCACCTTTTCCTTGCCTCCTCTCCTTTTAACAACCTTCCATTTCCATCTTTCACTGTCTCTTCAATTCTTGCGCCGGCCTTCCTTACTCTCTTCACTTCTTTCCAAAACTTCTTCTTATTCTCTTCATATGACTGACCCAGTCCCTGACCCCACCTCAGGTCAGCTGCCCTCTTTGCCTCACGTACCTTGCGCTTTACTTCCACCTTTTGCTCTCTATATTTTTCATACTTCTCTATACTATTACTCTGCAGCCATTCTTCAAAAGCCCTCTTTTTCTCTTCCACTTTTACCTTCACTCCTTCATTCCACCATTCACTGCCCTTCCTCATGCTGCCTCCAACAACCTTCTTGCCACATACATCACTTGCAATCCCAACAAAATTTTCTTTTGCTAACTTCCACTCCTCCTCTAAATTACCAGTTTCTCTTACTCTCACCTCGTCATATGCCATTTTCAACCTTTCCTGATATTTACTTTTTACCCCCGGTTTTATTAGCTCTTCAACCCTCACTAGCTCCCTTTTACATCCACCTACTCTATTCCCCCACTCTTTTGCTACAACTAATTTTCCTTCCACCAAAAAATGATCAGACATGCCATTAGCCATACCCCTAAACACGTGCACGTCTTTCAATCTTCCAAACATTCTTTTAGATATCAACACATAATCCATTAATGCCCTTTCTACTACTCTTCCATTTGCCACTCTTACCCATGTATACTTATTTTTATCTTTCTTCTTAAAAAAGCTAGCACTTATTACCATCTCTTGTTCAACACACATATCTACCAGTCTCTCACCACTCTCATTTTCACCTGGTACGCCATACTTTCCAATGACACCTTCTACCTCTCCAGCGCCCACTCTAGCATTTAAGTCACCCATAACAACTACATAATTCCTTCTACCCAGTCCTTCTACACACCCAGTTAATTCACTCCAGAACTCATTCCGCTCTTCTTCACTTTTCTCACTACCTGGCCCATACGCACTGACAAACGCCCAACATTCCCTACCCAACCTAACCCTTACCCACATTAACCTAGATGATATCTCCTTCCATTCCACTACTTTACCTGTCATCCATTCACTCAGCAATAAAGCCACACCCTCTCTCGCTCTTCCCCTTTCAATCCCAGACACTCTACCAGACATTTCACCAAACATCACTTCACCCTTTCCTTTCATCTTTGTCTCACACAAGGCCAATACGTCCATCCTTCTACTTCTAAACATACTTCCAATCTCACATCTTTTACTCTCTATCGTACTACATCCACGCACATTCAAACACCCCAAAACTAGAGTGCGGGGAGCAGTCACCCTCCCCCCAGCTCCATCTCTTTGTTGCTGTCTCACAGGAAGTTTTATACAGGAGAGGGGGTTCCCAGCCCCCTCGTCCCGTCCCTTTTAGTCGCCTCTTACGACACGCAGGGATAACGTTGGCGCTATTCTAATTGTTTTATGCCCCCGCGGCCACAGGGGGCAAAATGCAGACCATAAAATAATAAAATCTTATGAAATTAAGATATACAGTACAATGAATTACTTGATACACTCAACTAAGATAAAGACATGACGAACCTTCAATACAGTATATAATGAAACCAAAAGTTGCAGATAAAAGCACAGTATTTTCAATAACCACAAATAATGGCCATTCTATTTGCAGAGGAATGACTTTAAGGTTTGGATTTTGCACAGAATCCAAGTTTTTTCCTAAACAAGCAAAGTAGAAAGAGGACCCGTGAAGGCATAAAAGATAAACTCGTAAAAAAGCCAAATGAGGATCATTGTTGCAGTTTCAAGAAAAGCAGAGACAATAATCAAAAAGGGTAATTTTCAAACGTAAGGGATTCAGTTGTAAAACTTTTGCGATCTAGCTGAAGTAACCCTGTGTCATAATGTCTTTGAAAAGCATGTGTTTAATAGCAAAGTAAAGATTCTTATAATTAAACTTAAAAAGAACAAAAAGAGTTCACTTTGCAAATTAAAGCAATATGTTTTGATTAGTAATTAAGTTTATTTTGTTGCCAAGTATAAAGAATACTGCAAAATGTGCTTGAAAAAAAAATAACTCCTGGGGGTTAAGGGTTGGAAAATTCGAAATAACCTAGAGGTAAAAGGGTCAATCCTTTCACGAATGCATAAAGAGTGTTCTCGACACCTCCTTCTTGGTTCTAACCAAGATGTCAAGTCCTCTTCAGGTAGTTCTTCGACACCTCCGTTTTGGTTCTAACCGAGATGTCAAGTCCTCTTCAGGTAGTTCTTCGACACCTCCCTTTTGGTTCTAACCGAGATGTCAAGTCCTCTTCAGGTAGTTCTTCGACACCTCCCTTTTGGTTCTAACCGAGATGTCAAGTCCTCTTCAGGTAGTTCTTCGACACCTCCCTTTTGGTTCTAACCGAGATGTCAAGTCCTCTTCAGGTAGTTCTTCGACACCTCCCTTTTGGTTCTAACCGAGATGTCAAGTCCTCTTCAGGTAGTTCTTCGACACCTCCTTTTTGGTTCTAACCGAGATGTCAAGTCCTCTTCAGGTAGTTCTTCGACACCTCCCTTTTGGTTCTAACCGAGATGTCAAGTCCTCTTCAGGTAGTTCTTTGACACCTCCTTTTTGGTTCTAACTGAGATGTCAAGTCCTCCTCAGGTAACACTGCAGAGCCCTCACCAGACACAAAAGCATATCCTCTCAGTCAACCCCCAATGTTTCATTCAAAACTGAACGGCAGAGGTTACATGCAGACAGGTCTTGTGATTTTGCTACAAATTCCAGCACAATACCAATATCTACCAAAACCACATAAACCTTCAAAACCTTCATCAGGACCTACCAATCACATATTCATACCTACTTATGTTATCACCAAGTACTGTATAACTATTAAAATCAAGAATTACTCCTCATAAATTATCAATTACTTACATCTTTTTCATTTACTGTTAGGTCTGCTTCACTGAGGGCATCCTGAAAAGAACAAAAGAGAAGAATTTATAAAAATATGTCGATGACTGATACCGAGTTTAACTTCTGAACAACAGCAAGAATGAATCATCCATAATCAAGACAAGACATTCTTCAATATTCAATCAGCCACGAAGTCAACGTACCTCGATATCGGGTCCGTTTGATCCGATGGAAGAATTGTCTTCTTCGATTCCGTTCTCTTCCTCGCCCGACTCCATACCTTGGATGGTAACGATTGGAAAGCGAATGCCTTCTGGTGGAATTTCTTCATCGGAATCATCGGATTCTGGTGGATCTTCCTGGAAATAAAAAAAAAAATGCATTAAACAAATTTAAAGCAAACGTTGGAATGTTCAGCAATCATCTCATGATGTGCTTTCAATCCCCTTCCAAAACAGAGCTACAGATCACCGCAAAATGTATATGATAAAAATATTTTAAACTCTCAAAGAATCAGACTGGAAAGTCAAAATGAAAAAGTTAAAGCACTGGTGATCTTTAAAGAGTACTAGCAAGGAAATTTATTTCTAAGCTTCAAGTTTCTTTCAAGCTGTGCATTAAAGATGCACTGATAACTTGCTGATATGATTTACCTTATATTGAATTCATATACCAAATCAAACTTGTTAGATACAAAACAGAGGAATCTAAATTATAACCCGTAATTTTCAGTATTTAGTCATATGCTTTCAATCCTATTTAAGCTTTGAAAGAATCAGATTGGTAAATCAAACTTCAAAAGTTAACGCATTGGCGAACTTAAAACAGTACCAGCATGGAATATTATTTCTAAATTTCATTTTGATTGCAAGCTTGACTTTCTAATATGCTTTGCAATATACAGCCTCCATATACCAAATCAAATTTATTTACGGAAAAAAAGAAATGGAACCTACACTGTAACCGGTAATTTTCAACATGGAAATATGGGTCAAAATAGAAATAAATTAGCAGGCAAGTACTGTGCATTACTTTATACAAATACAACTTACTATATTTGTGAATATGTTATTTTCATTAGTAAAATAAATTTTTGAATATACTTACCCGATGATCATGTAACTGTCAACTCCGTTGCCCGACAGAAATCTAAGGTCGGGATACGCCAGCGATCGCTATACAGGTTGGGGTGTACACAACAGCGCCATCTGTGAGCAGGTACTCAAGTACTTCTTGTCAACAAGAACTCAATTTTCTCCTCGGTCCACTGGTTCTCTATGGGGAGGAAGGGAGGGTCCTTAAATTCATGATCATCGGGTAAGTATATTCAAAAATTTATTTTACTAATGAAAATAACATTTTTCAATATTAATCTTACCCGATGATCATGTAGCTGATTCACACCCAGGGTGGTGGGTGGAGACCAGCATACATGTTAACATTAGAAGCTAAGTATCCCGTATTTCATTTTAGCAGTTATTCAAAATAACAAACATAAAATAAATAAGTACCTGGTAAGGAAGTCGACTTGAACCATTACTCTGCCTTTTCTGGGCTTGAACCTGTGCCGGCCAGTGAATAAGCTCCTATTAGCACTTATTCTTAGGTAATTTACTGCTAAATATACCAGATAAAAAATGTAAAGGAGTGCTAGGTTAACTAGCTCGCTCACCTATTGGTGTCGGTATAAAATTGGGCGTATAATCCAGAGGTCCCGCACTATTTAGATTCATCCACGACAAAGACCCCAATAGAGGAGAGCCGTTCAACCTCACTCGGCACCAGCAACTCTGCATCCGCTCAGAACCCAACTCCTTTTTAGCACGCCTGTATGGTAACCCGCTTTTTTGTGCTCTCGTGTTTTGCCTTGTTTTTCTTGGATTATGGCTTCTTCATCGGTTTCCCAGGAGACACCGTCTAAGTTGAGTACCAAGCTATGTTTTGCTGTGTTTTGAGCAATCTAGATCGTTTAATATTTAAATTATAGGAGTTTATTCTCTTCGATCATATCGATCTTGCTTGATTCTGCTTACGGTTGGTACTCCTGTTTTGAGAGCTTTTAGTTTCACTCGCGGTGTTACTAAGTGTATTATTTTTATTATTAATTAAATTTTTATATGTTTTATTGTGGATATTCATTATTTAGCGTTTAGAACCCTTGTGGTTCATATTTAGGGCCGATATCAGTTACGTATCATAGATGGCTTGCCGACCTTCGTTACTGGGCGGCAATTTTTATTATTTAAGCCATCAGGTTGCTGTCCTTTGGGATTTATTTATTATGTTGCATGCCTTGCCCTAATTTTTTATGTGTATATTCATATATTTTTCAACGCTATTACTTTTATAATGAATATTTGTGCTTATTACTCCGTATGATCTGTTTTGGTAGTGTTTGGGGATCGTCAGTTGGTAGCCCTGCTGCTCCGTATCACGTGATCCTCCCCCAAGCTCCCCCTCTCGCTAGGTTGGTGGCTAGGCTTCTCTCCCCCCTCTCCTAGGGGACCGTTGCCTTCCCTCCTTTTAGAGGGGGTAGTTCAGTGTTTATGGACTTTGTCCTCCGGGTGTCCCGGCGGTTTCGTCTCTGTCTAGACGGGTTGGCCACCTTTCAACAGAGTAGGATCCCGGTGCACCCTATTTTATATTCACCTATCACAATTTTATTATGTTATACGAAACCCTCCGGGTTCTGTTGGCGGTTCTTATCTACAGTTCCGCCCCCCTCTTTGTTTATAAGAGTTTCTATGATTATATATGATTATATATGACAGATCACCATCCCGGAGTTCCTATATATATTGGTTTATGGATGTACTTTTATCTCCCGGCCCGGGGCTTAACCTCGCTCCGGGAAATCAGACACCATGTGTCTTAATTCTTTGTTGCATCCTTCTTTATGATCCCGGCTCGACCGGAATGGATAGTTATACTCTAGTCTTAAGTTAGACTTATGTTTAGGCCTGGGTCCTCCAGACCCACCCCTACTTAAGAGTATCACAGTTAAGCTAGACTTATGTTTAGGCCCGGGTCCTCCGGACCCGCCCCTACTTAAGAGTATTACAGTTAAGCTCTAGTCTTAAGTTAGACTTATGTTTAGTCCCGGGTCCTCCGGACCCGCCCCTACTTAAGAGAATTACAGTTTCTCATATACTATTCTTTTTATAGATGGTGCATTGTCAGACGACGGCCTGTGCGGCTGTCCTTCACCAGCCTTGTGGCCATACTGTTTGTAGGTCTCACGCCCTCTGCGGAGTTCAGCTGGAAGACATCGTGGTCTGGCACCCTGATAATTGTATGGTCTGTTTTGACCTCATCACCACCCTCGGATCTGATTCGGTGAGTCCCATTGGCTATGTTATCTTTCTAATTATTTTACCTCTTTTTGGTATACATACACTATTTAGTAAGATCTCTATGGTCTTGAAGGACCTCCTGGAATCTTCCTTTCGCTAATTCCCACTATTATTTCAGGCATCCCCGGAGCAGAAGACTGCGGCTCGGGCCACACTGAAAGTGTGGGTTAGGGGATTTGCCCGGAATGTGAAATCCAAACAGCCTTACGTCCTGTCTGAAGACTACTGCGCAATGATCTACCCTAATGCCAAGTCTTCAGCCGCTGTGGCTAGGCATGTTGCGGCACCCATCATTGCCCACATTGATGCCACTATTGCGGGATTCATAGACCAGGAACAAGATCCGTTGGATGCCCCCGGAGATCTGGAAGACAATGTTGCCTCCATGAACTTGGACGTCGAACCTATGTTGTTGGATGATCCGGATGCAGGTAGGGTGGTAAGTGAGGCAGGTGTTACCGGCGCTGAGATTCCTATCCTCAGCCCCGCTCTTTCTTCTTCATCTGATCTCTCTTCTTTCCATGGTCTTTCTGGGGACCGTGATTCGTCTCACCGATCACACCCGGTCCCCCCCAAAGATAAGTCTATATCTAGGACTTTGCCAAAAGCTCGTAAGCCCCACAAGGCTTCCCATAGTTCCAAGTCTAATACGAACCCGTCATCTAAGGCTTCCGGCTCCTCCTCTAAGTCTCACGACCCGGGAGTACAATCCGCCACTTCTGCTCCTAATCCGGGCCTTTCCGAATCAGCCATGCTTCGCATTGTGTCGGAGATGCAAGCTAAGTTGGTGTCGGAAATGCAGGCCAAGATGGACACGATGTTCTCTAACATTGGTCAGAGACTTGGGGCATTAGAGCAGGGTGCTCCGGAGCGAGTTCAAAGCTCTCTCATCCCGGATGCCTCTAAGCTTCCGCCGTTTACCAAGAATAACCCTTGGCGCATGGCTCTTCATTCCCCATTTTCAGACGGGATGTTAACATTGGAAGGTCTTGGCACTCGTCCCCTAGAGGACTTTGAATTCTTTCCTCCTGGTCTCGCATTTCCATTTCATGGTTATGCCAGGCTTACCGAGGAAGCTCTGGTTCGGCTGGATAAGGTCCCCAAAGAGACTGTCATTTTCCCAAAGGAACAAGCCCAATCTGTTTGGGCTAGGTTTCTGAATGATATTTGTTGCACCAATACCATGTTGACGCTTCATAAAAGTTCGTTCACAATGTTCTTAATGGACAAGAATACCGTGACTCCATGCGTCAATAAGGTTGCAGAACTGGCTTTTCAATATGCTCTGGAGGAGAAGCCCTTGCCTCCCATCCGAGAGGTAGACCCGATCTCCCTCCTTCTTCCTTCAGGTAATGAGTGTTGGGACAATGTCCATACCACCTTTACTTCTGGCAAGCTAACAGCCGACTGTGCGTCGGTAATGTTTAGCGAACGGCTTCCCCGTCTCCCGGAATCCCTTATTAAACAGGAGTATGATTCCCGCCTACGTGTTGGTCGAACTTTGAACTTGGCCACGTCTACGGAGTCGATAGCCTTAACTTATGATACTGAGAGTATCTTTAAGTCTCTCAATAAGGCTACTTTGCAGTCGTTATATTTCGATCTATATGACTTTGCTATTGCCAAACGTAGGTGCCGCAAACACGTCCTGGCTGAGGCGACTATTAGGCACGAGCCTAATAAACTTATTCGGTCCTCTTGCTGGGGTTCAAATCTTTTCCCTGAGGATCTTGTGGAGGAAGTCTTGGCAGAGGCTACTAGGGTTAATCAGAGCCTTAAAACCCGTTGGGGTTTGACTCCTAAGAGGTTAGAGATTGCAATGAACACCAAACGCTTTCTCAAAGACAAAGTAAGTTCCAGACGACTCCAAGAGAGGATCCTAGGGTCCCTTCAATTTGCTTCAGTGACGGATCTACTTCTGAAGGCAAAATTGAAAGATATCAATCGTGTCTGGCGTTCGAGGGCGAACCGGAAGCTCCGGGACAGGAAAGTCCGCCTTCCTCCCATTCTCCGGGAAAGACTTCTACCTTGGACAAGGGCCAACAATCTGTCAAAGTCAGTTCCCCTTCGATTTCCGCCTCCGAAGTTAATCATTCACACGGACGCATCCCTATCAGGTTGGGGAGGCTATTCTCAGCTCAGGAAAGTTTAAGGTCTTTGGTCTCCCTTATTCCGCCAATTTCACATCAATGTGCTGGAGGCCATGGCAGTTCTTCTAACCCTGAAACGTCTCGCTCCACCCGAGACAACACCTTCGTCTGGTTCTCGACAGCGAAGTGGTGGTCCGCTGCCTCAACAGAGGCGGATCAAAATCAGGGCCTCTGAACCATGTTCTAGTAGCCATATTCTCCCTAGCAGCCTCGAACCGTTGGCATCTTTCAGCTGTCCACCTGGCGGGAGTCCGGAACGTAGTGGCAGACGCCTTGTCCCGGACCTCCCCTCTAGAATCGGAATGGTCACTCGATCTAAAGTCATTCCGGTGGATTCTCTCTCGGGTTCCGGGTCTCCAAGTGGACCTCTTCGCCACGGAGTCCAACCACAAGTTGAGAGTATATGTGGCTCCCAATCTAGACCCTCAGGCCTACGCCACAGATGCTATGTCACAGAATTGGGACATCTGGGAAAGGATTTATCTCTTTCCCCCGGTGAATCTTTTTCTGAAAGTCCTAGACAAGCTGAGATCCTTCAAGGGACGAGTAGCCTTGGTCGCACCCAACTGGCCCAAGAGCAATTGGTATCCTCTCCTGCGAGAGTTGAGACTACATCCTCACCCGATACCCAATCCGGTTCTGTCTCAGATAGTACAAACACGCGTTGTGTACGCTTTCTCAAACATTCAGAGTGCCCTAACTTTATGGACTTCATGAAGTTTGCGGCCATGCATGGTGCCAATATCGATCCTCAAAACACCCTGTTCCTAGAATCAGATAAACGGGATTCCACCATCCGCCAATATGATTCTGCGGTTAAAAAGTTGGCTAAATTTTTGATAGACTCAGACGTACACTGTATGAACTTGAACCTTACAGTCACTTTCTTTAGAACTTTATTAGAATCAGGTCTGGCGGCCAATACTATCACCACTATTAAATCTGCCTTGAAAAAGATATTCCTAGTGGGTTTTAACATAGACTTAACCGGCTCTTTGTTAGCTTCAATTCCGAAAGCCTGTGCCAGACTGAAACCGGTTACTCGTCCTACCCCGGTTACCTGGTTCCTTAATGATGTACTCAAATTGGCTTCTGATACCATTAACAGTTCTTGTGATTACATTCCCCTTCTCAGGAAAACACTTTTCCTGGTGAGTTTGGCTTCCGGGGCAAGAATTTCTGAACTGGCAGCTTTGTCAAGAGACCCGGGTCATATTGAGTTCCTTCCTTCGGGAGAGGTCCTTCTTTCACCTAACAAATTCTTTTTAGCTAAGAACGAAGACCCTCAGAACAGATGGTCCTCCTGGAAAATTGTTCCCCTCACGCAAGATCCGTCTCTGTGCCCTGTTACTACTCTTAGGTCTTATTTATCCCGGACCTCCTCTAACTCCTCGGGGCCTCTATTCGTTAGAGAACAAGGCGGTACCATTACCATTAAAGGGATCAGGCAACAAATTTTGTATTTTATTAAACAAGCTAGCCCTGACTCTTTTCCTCTTGCACATGATATCAGAGCGGTTGCTACTTCGGTGAACTTTTTTCACCACATGAATTTTACGGATCTTTCCAGGTATACAGGGTGGAAGTCACCCTCAGTGTTCAAGAAACACTACCTTAAACATTTGGAAGCCCTTAAATTTCCTACAGTAGCTGCAGGGAGCGTAGTTACCCCCAGGTAACTCATATGTTAATTCCTTGTTATTTTATCTCTCCCCCTTACCTGCCTCATTTATACCCTATTTGTATTCGTTGGTTTCGCACCTGATTACTATTATTATATTTGTAAATTTTTGACTCCTGAGTATCTGTATATATCATCACTCACGGCATTATTATACCTTACCTTTTTTGGTCAATTGTTCTACCAAGTGGATTTATGTTCTTTTTAAGATACCCTTATAGCTGTTTTTGGCACTCATCTCTGATTAAAGCAACTTGTATTTCCCTTATGTTTATGTTTTTCCTTTATTTTGCAAGTTTGGTGACATTTCTCTTGTATATATTCACTGGCCGGCACAGGTTCAAGCCCAGAAAAGGGATTTTGACGTAGGAAAAATCTATTTCTGGGCGAGGGACCTGTGCCGCCCAGTGAACCCTCCCAGCTCCTCTCCCTTGGAGTCCCCAAACTTTGGGTGCTAAGGAGTTGGGTTCTGAGCGGATGCAGAGTTGCTGGTGCCGAGTGAGGTTGAACGGCTCTCCTCTATTGGGGTCTTTGTCGTGGATGAATCTAAATAGTGCGGGACCTCTGGATTATACGCCCAATTTTATACCGACACCAATAGGTGAGCGAGCTAGTTAACCTAGCACTCCTTTACATTTTTTCTCTGGTATATTTAGCAGTAAATTACCTAAGAATAAGTGCTAATAGGAGCTTATTCACTGGGCGGCACAGGTCCCTCGCCCAGAAATAGATTTTTCCTACGTCAAAATCCCTTTTTTAAGTACGTCTTCCTTACTGAGCCTAGCGGTCCTCTTAGGATGCTGAACGACTCCTAGGTGCTGAAGTATGAAGGGCTGCAACCCATACTAAAGGACCTCATCACAACCTCTAATCTAGGCGCTTCTCAAGAAAGAATTTGACCACCCGCCAAATCAACCAGGATGCGGAAGGCTTCTTAGCCTTCCGTACAACCCAAAAAACAACAATAAAAAGTATTTCAAGAGAAAGATTATAAAAGGTTATGGGATTATGGGAATGTAGTGGCTGAGCCCTCACCTACTACTGCACTCGCTGCTACGAATGGTCTCAGGGTGTAGCAGTTCTCGTAAAGAGACTGGACATCTTTGAGATAGAATGATGCGAACACTGACTTGCTTCTCCAATAGGTTGCATCCATAACACTCTGCAGAGAACGGTTCTGTTTGAAGGCCACTGAAGTAGCGACAGCCCTAACTTCATGTGTCCTTACCTTCAGCAAAGCAAAGTCTTCTTCCTTCAGATGAGAATGTGCCTCTCTAATCAGAAGCCTGATGTAGTAAGAAACTGCGTTCTTAGACATCGGTAAAGCAGGCTTCTTGATAGAACACCATAAAGCTTCTGATTGTCCTCGTAATGGCTTTGTCCGTCTTAAATAGTACTTAAGAGCTCTTACTGGGCAAAGTACTCTCTCTAGTTCGTTCCCCACCAAGTTGGACAGGCTTGGGATCTCGAACGACTTGGGCCAAGGACGAGAAGGAAGCTCGTTTTTAGCCAAAAAACCGAGCTGCAAGGAACATGTAGCCGTTTCAGATGTAAAACCTATGTTCCTGCTGAAGGCGTGGATCTCACTGACTCTTTTAGCTGTTGCTAAGCAAACGAGGAAAAGAGTCTTTAATGTGAGATCCTTAAAAGAGGCTGATTGAAGCGGTTCGAATCTTGATGACATCAGGAACCTTAAATCCACGTCTAGGTTCCAGCCTGGTGTGGACAACCGACGTTCCTTTGAGGTCTCAAAAGACCTAAGGAGGTCCTGTAGATCTTTGTTGGTGGAAAGATCCAAGCCTCTGTGGCGGAAGACCGCTGCCAACATACTTCTGTAGCCCTTGATCGTAGGAGCTGATAGGGATCTTACATTCCTTAGATGTAACAGAAAGTCAGCTATCTGTGTTACAGAGGTACTGGTTGAGGAAACTGCATTCGCCTTGCACCAGCTTCGGAAGACTTCCCATTTTGACTGATAGACTCTGAGAGTGGATGTCCTCCTTGCTCTGGCAATCGCTCTGGCTGCCTCCTTCGAAAAGCCTCTAGCTCTTGAGAGTCTTTCGATAGTCTGAAGGCAGTCAGACGAAGAGCGTGGAGGCTTGGGTGTACCTTCTTTACGTGAGGCTGACGCAGAAGGTCCACTCTTAGAGGAAGAGTCCTGGGAACGTCCACTAGCCATTGCAGTACCTCGGTGAACCATTCTCTCGCAGGCCAGAGGGGAGCAACCAACGTCAACCGTGTCCCTTCGTGAGAGGCGAACTTCTGAAGTACCCTGTTGACAATCTTGAACGGAGGGAACGCATACAGGTCTAGATGGGACCAATCCAGCAGAAAGGCATCCACATGAACTGCTGCTGGGTCTGGAATCGGAGAACAATACATCGGGAGCCTCTTGGTCATCGAGGTAGCGAATAGATCTATGGTGGGCTGACCCCACAGGGCCCATAGTCTGCTGCAAACATTCTTGTGAAGGGTCCACTCTGTGGGGATGACCTGACCCTTCCGGCTGAGGCGATCTGCCATGACATTCATGTCGCCCTGAATGAACCTCGTTACCAGCGAAAGCTTTCGATCTTTTGACCAAATGAGGAGGTCCCTTGCGATCTCGAACAACTTCCTCGAATGAGTCCCTCCTTGCTTGGAGATGTAAGCCAAGGCTGTGGTGTTGTCGGAGTTCACCTCCACCACCTTGCTTAGCTGGAGGGACTTGAAGTTTATCAAGGCCAGATGAACTGCCAAAAGCTCCTTGCAGTTGATGTGAAGTGTCCTTTGCTCCTGATTCCACGTGCCCGAGCATTCCTGTCCGTCCAGTGTCGCACCCCAGCCCGTGTCCGATGCGTCCGAGAAGAGACGGTGGTCGGGGGTCTGAACAGCCAATGGTAGACCTTCCTTGAGAAGAATGCTGTTCTTCCACCACGTCAGGGTAGACCTCATCTCTTCGGAAACAGGCACTGAGACCGCCTCTAGCGTCATGTCCTTTCTCCAGTGAGCAGCTAGATGATACTGAAGGGGGCGGAGGTGGAGTCTCCCTAACTCGATGAACTGGGCCAGCGATGAAAGTGTCCCTGTTAGACTCATCCACTGCCTGACAGAACATCGGTTCCTTCTCAGCATGCTCTGGATGCATTCTAGGGCTTGATTGATCCTTGGGGCCGACGGAAAAGCCCGAAAAGCTCGACTCTGAATCTCCATACCTAGATAGACAATGGTCTGGGATGGGACGAGTTGGGACTTCTCTATATTGACCAGGAGGCCCAATTCCTTGGTCAGATCCATAGTCCATCTGAGATTCTCCAGACAGCGACGACTTGACGGAGCTCTTAAGAGCCAGTCGTCCAAATAGAGGGAGGCTCTGATGTCTGCCAAGTGAAGGAATTTGGCAATATTCCTCATCAGTTTGGTAAACACAAGAGGTGCCGTGCTTAGGCCAAAGCACAGGGCTTGGAACTGGTACCCAACCTTTCCAAAGACGAACCTTAGGAAAGGTTGGGAGTCTGGATGGATGGGGACGTGAAAGTACGCGTCTTTCAGGTCTAACGAGACCATCCAGTCCTCCTTCCTGACCGCTGCTAGGACCGACTTCGTCGTCTCCATCGTGAACGTCTGCTTGGTGACAAAAGCATTGAGAGCACTGACGTCCAGCACCGGTCTCCAACCTCCTGTCTTCTTCGCTACCAGGAAGAGACGGTTGTAGAAGCCCGGGGATTGATGGTCCCGGACTATGACTACCGCTCCCTTTTGTAGCAAGAGCGACACCTCTTGTTGCAACGCTAGCCTCTTGTCCTTCTCCTTGTAGTTGGGAGAGAGGTTGATGGGAGATGTTGCTAGAGGGGGACTGCGGCAGAACGGAATTCTGTACCCCTCCCTTAGCCACTTCACAGACTGAGCGTCTGCACCTCTGCTCTCCCAAGCTTGCCAGAAGTTCTTGAGCCTGGCTCCCACTGCTGTCTGGAGAGGAAGGCAGTCAGATCCTGCCTTTTGCGGACTTGGAACCCTTCTTGGATTTGCCACGGTGACTGTCGGCACGGGTACCTCCTCTGCTGGAGGTTCTGCCACGAAAGGGCGGGATGAACCTAGCTGCTGGTGTGTCCACTGCTGCAGGACGGAAAGGTCTAGGCACGGAAGGTAAAGCTTTAGCCTTACGTGCGGAAGATGCCATCAGATCATGGGTATCCTTCTGGATCAGCGAGGCAGCCATCCCCTTGATCAGCTCCTCCGGAAACAGACACTTGGAGAGAGGAGCAAACAACAACTCCGACTTCTGGCAAGGAGTGATCCCAGACGACAAGAAGGAGCAAAGATGTTCTCACTTCTTAAGCACTCCCGACGTGTACGAAGCCGCAAGTTCACCAGACCCATCCCGAATGGCTTTGTCCATGCTAGACATGATCAGCATGGCAGAGTCCTTATCCGAAGGGGAAGTCTTTCTGCTTAACGCTCCCAAACACCAATCGAGGAAGTTGAAGATCTCAAAAGCACGAAAGACTCCCTTCAACAGATGATCCATGTCAGAAAAGGACCAGCAAATCTTCGATCGTCTCATAGCCAGCCTGCGGGGAGAGTCAACCAGACTTGAGAAGTCGCCCTGGGCAGAGGCAGGAACTCCCAAGCCGGGTTCCTCTCCCGTGGCATACCAGACGCTAGATTTGGAAGCAAGCTTGGTAGGCGGAAAGATGAAAGCAGTCTTTCCCAGTTGCTTCTTGGACTGCAACCACTCTCCCATAACCCTCAAAGCTCTCTTGGATGAGCGTGCGAGGACAAGCTTGGTGAAGGCAGGAGCAGCAGACTGCATGCCCAGAGCAAACTCGGAGGGAGGAGAGCGAGGGGTTGCAGACACAAACTGTTCTGGATACAAGTCCCTGAACAAGGCAAGGACTTTACGAAAGTCTAAGGAAGGAGGCGTAGACTTGGGCCCTTCTAAGTCGGAGTGCGGTTCATCCAAATGTGCAGCTTCGTCATCCGATACTCCATCATCCGAAAGCTGAGTAGGAAGTGGCAAAGGCGGAGCAGAAAGCTGAACGGCTGAATCCGGCAGCACGGGTGCATGCGTAGCTGCTGCGGATCCAACATCATGCCGCTGCTGGTCAGCCTGCGAGCTGGCAACAACAAAAGCAGAGTGCTGGTGCGTGGGAGGGATTGCCGTGGGTTGCGGAGCATGCCGTATGGGATGCGGAGCATGCCGCATGGGTTGCGGAGCATGCCGCATAGTGTCAGAACACGGCAGCTCTACAGCACCTTCCCACTGCTGATGCGGTAGCTCACGCATGTCAACGGATGGTGCAGCAAGAACATGCGTCTGGCAGGGTGGACTGCGCATCGGTGGTGGAGCTCTCACAGGTGGAGTGTGGGAGCAGGCAGCCGCAGTATCTGCTGAGCGCACAACCGCGGCAGGTTGAAGGTTAACAGGTGCAGTGTCAACCTTCTCAGCATGATACTCTTGCATGAACGCAGCAAGCTGAGACTGCATAGTCTGCAGCATGGACCACTTAGGGTCTACCGTGGTTGGAGCAGCAACAGACGGAGCAGTAGCCTGTTGTGGAACCACTCTACCTCTCTTGGGAGGTGTGCAGTCTTCGGAAGACTGCGGCGAGTCCGAACTGACCCAGTGGCTACACCTGGGCCGTTGGACTCGCTCGGAAGGGACCTTACGCTTGAGAGGTCGTAAGACCTTGGTCCATCGTTTCCTCCTTGAAACTTCTTCCACAGACGAGGAATGATAGGGCTCATTCGTCTGTTTGTGGATGGGACGATCTCTGACAGATACGTCCGCAACCACTGAGGGTACATCCGTACGCTGATCAAGGCCTGCCGAACCCTTTGGTCCTTCGACATTGCTTCTCCCCTGGGCTTGGGAGCTTGCAAGAGGTCCCGGACTGGGAGGACGACTGGCACGAACAGATGTACCCTCATGCGCAACACTGACACTGACACTTTTCACTTCACTTGCACTAACAACACTTCCCACTGCACTTTTCGCTTTCAGCTCTTTGACATCTGCCAAAAGCTGATTACGGTCATTAGCCAATGACTCCACTCTGTCACCAAGAGCCT
The DNA here is from genome assembly GCF_036898095.1 of Palaemon carinicauda. Classification (NCBI taxonomy): domain Eukaryota; kingdom Metazoa; phylum Arthropoda; class Malacostraca; order Decapoda; family Palaemonidae; genus Palaemon; species Palaemon carinicauda. The sequence goes on along the minus strand of NW_027172258.1, from coordinate 158,461 downwards.
GAATGGCACGCATCATATCCGCCATGGATGGCTGAGCACTAGTAGCAGGGTCGGGAGTCACCACTACAGGGGAAGGAAAAGGTTGAGGGGCATGGGGAGAGGAAAAATCAACAGAGCGAGAAGAACTCCTCCTGATCCTATCCTTCTCTAGCCTACGTGCATTTTTAAGGAATTCGTTAAAATCGAATTCCGAAAGCCCAGCGCATTCCTCACATCGATCTTCCAATTGACAGGATTTACCCCTACAATTGGAACAAACGGTGTGAGGATCTATGGAGGCCTTCGGAAGACGCCTAGTACAAGCCCTAACACTACACTGCCTGTACTTAGGGACTTGAGACTGGTCAGACATCTTGAATTGTAGAAATAGTCAAGGGGGGATTCCAAAATCTAGCAAAGTTCGTTAACAATTAATCCAAATTAAATCCAAAAGCTTGCTAAGCTAATGATAAAGCTTCCTGAATAGCGAAGGCTAAAATCTAGAGCGAATACATCACCAAAATCGTGAGAAACAACTCCAGAATCAACAGCGTATCCAAGTAGGTCTTGCCGGTGGCACGACAGAGGAAAAATTGAGTTCTTGTTGACAAGAAGTACTTGAGTACCTGCTCACAGATGGCGCTGTTGTGTACACCCCCACCTGTATAGCGATCGCTGGCGTATCCCGACCTTAGATTTCTGTCGGGCAACGGAGTTGACAGCTACATGATCATCGGGTAAGATTAATATTGAAAATTTACATTTCACTGTATATATAATTTGTGACAAAGCAAGGACAACAAACAAGTTTTTTGTTTGTATACGTGACATCACTCTTGACCCCCATGGACGTACCGGTACGTCCTTGCAAAAAAAGGCTATAAAATTTTTTTTTATATATTTTTGATAATTTTTTGAGAAAATTCAGGCATTTTCCAAGAGAATGAGACCAACCTGACCTCTCTATGACAAAAATTAAGGCTGTTAGAGCAATTAAAAAAAAATAAACTGTAAAATGTGCTGGGGAAAAAATAACCCCCAGGGGGTTAAAGGTTGGAAATTTCCAAATAGCCTGGGGGTAAAAGGGTTAATATTTAGGCCACAACGCAGGGTTGTTTCCTTCTTATTCTTAAATTAAACATAAGGTACAAGTTACTTTTACAGTATATTTATAAACAGATATAAAGTATATATTATCTAGTAACATACTCGAATATTTCAGCCAACCGCAGAGGATTTCTTTCTATGACAACCCTTGGACTTTAACCATGAAATTGGGGACTACTGCCCATTCATTGTATGGTACAAAAGTATATCAAAGCCGAGGAAAGATGAGGAAGAGGAAGGAGTAGGTGAGAGAAAGGGATCTGCCAACTCAACACCACTAACCTGCTCGTCCATTGGTTCGACGTTGATATCCAGGGTGGAGACGTCTCCTGAGAGCTGGTTATCTTCCTCCAGAGGGATAGCCATCCTGATAGCTTCAATCATGGGAGCGGCTAGGGCTGAAGGTACCGCCGCTGAGGAGGAGCGAGGAAAAAGACGGGAGGCCATGTCACCGTCAAGGAGATAAGGGCAGCCGGTGGGGGCGTTTCTCCCAAACCCTGACACCCAGGGCCGGAGGCTGGATTTGGCGGCCCGGAGAGCATCCTCATCAGCCTGGAAGTGGTAAAATACATTAGAACTAAGGGAAAAATTAACGTATTTCCAAATATAAAACAGTAAGATACATCTCAAAATTTGATAATAGAACACTGAATTGAAATTCAATATTATAATCATAGAAGAAACAGTAGAAATAGAGAAATCTTACATCATCATTAAGCAAGACCGTTGAGAGGTCGTAGCACAAGGTGCAAGCCTCCGGGAACCAGACCATGCAGGGGGCCTGGCCCGGTTCACGGATGAAGGAGATCGCACAGTGGGCGTGGGATCGGCAGACATCGTGGCCTATCGGATCCGTAAAGGAGGCGGAGCAACCCTTGACGGCACAACAGACTTTCTGTAATAAAAAGGTTAAATAAATTAAGACGCTCCCGGAGACTCTAAAATAACATGAAAATTATAGAGAGTTTGGGAGGAATATGGTGTGCATGTAAGGTTCGTACTAAAAAAGGGGCCGGAGCCCCATTGTAATTACTAAACTGGTGAGATTTAAACTACTCCGTCGTGCGTCGGAGCAAAAAGTATATATGTGCCGGAGCCTCTGGGTAATTACAGCTAACAAGTAGGCTAGTGCGCGCAAGAGCGCCGGAACGAGCCGGAGATCTTGGGCAAAGTCCCTTTTCACCGGGCGTCACAGGTATCTCCCCAGAAATAGATTTTTCCTTTGTCAAAATCCCTTTTCCATTGAACATCACTGTATTATCAAGTTCATTATTAGCATAAAAAAACTATCAGAAAACAATGGAATACTGTATGGGACTTTGAAATTTATAACCTCAATTTCGTTTCAAAACATTTCTGGTGCATCCTGCTAAACGTTTTCCATGTTCTATCATCGTCTCTAATAATTCCCCTTACGTTATGCGAGACCAAAAAACCTACTGTGAATGCTCTATGTGACATCTCTGTCGAGTTGACCTAACAACACTTCATTTTTACCATTCTAAGTGTCAAAAATACCATATATACTGGACATCCTTTCTAAAAACTATATCTACATGAGTTACTCTAAATTGGAAATTGGGGTTTTCATACGGATTTCAACATAGAAAAGGCAACCCCTTACAATGCCCTAACTTTGGATATCAGTAACAGGAGACCTCTGGGGGAAACTAGTCTCAGGGTTAACATGAATTTGTCCTTTATGGATACTGATAAAAAATTAACCCTTTTACCCCCAGGCTATTTGGAAATTTCCAACCCTTAACCCCCAAGGGGTTATTTTTTTCCCAGCACATTTTGCAGTATATTTTTTTCAAATTGCTCTAAAAGCCTTAGTTTTATCATAGAGAGGTCAGGTTGGTCTCATTCCCTTGGAAAATGCCTGAATTTTCTCAAAAAAATATAAAAAATATGAAAAAAAAAATTAATAGTATTTTTTGCAAGGACGTACCGGTACGTCCATGGGGGTAAAGGGATGGCTTTTGTGAAACATACCAGTACGTCCTTTGGGGGTAAAAGGGTTAAGATTTATGGCACTGTATAGGTCAGGTTCACAGTGCCTGGTCAAAAACTCTGCAGGATCCGAGCTGGGAGATACTAATATCCAAATAGTTCAAGATTAAGGAATGTTACATTATCTAATTTACAGCGCTCCGAGTTAAGTTAGGTATGGAGGGCACCCAACACCAGATCAGATGAGGTAGGATGTACCACATTCCGTCAGGTCAAATTAGAGGTCTTTTGTAGAAGAGCGGTCCTATTTTGGCAAGGGGGCTGTTAACCTTTAAAGGGGGGCAAAACTGGTACACTACTGTTTAAAAGGTTATATAGTTCTTGAATTGGAACATTCATTGACAATGTTGCTGTTGGTGATGGTTATTTGACCTTCATTGAAGTTATCGTCAATCACCGATATGACCCACTTTTATTGTCTCTATTGTCTTTATTGTGACGCAGTTCCGGTAGGCCCTGCTGCTTCCTCCGGTGCCTTAGATGACCGCGGAGGTAGCAGCAGTAGGGGATTCAGCATTATGAAGCTTAATCTGTGGTGGATAATGTGGGAGGGTGGGCTGTGGCACCCTAGCAGTACCAGCTGAACTCGGTTGAGTCCCTTGTCAGGCTGGGAGGAATGTAGAGAGTAGAGGTCCCCTTTTTGTTTTGTTTTATTTGTTGATGTCGGCTACCCCCCCAACATTGGGGGGTGTTAAATGTTGGTTTGTTTGTCCTATGAAAACGCACCCAACGTTCGTTTACGCTGGTAAGTGTAGTGTTTGTCCAATGAGAACGCACCCAAGTTTGTTGACATTATCGAAATAGTTGATTTATTGAAAAATATGTTTATTTGAAAGGTTGATATGTTATTATGATTGGGTCATTACAATTATAAAGAGTAATCCATGTGAATTGTGATTATATTGTGAAAACTGTATTAATTTCCCGAGTGGATGGGAGCCGGGACTTCCCCTCTCCCGTTTTCGTCACATATTTGTATTTTTTTTACCTTTGGGGAAGCTTTAAAGAGAATAAAAGTGATAAATTTATAATTTGCTGGTTAAATGGATTTGTCTTGTCTGTATCGCAATGTTATCTATTTTTTTTATGTGAAGTTTTCTACAAAAAGGAACCATGGGACCTGCGTGCTCCCCCAAGCTGTTGTTTGAATCTGTAGTAGAGAGGAAATAAAGAGAAAACGGAAAGGTCGTTTCCTTTCTCCCGTAGTTTAATTTTGAGTATTACGAGAAAATTGAGGAGGCTATGCCTCAAACTGAGGGGCTAATGGCCCAAATACAACATGGTGCCCAGACCCGGGAATCAGATGAGAGCGAGGCTGAATTTACTGGATTCCCCAACGACATAAATCAACTTAGGAGAGCAGTGCTACAGAGAGAGAAGGCAACAATATGGCTGCGTTGTGCCTCAGAAGATTTGACCAGAGCCATGGCCGGTAATCCGACCTGGCATGAAATTACAAGTCTCGTAAAAGACTACGATAATAAGAAGGCCGACTGGGAAGAAATAATTCAGCGAGACCAGAATTCTATAGAGGATGTTGACGAGCTCCAGAGAAGAATACTTAAAGACCACCATTTTCTTCAAGAGGTAAGAAAAATCCGTACTGAAGCAGCAGCTACCTTAGAGAGGCTGGGCAAGGACAGAAACTTGGTTGCTAATAGGTCCAGTGAAGATATTAATTCAGGCAGTGAAGTCGGTAATGAGGGTTTTAGTGTGCAATTGCCTAAACTCCAGCTAGTGAAATTTGGCGGGAAAATAACAGAGTGGCGGCCATTTTGGGACCAATTTATGGCACTTGTGGACGATCAGCCTATGCCTCTTGTTTCCAAATTTATGTATCTTCAATCTGTTTTAGAGGGTGAGGCTAGGGGTGTACTACAGGGCCTCACCCAAACAACAGCTAATTACAAGATAGCCTGTGAGTTGTTAGAAGAAAGGTATGGCGATCCAGAAAACATTATATCAGCTCACCTTCAAGCCCTAATGCAACTTAGCTCATCTAGGAGCGCAAGGACTGAAATTCACACGTCCTCTTTGCGGAAATTACAGGATGAGTTAGTAGGCCATGTGCGCAGTTTGGAGGCCCTTGGAGTTGGAGGTGAACAGTACGGGCGGATCTTGGTGCCTATGATCCTTGCTCTGTTACCTCATGACATAAGGTTGGACTGGTCGCGTAGTGGACGGAAAAGAGGAGATCTCGACGGATTGCTGAAGTTCTTGCAACGAGAAGTGGAAGGCAGAGAGAGGGCAGAGGCTATCAAGAGACTAAGCCTTGGAAAATCCGAGGAACCCAGTGTAGAACGACGGACTAAAAAGCACACTCCCAGTTCAGCCTCTGCCCTTCAAACTTCATCAGAAGAAAGTGGTTCGAAGACGTTTTGCGCATTCTGTGGAAAGCTGCATCCCAGTGAAAGGTGTTTAGGTATAACTAAGCTCCCCCTTGCAGAAAGAGAAGAAGCCGTGCGTAATCGGCGTTTGTGTTTTAAGTGTTTATCTAAAAGCCATTATGCCAAGGCCTGTTGGGCTAAGTGTTCAAAGTGCAAGACTGGGAATCACAACTCCCTTGTATGTCGGAGATCTGAAACGAAACCCTCCGTAACAGCTAGTGAAAATAACCCTGTAGTAGAGGGAGTGCAAGAGGGGTCAAATTCTGTGACCCATGTGGGGGTAGCACCTTGTGAGGTGAAAAACAAGGTTAATTCAAGGTGTTGTGTATTGCAGACGGCCCAAGTCAGGGTAGTAGGCCATCAGGGTATCACATTTGCTACTGTAATGTTTGATACAGGGTCTGATCGGTCTTACATTTCAAGGGAACTGGTCAAACGGGTCAAGCCTAAGTGGCTGACTTCTGAGTATTTATCATTTTCTGCCTTTGGTGGAGGGAAAGCCTCTAAGGCAGATTTGTGTAGTATTTATGAAATAATGAGTGTAGGGGCAAATGATCACAACTATAGTTTTAAGGTTGCTGAGATTGATGTAATTTGTCCTCCGTTATCTAGGTCCAAAGTGGACCCTAAGTGTTTAGAACCTTTTTCTCACCTTAAGTTGATCGATGAGTATGGATCCCATCGAAATTTACATATTGATATGTTGATAGGCCTTGATTTATATTGGAAGATGATGATCCCCAACCAGGTTATGTATCAGGACGGGCTTGTGGCCCAGGAGACAATTTTTGGTTGGATTTTGTCCGGATCCTTTAATAGGTCTGAAGGTAATATTGGTGCAAGTGTACAATTGTTAGCAATTGAGAATGTGCAAGAGTGTAGTTTGAGTCAATTTTGGGATCTAGAGTCTGTTGGCATAAAACCCAACGAACTACATTCTGAGGCGATGAACCCTGACCCAGTCTTGGTTCAATTTGAGAATTTGGTAAGTTTTAAAGATGGTCGCTATGAAGTGGCCCTACCATGGAAATCTGAGAATATGAAATTAGATTTGATCAATAATGAACATCATGCTTTGAGAAGATTGGAAGGTCTCTATAATAGGTTAGGTAAAAACCCCTGTCTGCAGGAACAGTATATTAAGGTGTTTAATGAGTATGAAAAGGAGGGTATTATTGAAGAAATTCCTTCCCATCAACGGGAAGGTGGGTATCCTATATTTTATTTGCCTCATCGGCCTGTGGTACGGGAAGGGAGCCTAAGCACCAAGGTGAGGCCTGTTTTTGATGGATCTGCACGTGGCAGTAATGGAGTATCTCTGAATGATTGTTTAGAAAGTGGTCCTTCACTCAACCCTGATTTAGTTGAGGTGTTGTTAAGATTTAGAAGGTGGAGGGTGGCCTTAACAGCTGATATTACAAAGGCTTTTCTTCAAATAAAGGTAAGAAGGGAGGACCGTGATGTTCATAGGTTTTTGTTGAAAGAGGGGAACAATGTTAAACATTTCAGATTTATAAGAATGCCCTTTGGTAATAAGAGTAGTCCATTTTTATTAAATGCCACCTTAAAATTTCATTTAAAGAAATACCCTCTCACAGAGGTGGTTTCTGAACTGTATGAGAATCTTTATGTAGATGATTGGCTATCTGGGGCTGATAGTCCCGCAGAAGCAAGTTTAAGATTTGAAGAAGCCTATGGTATCCTGCAGGAGGCTGGTATGTCATTGTCAAAGTGTACTTCTAATTGTAAGACTTTAACTATAACTGAAGGTTCTAGTGAAGAGAGTGTCAAGGTTCTAGGCCTCCACTGGGTATCCTCCCCTGACTGTTTTACCTTCAAGGTTGAAAACCTGGACCCCTTTGGAGATATTGTTTGTACCAAAAGAAATGTGCTAAGCCTCATAGCTCGGTGTTTTGATCCCTTGGGGCTCATATGTCCGTTTGTTATGCATGCAAAAATACTGTTTCAAGAAATCTGGAGATTAGGTTTAGATTGGGATGAGCTATTACCCGAGGCTATGCAAGGCAGAGTTAAATTATGGGTTGTAGGATTTTCTGTGCTTGAGTCATTTAGAGTAGATCGGTACTTGTTTTCTGAGTCACCCTTTAAGGAAATTCCTAATGTTCAATTCCATGCATTTAGTGATGCTTCAGAAAAGGGTTATGGTGCTTGTGTTTATGTGAGAGTGCCTGAGGGGGATAAATTCAAGGTATCGCTGGTTGTTGCAAGAGGCAAGGTAGCCCCTATAAAAAGGGTTTCCCTTCCTAGGCTTGAATTACTCGGAGCCCTGTTATGTGCTAGACTCGTTGTGTTTGTGACGTCCGCCTTGCAGCTGGGTAAAGAGGTTTCTGTTCAATGTTGGACGGATTCCACAGTAGCCCTAGCTTAGATAAAGGGGGACCCCAATAGATGGAAAACCTTTGTGGCTAACAGGGTTGCTGAGATTCAACATTTGACACCTCCTTCATGTTGGCAGCATTGTCCAGGCAAGGACAACCCAGCGGATCTTGTTTCTCGAGGTGTTTTTGCTGAGCAGCTTTTGCAGTCTGATATTTGGCTGAAGGGTCCTCCTTGGCTCTGTTCCTCCCCGCTCCCTCATCAGGAAGGCAGGGGGGCGGACATTCCTTCAGAAGAGATATGTGATACTGACACAGTTTGTGTTGCAGTTGAAAATGAGCCGCCCTTATTTGAATTCACCCGATGGAGTTCCTTTACAAAGGCCCTTAATGTAGTAGGTTGGGTACTGAGATTTGTTGGGAATTGCAGACCTTCGTCCCGCAAATTAAGTGGACCTTTAACCTATGGAGAATTGACGAAGGCTAAGGTACAACTGCTGTACTTTGTGCAACGAGAGGCCTTTGCAAAGGAAGTAAATGCTCTGAGTAGATCTCTCCCCCTCCCAAGGGGTTCTTCCTTGATTAAACTTGATCCTTACCTAGATGAGGATGGGCTACTGAGAATAAAAGGGCGCTTAGAGAATGCAGACTTGAGTTTTGAGAGTAAGCACCCTATAATAATTCCTGGTACCCACATTGCTTTACTGTTAGTTCGTTTCCAGCATAGGTTGCTCAAGCATGCTGGTGTTGCTACACTTGTATCCACATTACGAAACAGTTACTGGATCATTCGCCTTCGTCAGATTGCAAAGAAGGTTTGTCGAGAATGTGTGGCTTGTCGGCGTTGTGATGCCTCTGCTTGTTCCCAGCCTGTGGGGCCACTTCCCGAGTTGAGAGTTAAGTCGGCTCCTCCATTCACGGTTACAGGTCTGGATTTTGCTGGTCCTTTATTTTGTATTGATTTTCCATCCAAGAAATTGTATATACTTCTTTTTACCTGTGCTGTCATTCGAGCTGTTCATTTAGAGCTCACCGAGTCTCTTTCGGTTGTTGATTGTAATTTGGCCATTAGACGGTTTGTAGCTAGACGGGGTGTTCCAACAGTGTTCTACTCTGACAATGCTAGAACCTTTGTGAGTGTCTCCAACCTGTTAAGAGAACATTATGGCTCGTTGACGCCCCAATGGAAGTTTATTGTACCTAATGCTCCTTGGTGGGGAGGCTGGTGGGAACGCCTCATTAGATCTGTGAAAGTTGCACTGAGGAAAACATTGGGCACTAATTCTTTGTCCAAGAGTGAATTAGAGACTACACTTCATGAGGTGGAAGCTTGTATTAATTCTAGACCCTTGACATTTGTAGGTGAGGAACCTGATATCGCAAATCCTCTTACCCCTTCCCATTTCCTAATTGGCCGTTCTGCAGGTTTTCAGTTAGAGTTAGTAGATGATCCAGACTGTGGTGTATCCTCAAAGGATTTGTGTGTAAGAGAAGCTGTGCGTCTGGGTCAGTTAGACAAATTTTGGAGAATATGGCAGACTGAGTATCTTAGAAACCTGCCTTGTATGGTGAAGGGGTTCAAGCCAAATTGTAACCTTAAAGAGGGTTCTGTTGTACTAGTAAAGGATGAACGGGTGCCAAGGTTAAGGTGGCCTCTTGGAGTTATTACAAAGTTGTATCCTGGAAAAGATGGGGTTGTTAGAAGTGTTGAGGTTAAAACCAAACGTGGATTTATATCCAGACCTGTGCAAAATTTGTATAATCTAGAAATAACAGATTTGAAGGGTGAAATGGGTAGTAATTCCCAGGAGGAGAGACTTGAGAATCTTAGACAGGAGCCTGTAGAATCACCCTTAGTGTCTAATGTTGGTAAGTCCCGAAAGGGAAGACCTATTAAGGTCCCTATTAAACTTGACTTGTAGATTAAGGTAATAAGATAGCCTTGGAAGGCTCTGATGATGATAGGAGTGTTGAGACACTCCTATGGTGGGGAGGATGTTAAATGTTGGTTTGTTTGTCCTATGAAAACGCACCCAACGTTCGTTTACGCTGGTAAGTGTAGTGTTTGTCCAATGAGAACGCACCCAAGTTTGTTGACATTATCGAAATAGTTGATTTATTGAAAAATATGTTTATTTGAAAGGTTGATATGTTATTATGATTGGGTCATTACAATTATAAAGAGTAATCCATGTGAATTGTGATTATATTGTGAAAACTGTATTAATTTCCCGAGTGGATGGGAGCCGGGACTTCCCCTCTCCCGTTTTCGTCACATATTTGTATTTTTTTTACCTTTGGGGAAGCTTTAAAGAGAATAAAACTGATAAATTTGTAATTTGCTGGTTAAATGGATTTGTCTTGTCTGTATCGCAATGTTATCTATTTTTTTTATGTGAAGTTTTCTACAAAAAGGAACCATGGGACCTGCGTGCTCCCCCAAGCTGTTGTTTGAATCTGTAGTAGAGAGGAAATAAAGAGAAAACGGAAAGGTCGTTTCCTTTCTCCCGTAGTTTAATTTTGAGTATTACGAGAAAATTGAGGAGGCTATGCCTCAAACTGAGGGGCTAATGGCCCAAATACAACAGGGGGAGTGCCTTGGTATATGTATGTATGTACTTTGGAAAGCCAATCTTTAACACACTGCCCACTATACTGTATGTATAAATAGCTTTTGTTGCTCATCTTAAAAGTAAAAAACACTACTAGGACCACTTTCCATCATAAGCTCCAAAATTAAGATACATCTCCGTACTTCACAATTAGATTCATGGGGGCCTTGATCGAGCACCGCATGATACCTTATGTTAAAGTTTAGGTTACGATACATATTGTATTCCCATATATTTTATTAATTACTGTAGTGTATACAAAAGACCATACTGTACTTAGATACATGCCATGTATTAGGTAACAAGATGGTAGGGCTGTGAGTCAACCTGCCGCAGACACTAATCACTTATGAGATGTGCTGTCTCACCTTTGCTAATCAAGCTGTACTGTAGTGATATTACAGTACATACATTACAGTAATACTGTACTGTCTTTATTGCACTATCATTGGGTATTGTTACATAAAAAACAAGGGTTTTCTTGTTACTCATATGTAGGGTGACGTGGCGAAGACTTGGGCGTTGAGTCGTTTTACCTTGTAGTAAAGCCGCTTAGGCATTGAGTCGTCTGTAGTAAAACCACTTAGGCATTGAGTTGTCTTGCCTTGTAGTAAAGCCGCTTAGGCATTGAGTCGTCTGTAGTAAAACCACTTAGGCATTGAGTCGTCTGTAGTAAAACCACTTAGGCATTGAGTCGTCTGTAGTAAAACCACTTAGGCATTGAGTCGTCTGTAGTAAAACCACTTAGGCATTGAGTCGTCTGTAGTAAAACCACTTAGGCATTGAGTCGTCTGTAGTAAAACCACTTAGGCATTGAGTCGTCTGTAGTAAAACCACTTAGGCATTGAGTCGTCTGTAGTAAAACCACTTAGGCATTGAGTCGTCTGAAGTAAAACCACTTAGGCATTGAGTCGTCTGTAGTAAAACCACTTAGGCATTGAGTCGTCAGTAGTAAAACCACTTAGGCATTGAGTCGTCTGTAGTAAAACCCCTTAGGCATTGAGTCGTCTTGCCTTGTAGTAAAACCACTTAGGCATTGAGTCGTCTGTAGTAAAACCACTTAGGCATTGAGTCGTCTTGCCTTGTAGTAAAACCACTTAGGCATTGAGTCGTCTGTAGTAAAACCACTTAGGCATTGAGTCGTCTGTAGTAAAACCACTTAGGCATTGAGTCGTCTGAAGTAAAACCACTTAGGCATTGAGTCGTCTGTAGTAAAACCACTTAGGCATTGAGTCATCTGTAGTAAAACCACTTAGGCATTGAGTCGTCTGTAGTAAAACCACTTAGGCATTGAGTCGTCTGAAGTAAAACCAATTAGGCATTGAGTCGTCTGTAGTAAAACCACTTAGGCATTGAGTCGTCTGAAGTAAAACCACTTAGGCATTGAGTCGTCTGTAGTAAAACCACTTAGGCATTGAGTCGTCTGTAGTAAAACCACTTAGGCATTGAGTCGTCTGTAGTAAAACCACTTAGGCATTGAGTCGTCTGTAGTAAAACCACTTAGGCATTGAGTCGTCTGAAGTAAAACCACTTAGGCATTGAGTTGTCTTGCCTTGTAGTAAAGCCGCTAAGGCATTGAGTCATCTTGCTATGTAGGAAAGCTCCTTAAGCCTCGAGTCATCTTGCCTTGAAGAAAAGCCACACAGGCGTTGAGTCGTTGTGCCTTGTAGCAAAGACTCTTAGGCGTTACATCATCTTGCCTTGTAGAATAACCGCCTAGGCGTTGAGTTGCCTTGCCTTATAGAAGCCGCTTAGGCGTCGAGTTTTCTTGCCTTGTAATGAAGCTGCTTCGGCGTCAAGTTGCCTTGTTGTCTTGCCTTGTAATAAAGCTGCTGAGGCGTTGAGTCGCCTTGTCTTCTAGGAGAGCCTCTCAGGCGTCGAGTTGTCTTGCCTTGTAATAAAGCTACTTAGGCGTCGAGTTGCCTTGTCTTCTAGGAAAGCCTCTTAGGCGTTGAGTTGTCTTGTCTTCTAGGAAAGCCTCTTAGGCGTTGAGTTGTCTTGTCTTCTAGGAAAGCCTCTTAGGCGTTGAGTTGTCTTGTCTTCTAGGAAAGCCTCTTGGGCGTCGAGTTGTCTTGTCTTCTAGGAAAGCCTCTTAGGCGTTGAGTTGTCTTGTCTTCTAGGAAAGCCTCTTGGGCGTCGAGTTGTCTTGCCTTGTAATAAAGCTGCTTAGGCGTCGAGTTGCCTTGTCTTCTAGGAAAGCCTCTTAGGCGTTGAGTTGTCTTGTCTTCTAGGAAAGCCTCTTGGGCGTTGAGTTGTCTTGTCTTCTAGGAAAGCCTCTTAGGCGTTGAGTTGTCTTGTCTTCTAGGAAAGCCTCTTGGGCGTCGAGTTGTCTTGCCTTGTAATAAAGCTGCTTAGGCGTCGAGTTGCCTTGTCTTCTAGGAAAGCCTCTTAGGCGTTGAGTTGTCTTGTCTTCTAGGAAAGCCTCTTAGGCGTTGAGTTGTCTTGTCTTCTAGGAAAGCCTCTTGGGCGTTGAGTTGTCTTGCCTTGTAATAAAGCTGCTTAGGCGTAGAGTTGCCTTGTCTTCTAGGAAAGCCTCTTAGGCGTTGAGTTGTCTTGTCTTCTAGGAAAGCCTCTTAGGCGTTGAGTTGTCTTGTCTTCTAGGAAAGCCTCTTAGGCGTTGAGTTGTCTTGTCTTCTAGGAAAGCCTCTTAGGCGTTGAGTTGTCTTGTCTTCTAGGAAAGCCTCTTAGGCGTTGAGTTGTCTTGTCTTCTAGGAAAGCCTCTTAGGCGTTGAGTTGTCTTGTCTTCTAGGAAAGCCTCTTAGGCATTGAGTTGTCTTGTCTTCTAGGAAAGCCTCTTAGGCCTTGAGTTGTCTTGTCTTCTAGGAAAGCCTCTTGGGCGTCGAGTTGTCTTGCCTTGTAATAAAGCTGCTTAGGCGTCGAGTTGCCTTGTCTTCTAGGAAAGCCTCTTAGGCGTTGAGTTGTCTTGTCTTCTAGGAAAGCCTCTTAGGCGTTGAGTTGTCTTGTCTTCTAGGAAAGCCTCTTGGGCGTCGAGTTGTCTTGCCTTGTAATAAAGCTGCTTAGGCGTCGAGTTGCCTTGCTTAGGCGTCGAGTTGCCTTGTCTTCTAGGAAAGCCTCTTAGGCGTTGAGTTGTCTTGTCTTCTAGGAAAGCCTCTTAGGCGTTGAGTTGTCTTGTCTTCTAGGAAAGCCTCTTAGGCGTTGAGTTGTCTTGTCTTCTAGGAAAGCCTCTTAGGCGTTGAGTTGTCTTGTCTTCTAGGAAAGCCTCTTAGGCGCTGAGTTGTCTTGTCTTCTAGGAAAGCCTCTTAGGCGTTGAGTTGTCTTGTCTTCTAGGAAAGCCTCTTAGGCGTTGAGTTGTCTTGTCTTCTAGGAAAGCCTCTTAGGCGTTGAGTTGTCTTGTCTTCTAGGAAAGCCTCTTAGGCGTTGAGTTGTCTTGTCTTCTAGGAAAGCCTCTTAGGCGTTGAGTTGTCTTGTCTTCTAGGAAAGCCTCTTAGGCGTTGAGTTGTCTTGTCTTCTAGGAAAGCCTCTTAGGCATTGAGTTGTCTTGTCTTCTAGGAAAGCCTCTTGGGCGTCGAGTTGTCTTGCCTTGTAATAAAGCTGCTTAGGCGTCGAGTTGCCTTGTCTTCTAGGAAAGCCTCTTAGGCGTTGAGTTGTCTTGTCTTCTAGGAAAGCCTCTTAGGCGTTGAGTTGTCTTGTCTTCTAGGAAAGCCTCTTAGGCGTTGAGTTGTCTTGTCTTCTAGGAAAGCCTCTTAGGCGTTGAGTTGTCTTGTCTTCTAGGAAAGCCTCTTAGGCGTTGAGTTGTCTTGTCTTCTAGGAAAGCCTCTTAGGCGTTGAGTTGTCTTGTCTTCTAGGAAAGCCTCTTAGGCATTGAGTTGTCTTGTCTTCTAGGAAAGCCTCTTAGGCCTTGAGTTGTCTTGTCTTCTAGGAAAGCCTCTTGGGCGTCGAGTTGTCTTGCCTTGTAATAAAGCTGCTTAGGCGTCGAGTTGCCTTGTCTTCTAGGAAAGCCTCTTAGGCGTTGAGTTGTCTTGTCTTCTAGGAAAGCCTCTTAGGCGTTGAGTTGTCTTGTCTTCTAGGAAAGCCTCTTGGGCGTCGAGTTGTCTTGCCTTGTAATAAAGCTGCTTAGGCGTCGAGTTGCCTTGTCTTCTAGGAAAGCCTCTTAGGCGTTGAGTTGTCTTGTCTTCTAGGAAAGCCTCTTAGGCGTTGAGTTGTCTTGTCTTCTAGGAAAGCCTCTGAGGCGTTGAGTTGTCTTATCTTCTAGGAAAGCCTCTTGGGCGTCGAGTTGTCTTGCCTTGTAATAAAGCTGCTTAGGCGTCGAGTTGCCTTGTCTTCTAGGAAAGCCTCTTAGGCGTTGAGTTGTCTTGTCTTCTAGGAAAGCCTCTTAGGCGTTGAGTTGTCTTGTCTTCTAGGAAAGCCTCTTAGGCGTTGAGTTGTCTTGTCTTCTAGGAAAGCCTCTTAGGCGTTGAGTTGTCTTGTCTTCTAGGAAAGCCTCTTGGGCGTCGAGTTGTCTTGCCTTGTAATAAAGCTGCTTAGGCGTCGAGTTGCCTTGTCTTCTAGGAAAGCCTCTTAGGCGTTGAGTTGTCTTGTCTTCTAGGAAAGCCTCTTAGGCGTTGAGTTGTCTTGTCTTCTAGGAAAGCCTCTTAGGCGTTGAGTTGTCTTGTCTTCTAGGAAAGCCTCTTAGGCGTTGAGTTGTCTTGTCTTCTAAGAAAGCCTCTTAGGCGCTGAGTTGTCTTGTCTTCTAGGAAAGCCTCTTAGGCGTTGAGTTGTCTTGTCTTCTAGGAAAGCCTCTTAGGCGTTGAGTTGTCTTGTCTTCTAGGAAAGCCTCTTAGGCGTTGAGTTGTCTTGTCTTCTAGGAAAGCCTCTTGGGCGTCGAGTTGTCTTGCCTTGTAATAAAGCTGTTTAGGCGTCGAGTTGCCTTGTCTTCTAGGAAAGCCTCTTAGGCGTTGAGTTGTCTTGTCTTCTAGGAAAGCCTCTTAGGCGTTGAGTTGTCTTGTCTTCTAGGAAAGCCTCTTGGGCGTCGAGTTGTCTTACCTTGTAATAAAGCTGCTTAGGCGTCGAGTTGCCTTGTCTTCTAGGAAAGCCTCTTAGGCGTTGAGTTGTCTTGTCTTCTAGGAAAGCCTCTTAGGCGTTGAGTTGTCTTGTCTTCTAGGAAAGCCTCTTGGGCGTCAAGTTGTCTTGCCTTGTAATGAAGCCGCTTAGGCGTTGAGTCGTCTTGCCATGTAGGAAAGCCGCATAGGCGTTGAATCATTGTGCCTTGTAGGAAAGACGCTTAGGCATTGAGTCATCTTGCCTTGTAGGAATGCTGCTTAGGCGTTGATTTGTCTTGCCTTGTAGGAAAACCACGTAGGTGTTGAGTCGTTGTGCTTTGTAGGAAAGCCGCTTAAACGTTGAGTTGTCTTGTCATGTAGGAAAGCAGTATAAGCATCGAGTCGTTGAGACTTGTAGGAAAGCTGCTTAGGAGTTAAGTCATCTTGCTTTGTAGGAATGCCGCTTAGGCATCGAGTTGTCTTGCCTTGTACGAATTGAGTCATCTTGCCTTAACAGTAAAGTAGTGTCCATGCATTGTAATAAACAATTACCTTTGTAAATTGATATGAACTAAAATACCATGATAGAAACCATGTGAAAACAGTGTATTACAGTTACTTCAGGGTGTTAGTCGACCGAGCATAGACAGTGGTCAGCTATTTTAGCGGTTTACGTGTAGACTCGCCCTAGAGCTAAATATTACGTGATTTTTCGCTCTTCGCAAAGGTCTATGTTACCAAAGCCCCAACAATGACAGAGGACTGACTATACATGAATAATTGGTGTTAGTTCCGCATACCATACACTGGAGCCTTTGTATAACAATGGACAGGAAACCCCTGCTTGCAGAGAACACCACCTAGCCATGTCAGAGCCTTTGTAATTTATGGGGACAGCCCTTGGACCGGCCGAAAATCGAGTAAAAAAAGTCCGAAATCGTCTCTTTTCCACGGGAATAATCACGGAATGAAATAATGTTAAAGTCACTAGTTTTGTAAATGCTTGTCCCAACATCTACATACTAGGACCACTCTGGTCATGGATGTCGGAAATGTGCGAGAAAAATGGACAACTAACCCAAAATTCCCCTCCTACCCTGGCCTACAAGCCATATCCTTACCTTCCTCGTGACCTAACCGGGGGGGGCCTAACGCCCCCAGCGACCTCCCAACCACTGTCGCTAACATACAAACCCAACCTAACCAAACCTAGTAGTTCCCAGGTCACTACCCCTACCCGGGGGCAAGCCCCTGGACCCCCTTCATAAGTCTCTCTCCTACACAAAAAAAGGTATGGGCAGCACCCAAAATTATAACCAAATTATAACCACATTGTCATAGTAAAAAAGTTACTCAGGCTTACCTTAACCATTTTACCCGCACCAAAAGGTTAAATTTTGAGCACATTTTGCTATATATTTTTTTTTAAATTGCTCTAACAGACTTAATTTTTGTCATAGAGAGCTCAGGTTGGTCTCATTCTTTTGGAAAATGCCTGAAGTTTCTCATAAAGTTATCAAAAACATGTAAATAACAGTGATTTGCAAGAATGTACCGGTACGACCTTTGGGGGCGAAAGGGTTAATATTCGATGTCGCTAAAACCAAAATCCTCGGGTTCTTGCGCCACCAATCTTACACTTCTCACTTGGACCCCTAAAATCACCTAAGTGCTATTTTTGAAATAAATAACGAAAAAATTCGGGGGACACTCGAGTAAAGTCTAGTAGGTGTAAATACCTTATTGTCTTCAACGAATCAATTTGATCAATATGAGTGATAAACTCAACAACATCGCTCAAAGAGTAACTATGCGCAACACGTCTATCCATTATGGTGGTTAGAGTTGGAAAGGATCGACTCCAGGTCAATCTTGGGTCATGTGGGGTGGGGGGGATTAAAAATTTGAAATCACGCGGCCCACAAAAGGGTTAGTTAGGCTGGTTTGTTTGACACTGGCTTTATCTACCGAAATATCTTTAACTAGATGTTGGCTAACCTAACCTTTGGTTGTATATATAACAAATTAGTATTCGGCATAATTTCAGGACGTGTCCCAATGAAATAACAATCTTAATAAGAGGTTAAAAATGACGATTGTTGGAATTAGCGAAAACATAAGTCCGAACATCGATAACTGTTCAAGCTTGCGCCACCGGCTGATAGGCGATGAGCGCGCCGCCCAACAGGTGTTATTATAAGTCAGGCAGGAAACAATGCTTGGAGGAAATTTTACGACCGATTAACTTGGCCGTGGCTTCAGCGGACGACGCATTGTAACGACCTTTCCCTAACCTAAGTGAGTAGTGGAATAAAGCAAGGCTGTACTGGCTCTACAACATTATTCAAATTAATTACTTATCAGATTATAAAACAAGTAGAAAAGGAAGGTAATGGTTTTAAAAATGATATTATAAAGCTAGTAGTATTATTTTTTGCTGATGGTGTCCTAGTGCTTGCTGAGAATAGAGGATGCTGAATTGAACATAAGGAAAGTGATAGATATAGCAGAGCAGTGTGGTTTAGACATAAATAGAGACAAAAGTAGTGTACTTATATATAATATGAAGGAGAAACCAGATAATATAGAGGGAATAAGAGTAGTAAGCAATATTAAATACCTAGGTATCAAGGTAGATGATAGTAGGAATATGTTCAAAACACAGAAAAGTGAAATGATAGTTAAGGCGCAAAAGCTAGCTAATCTTACATAGAAAAAAGTTGTAATAAGATAATGATAGGGAAAGCATACTGGAAAAGTGTAGCACTACCTTCTATATTATGTGGAACAAACGTAATTAACTTAACGATGGAAAGCTGAGGTACCTTAATAGCATTTATAAGGGAGAAAAGGACTTACTATCAGCAATAGTCAATGATATGGAAGAAAAAGAGAGGAAGTGGTGGATGCATGTGAGAAGTATGCTGAGGAATGTGGGATGGTGACGAGAGAAGTCAAGAGATGTACGAAAGAGGAAATAAAGAAGAGAACGAGAGAATGGGACACAAGCAAATGGAAGAGTGAAATGGAGTGCAAGGAGAATCTAATTTTGTATAAAAACTGGAAAAGTGAAATCAAGGAGGAGGAAGTGTATGACAACACATTTTCGTCAATTTTATTATTCAGAGCAAGGACAAACTCACTGGGCTTGAATATAAGAAACAGACACCAAGATGGAAATATAAACTGTGTATTCTGTGATGTAGAAGAAAATGCTAACCACTTTATGTTATATTGTCCACAGTTTAGTGATATAAGAATAAAAGCAATTGAGCTCCAACAACAATAGGAAGAAGATAGTGCACAAACAGCTGGAAAATTCCTTTTTTGTGAAGACAATATTGAAAATAAGAAAAGAGTACTACAACAAATGTGGATGAAAAGAGAAAAACTAGTGAAAATAAGGAACACACAAAACTAAAAGACACAGAGGCGCCGTTGCAAAGGCAAAGCCTCAACCTGAATCTGATCTGATCTTAAACAGCGTGGTTTGTATTTCAGTTATGGAACAAATGATATATATAACAAACGACATTATATTGGGTTTGTGACCTGGGAACTTCTAGGTTAGGTTAGGTGGGTTTGTTAGGTTCTGTACCCTTTTTGTACCTTTTTACATATTGTGTGAAGGGTATACAGAAACATTCTTTAAAATACACATGATAATATTACCGTAGCATTGCTAATGTTAGCAATGCCACCATAACGTTGGTAACGCTGTGTATCATTGATAACGTTGCTAATGTTATCGTTCGCAGTACATACGTGAGTGAAGTGACACGGAATTTTAACAAGTCATTATATCTAAACATTTTAACAAAATATATATAATAAAAGACATTATATTTAAACATTTGAACAGAAAATATGTTTTCCTATAGTAAATAACGTGATTTGACCAAATTTGACCTTCATTTCATCGGTAATAACAGCAACCAGTTCGGCTACTTAAAGTTAGTCGAATTGGTTGTTCTGTTGGTTTGCGGTTGAAATTCGGTCAAATCACGTTATTTACTACAGGAAAACATATATTTTCTGTTCGAAATGAGAATCTGTAATACAGTAAAACTTTACCAAATAAACCAGGTCTGCTATGGGGTTAAACTTACACCTAATAGCAATGACTCCTATAGGCCATGTAACTTAACCCTTTTACCCCCAAAGGACGTACTGGTACGTTTCACAAAAGCCATCCCTTTACCCCTGTGGACGTACCGGTACGTCCTTGCAAAAAATGCTATAAAAATTTTTTGAGAAAATTCTGACATTTTCCAAGAGAATGAGACCAACCTGACCTCTCTATGACAAAAATTAAGGCTGTTAGAGCAATTTAAAAGATATATACACCAAAATGTGCTGGGAAAAAATTAACCCCTTGGGGGTTAAGGGTTGGAAATTTCCAAAAAGCCTGGGGGTAAAAGGGTTAAGGTATGCCATGCAAACTGGTGGTTATTACACACTTCCCTATTTGCAATCAAGCCTGAACTAATAGTTTTGTTCTGCGAAAGTAAAATTAAACGTTCAATACAAATTATATATTTATAGAGAAAAGACTAAAATGTTATACTCACAGCAAATTGTTAATAATTCCTTTTTGGGACAAGACCTTTGGGTCCAGGATTCAACTAAAATCAGCGAAATTAAGTTTATGATCGTAATATATGACTTTTTATAAACTTTTCGAACATTTACATCAATCTTGCGTATAAATTTCTTACGTAAAATAGACACTATTTGTTAAAATATACTTTTTTTTCAAATACGGATTACACTAAACGTTCAACTAAACGTTGTTTTGTTTACATTCATCTCTGGATGCAAAACCGGAAAGAAAAGTAAAATTATTCCAATTTTTTAATTTATTTTTCATTTTTTAAATACTTATTTATGATTTATAAGAGTTTTCATACTTTTAAAAAATATTATATATAAATTTTAGTTCTATTTTAATTAGTTTTGTGCCTCGTTATTTGAAAATACAGTACGAAATATGAAATGTTAATACATGTGCTGGCATTATTTGGGCCAGCCAACAACGGCCATTTTGTGTATTGTATTGCAGTTTACAGTATATTATAATTAATTTATTACCTTAATATGATAAAGTTGGTTATTTTAATACCATATATATTATATTTTATTACAATAATTAAATTATTATAATATTTTCATAAATTTATGCTATATTATATTATTCCCATATACAGGACATTACTTTTTTTTTTAGTTCTGGCTGGCATAATTCCATAGCGAAGCTTAAAGGTAAAACAATATAAAATCAACCAAAATCATTATTATTTCGATTAAATGAGCAATATATTATGTATAAATGACCAATAGAACATTAAAATACGATTTATAATCCATATATAAGAGTTTAGTTATTCCAGTGCCATAGGAAACAGTTATGTTGATACGTATATACACATAATCATATAATAGACATATATATTCATTATATATTCATAGTACAGTATACATTAATGTATTTGCTTTCCTTAATACATTATTATATGTCTAATATATTTGAAATAGGTTCCATGAGTCAGCTAGATTGCTATTTTCATTCTTGTCAAAAAACAAAACGAGTTATTTTATTTACTATGCAAAGCGTCTCGAGACAAAATTGCTTCACCAGAATTTCTTCAAATGGCAGCATTGCATAAAACCATTTAACAAGTAAAATATATCTTTCATGAAATGAGGGTCGGATAAGGGAATATCCCAATAGCATTTCATAAGCCGCAGTGTTAAGCTCGTCTAGTGGGAAGGTTATGTGTTGTGATTGCTTGCTTTGATAATGACGTCATTAACTTTCGTGTTCTTTATTAGTTCTTGAATAATGACGTCATTAATCATAGAGATTTTTATTGGTTCTTGATTGATGACGTTATTATCCATCACACTCGTTGTATTTACTTAAATACAGAAAGGAGAAGGGTGTATGCATTATAAATGTAAGAATACTTTAATTAAATGTCTTTTAACTAAACAAAAAGAGTTTAATAATAACTTTTTTTTTGCGTATATGGTATTACAAAATATTCTCACCTTATGCATTTATACCGGGAAATATCTGCTGTCTCATTGGTCGGTTGTATGTGACGTCAGACACTCATATTTATGAATGGATGTTACGTATAAGGCCTAGGGATGGAAAACCTATACGTATTTTAGATTAATCAGACTTGAAAAAATTAATTTCACAAAAGATAGTCTTAGTAATACTATTAATTTTGAAATAAAATAAATAAAGAATCTTATTGAAGGCTGTAAGTTAGATAAATAAGTCATATTCGAAGGAATAGTTGACTAACTTTCTGGCTACGATTATATATGTGTGTGTGTTCGTTTGTGCGTGAAGCCGTAAAAAACTTATACGTATTTCATATTAATTAGAGCTTAAAAAATAAATTTTACATACAATAATCTTATTAATACTATTAATTTCAAAATAAAGTAAATAAGAAATCTTATTAGAGGTCGTAAGTTAGATAAATAAGATATATTTGAAGGAATAATTGACTGTTGTTTTGGCTACGATGTTATGTAGGTGTGTTCGTTTGTGCGTGAAACCGTAGTAGACAAGGCAATAACCAATCAGAACTGTGGAAGATACAGCCAATCAGAACTCTAGAATGTACCACCAAGAGTTACGGGGCCTTATGAGTTGCTGTTGGAGAAACCTGCCCAATTACCCGTAAATCTACATTAAAATGCTTACGAAAAACAATAATAGGATGAAAAAACGTCATTAGCTAGAGCGTTTACGCGAAATGGCTCACGTGAAGCTGACTTTTTGGTCAACAGCAGCTCATAAGTCGGAGGAACCCTCTCACCTTATGCATTTTGAGCGGGAAATATCTGTCATCTCATTGGCTGATACATCCTCTGCTGTGATTAGTGGTTGTATGTGACGTCAGGCAGTAGTATTTTATGAATGAATTCAACTCGAGAAGAGTGAAATATCTATACGTATTGCAGATGAATTGGGTCTTATAAATTATATTTCTCATAAAATCAAACTTATGATAGAATTGATTTAATATTAAAATAGATAATGAATCTTGTTCAATTGCTTAAGCTGAATAAATATGTCTTTTTTGAAGAAATAATTAACTAGGTTTTGGCTACGATGTTCAACTTGTATGTGGGAATTTGTAAACAGATGTGACAACCAATCACAGCTCAGAGGATACAGCCAATCAGAGGGAATGGAATATCCCGCCAAGAGAGAGAGAGAGTTCCTGCGATTTATGAGCTATTCGAGAAACCAGTTACTTATTCCATTAAAAGTTCAAAAAGCTTTACCACTATTTATTTGTTTGTCAACACCAGTCCATAGAGTAGAGGAACCCTCTTGGCTTATGTATATTTAACGGGAAATATCTATTGTCTCATTGGCTGATTCGTGTTTTGCTGTGATTGTTGGTTATATGTGACGTCATAGAACTGTATTTTTATGAATGAAATTACGTGTCAGGCCTAGGGGGGAGGGAATACATATACGTATATCAGATGAACTGGGACTCAGATAGTTAGATTTTACAAAAATAAGCTTATAAAAGTTATTAATTCTTTAATTAAACAAATAAAGGCTCTTATTAAAGACCGTAAGTTAAATAAATACGTCAAATTCGAAAGGGTAATAGACTGTGTCTGGCTACGATGTCTAGTTGGGAGAGGCGTGGCTGAAGATTTATCATTTTATGGGAAATTAAAGATATATATCAGCAAAATATATAGAGATAGGCCTTATAAGATGTTTATATAACCTAATCTATCAAAAAGATACATTTTAAAAACTAAATCTGCGTTTTTAATAAGAAAATACGTTTTAGTGACGTCATCAATAGTAGGATGCATTGGTTAAATGACTGAATAATTTTATTTGCTGGTTTGAGCGAGGTGTTGAAAACGCTAATATTGGACATTCAATAGATATTATTGTTATAATGAGCTTAGATGGTGAATAAACTACATGGCTTTAGTTAGTATTTTGTTACAATTAAAGTATAATGTAATTATTTAAAGGAATTATCTGTTTTGGGCACGATCTTAGATGTGTGTGTGTGTGTGTGTGTGTATGTGTGTGTGTGTGTGTGTGAAGCTGTAGTATACTATTTAGGCAAATATTAAACAGATAATGAAACCCGTTGATTAATCTTATGATCTGAAAATTATCCCAGCTGATGTAATATTGACATTAGTATAATTTGATATTCAAATAAACTATATAGTTAGATTGGTGTGAATTAATAATGTTTATACTTTCTGTTAACTACCAGGAGCTTTAAAGTTTAGGAGTAAAAAGTAGTTGGGTTTCTTTATCAGGAACTCTAAAACTTGCAGAGATTAATGTCTCTTATATACACTAAAACATCTGGCCCAACGAGCTGTTTAAATTTAGTATATGTCACCATCTTTGAGAGCTATGGATGGGATGGTTTGAGGCAGCCTATAGGTCTACCTGCCGAGTCATTAGCAGCCATTGTCTGGCCTTCTCTGATCCCAGCATGGGTGAAGGGGCTCGAGTGCTGATCATGTGTATATATGATCAGTCTCTAAGGGGTTGTCCTGCCTCTGTCATTCTTTAAAGAGCAAGTTATAAACACCTAAAAATCCTTTGAATGTAAGTTTAAATTTCAAATATATATTTGATTGGTTACTGAAAACACCAGATATTAAAAGTTTTGATTTAGTTCATGATAATGATACAATGTAGCCTACCTTGGGTTTCCACTGTCTTGGGTTAGAGTTCTCTTGCTTGAATTTACATTCGGACACTTTATTCTATCTTATTTCACTTATTTTTTTTTAATGTTTTTATAGTTTATTTATGCAAGATTTATTTTTATGTTGTTACTCTTCTCGAAATATTTCATTTCAATTGTTCATTACTTCTCTTGTAGTTTATTTATTTCCTTTCCTCACTGGACTATTTTTCCTGGTTGGAGCCCATGGGCTTTACGCCTTCGATGCTGTGAGTAGCAGTAGCAGTAGTAATGGCATCTACATCGTAGATTAAAGCCAATTGAGATACTACTGCTAGAGAGTTAGGGGGTCCTTTGGCCAGTGTTACATTGGATCCTTCTCACTCGTTATGGTTCATTTTCCCTTTGCCTATACACACACACACAGTGTTTCCATTTAATTTCTTCATTTTATACTGCGACTCAGAGTTTCCTTCAGTTTCATAGAGCTATTGAACGGCCTCCCCAGGCCCCAGTGTTTGACTTCAGTATCTCCCTGAAAGGCCAACAAATTTCCACAGATTTTGCCATGAGGTTTATGTCAGTAGACTAGGTTTCAGATGTTCAAATATTTACCAATTTGGGAATTGTAGTATGTACAGATTGGCTAGGAACTCTCCAAAGATACTGTAGTCTTGATACGTAGTGTTTGTGTGTAACTTGTAAATTGGGATATTATTATTATTATTATTATTATTATTATTATTATTATTATTATTATTATTATTATTATTATTATTACTAGCTAAGCTACAACCCTAGTTGGAAAAGCAAGATGCTATAAGCCGAGGGGCTCCAACAAGGGAAAAATAGCCCAGTGAGGAAAGTAAATAAGGAAATAAATAAACGATATAAGAAGTAATGAACAATTAGAATAAAGTATTTTAAAAACATTAACAACATTTGGATAGATATTTCATGTATAAGCTATAAAAAGACTTACATCAGCCTGTTCAACATAAAAACATTTGCTGCAAGTTTGAACTTTTGAAATAGTTTATTATACATACCATTGAGTCAGTTCGTTTTGTCTTTTTAATTTCATCCAACAACTATTTATATCTGAGTTATTTTTATTTATATATTATTATAATGTGAACAAGTTATAATACCGAATTTCACAAGGTTTTTGTCATTTATTTCATATATACCACATCTGGCTACCATATGAACTTATGATATTTTGTATATTTGTAATAAAATCATTAGACAGAAGACAGAAGAGAAGAAACTGGATGTGGCAGAGATGAGAATGTTGAGATGGATGTGTGGGGTGGCAAGAAGAGATAAGATACGGAATGAGGTAATTAGGGGTACCACAGGAGTTAGAAAACTATCAGATAAGATCCAAGAAAGTAGAATGAGGTGGTATGGTCATATCATGAGAAGAGATGAACAGTATATTGGGAGGAGAGCGATGGAAATGGAGGTACAGGGAACGAGAAGGAGAGGGAGACCGAAGCGAAGGTGGATGGACTGTATCAAGGATGACCTTCGATCAAAGGGATTAACCGGTGATGAAGTGTGGGACAGAGGTAGATGGAGAAAGCTGGCCAGAAACATGGACCCCACATAAAAGTGGGAAATGATGCAGACAAAGAAGAAGAAGTAATGAAATCATTAGACTAATCTTGTCTTTTCTCTTTCAACAAGACAAGCGAGTCGTTACAGCTTCATGCCATTGGGTGGTGAGTCCATAGTATTATTTTGTAGTGTTTTGTAATAACTCTTACCTTAAGACCTCTAAATGAAGATTGTATTTTCTTTCTATTCTTCGAAATGTCTCACTGTTGGTGGTTGTAAACGGTGAGTCGTTGTGTTTGAATTGTTGAACATAAGGGTTAGAGAGAGAGAGAGAGAGAGAGAGAGAGAGAGAGAGAGAGAGAGAGAGAGAGAGAGAGAGAGAGAGAGAGAGAGAGAGAGAGAGAGCTATTTCTAAGAGGGATAAAAAGTTTGAAGTAAAGAAAAGATGGGTTAATTTGATAAAAAAAAGGCATATGCCACTTCAAACAGATTTAAGAAAGCAACCTTATTGCTCCTTATCATAAGAACCATTACAGCTCATCGTCTTCTGGTTTGTGCATTATAACTAACTCATTAAGCAATCTACTAATTCTCTCTCTCTCTCTCTCTCTCTCTCTCTCTCTCTCTCTCTCTCTCTCTCTCTCTCTCTCTCTCTCCTCTCTCTCTCTCTCTCTCTCTCTCGTGGTATACAGTAATCTTGTTGACATAAGCTGTTATGAATATGTATCACTAACACTCGTGATTTTAATCAATGTAAATATCAACCACAATGGCATCTAATATCTAATTTTACCTCTGGGAATGTATATCCCCTTTTAATTCATTTATGATAAATGCTTCTGGCTGAGCAAGGATTCGAACCTATGCCATGAGTCGAAACAGTGCCTGCAGGGACTACTTTACGTTTTGCAAAGTCATCCCTGCAGGGATTGTTGCGGCTCAGGGCATAGGTTCGAATCCTTGCTCAGCCAGAAGCATTTATCATAATTTAATTTCCATGGGATATACACTCCCAGAGGTAAAATTTCCTTAAAATTTCATGTCTTCACTCACTTTGTATCTTTATTATTGTTATTTCCGCTGTAATTATGACCATAATCTATTTTGTAATGGTCAATAGTTACACTCTTTCATTTTGATATTAATCATCTCATTAGTGTTATTCTCAAACCCTCATTCCGTCATTGAGTTTTTAATTAGATTTTCAACTGACGTCTATAATTACAATTACAGAATATGACGAGCAAGTAGCAACTGCTACTAGCAGTAGCAGTTGCTCGTCATCGGTTGGCGAGTAGCAATGTATCGGTCATATTCCTATATGATCTATTTAATTCGTTTTGCATAAAAAAAACACATTTTCTTTATTACATCAATGATAACTACAGTATTATGGATATCTACGCTTTGAAGTTCATTTTGAAATGAATTTCATAATGGTTTTAACCAACATTTTTTTTTTCGTTCTGTATTTTTTTCTAATGATTCAAAATACACCATTTCTATATATGTTTTAGATGTATATAATAACTTCATCATGTAAAAATTTCAAGTCATTTGATCAAAAACTTTTTGATTTATTAGCAAAAATCAGAATTATATATAAAAAAATACATATTTCTCCTCAAATATGACAATAATTGTATTGAAAATAATACCATCAAAACTTCTTTATTATTCGAATAATTCTGTGACAGATTTACGATTTTCCTTTTTCTTTTTTTGATGATTTTTTTCTTGATTTTCTTCATGAAAAAAGAGAGGAAAATCAAAATTCTGTTAAACACAATTAGGGGATTTTTATTCCTCTTTTCAATGATATATTTCTCCATCTTATTATAAAAACTATATGGAAGATTTAATCTAAAGTTGTAGCTTAGCTAATAATAATAATATTAATAATTATAGTGATAAACTGAAAAACATCGCCCTTCCAGCAGTGTTGCCAGATCTGAGAATTTATCCCTAAATTTGAGTATTTTTGGGTGTCTGGTGGGGATATTCAGTAAAAATTTATATAAAGAAACGAAAATTAGTATATATTTATATTGTTGCAATTAATTAACTGCATTCTATATGAAGTATGGTGAGTAATTTCTGTATGAGTAAAGCCCTACATGATCAAAAGCTAAATATATTTGTGGAAATTGGTATTTTAAATCGTGAGTTTTGGGGATTTTTGCACTAAAGCATCTGGCAACAATGCCTTCCAGTCCGTCTCCTCTCCTAGGGTTGCCAGTTTGGCCTTTTTTTCAGGCCAAAAAATTTCAAATGTCCTTTTTAAGAAATTAGTTAGCCTTTAGTAATATCATAAAAAAGGTGGGCTTTAAATACTATATTTTTGGCCTTTTTTCTAATAATGGACTGGCCTTTTAAAGCTGTGGTTAATTATAAGTTGGCCTTTTCTCATTTAGAAAATCTGGCAACCCTGTCCTCTCCTGTCACCCTGTGTTTACTTAAACTCCTCCAGTTGATTTCACCAGACGCCAATAGGAAGTAGACACGTAGGATATTAATCCTAGGACTCCTAGTGTCTCCATTTTAAAGGATACATCATATTGTGTCACTTAATCCCTGCCAAAGATAACATAACGTAAGTTATTTCAAAATCTTCGTACGAAATTCTGACAGCTCGAAGCTGCCACCTCTTATTTAAATTTGCCTCAATTGGTCAAAGGTGTCTGTCAAGTCAGTGCAAAAATCATAAGTTATTTAGCCATTGTTAATTAGATTTAGCTAATTAGTCATATAGATTAGCTAGGAGGAAAAGAGTTAACTTAGGTATAAGGTAGGCGTGGCCCGGGGGGGGGGGGTGGAGCCATAGCTGTCCTTCAGGAATAGAAACATTGAATTAAATTTAACTTATTTCCTCTTCGGTATATTAATTTTACAATCAGCTGTCTGAAAGTATGAATTATTCTTCGATAATTTGAAACAAAATCTGAAAGATGGTCAAATAGGTCTTCATAGTGTTTATATTTGGTGAAATTATAGAAACGTACAGAACATTTGGTCAAATTATAGTTATAAAACCCAAACATTTTGATATATTTATAAATGACCCGTACAATGTCACAGCAAACCCTTAGAAATCGATAAAAAATAAGCGTTTTTATTAAAATGTTATTTTTTAGTAAGTTAATTAAATAAAATGTGTATTTTAAAGCATATTTTCTATATACCCTTTACACAATATATAAAAGGGTACAGAACCTAACAAACCCACCTAACCTAACCTAGTAGTTCCCAGGTCACAACCCCAAGCCTTGGGCAAGCCCCCGGACGCCCTTTCCAGGTCACAAAACTTATCAGGTCACAACCCCTAGTGGGGGCAAGCCCCCTAACCCCCTTTCCAGGTCACAAACCTTCCCAGGTCACAACCCCTAGTGGGGGCAAGCCCCCTAACCCCCTTTCCAGGTCACAAACCTTCCCAGGTCACAACCCCTAGTGGGGGCAAGCCCCCTAACCCCCTTTCCAGGTCACAAACCTTCCCAGGTCACAACCCCTAGTGGGGGCAAGCCCCCTAACCCCCTTTCCAGGTCACAAACCTTCCCAAGTCACAACCCCTAGTGGGGGCAAGCCCCCTAACCCCCTTTCCAGGTCACAAACCTTCCCAGGTCACAACCCCTAGTGGGGGCAAGCCCCCTAACCCCCTTTCCAGGTCACAAACCTTCCCAGGTCACAACCCCTAGTGGGGGCAAGCCCCCTAACCCCCTTTCCAGGTCACAAACCTTCCCAAGTCACAACCCCTAGTGGGGGCAAGCCCCCTAACCCCCTTTCCAGGTCACAAACCTTCCCAGGTCACAACCCCTAGTGGGGGCAAGCCCCCTAACCCCCTTTCCAGGTCACAAACCTTCCCAGGTCACAACCCCTAGTGGGGGCAAGCCCCCTAACCCCCTTTCCAGGTCACAAACCTTCCCAGGTCACAACCCCTAGTGGGGGCAAGCCCCCTAACCCCCTTTCCAGGTCACAAACCTTCCCAAGTCACAACCCCTAGTGGGGGCAAGCCCCCTAACCCCCTTTCCAGGTCACAAACCTTCCCAGGTCACAACCCCTAGTGGGGGCAAGCCCCCTAACCCCCTTTCCAGGTCACAAACCTTCCCAGGTCACAACCCCTAGTGGGGGCAAGCCCCCTAACCCCCTTTCCAGGTCACAAACCTTCCCAGGTCACAACCCCTAGTGGGGGCAAGCCCCCTAACCCCCTTTCCAGGTCACAAACCTTCCCAAGTCACAACCCCTAGTGGGGGCAAGCCCCCGGATCCCCTTCCCAGGAAACAAACTTTCCCAGGTCACAACCCCTAGTTTGGGATAAGCCCCCGGACCCTCTTCCCAGGTCACAACCCTTAGCCAAGGTTCTACCTGCAAATTTATAAAAAATAGAGATGCTGAAAACATAAAAATAACGTATTTTAATAAAAACAACTATTACTTATCGATTCCTAAGGGTTTGCAGTGGTATTGTAGGGGATTCCAGTATTTACCTAGGGAATTCCAGTAAATCTGGGGGATTCCAGTAATTTTGAAAGAAAATCTGAAAGATGGTCAAATAAGTCTTCATAGTTTATATATTAGGTAAAAATATTATGAAACCCAACATTTTGATATATTTATATACGACAATCTTTTTTTAATGTTATTTCTGGACAATTTCCACTGTTTCCATTAATTTGTTTGATCAGAATTAAGGTATATACACAAAGTCATCAATTTTCAAACTTATTAGGTTCAAAGAAGTTTTTTGTAAGTCGAATTTTGTTGACATTTTAATTGTGGTGGTCTGGTGATTGCCAGACTTGGGTTCGAGTCCCGCTCAAACTCGGTAGTTCCTTTGGTTGCTGCGACCTCACCGTCCTTGTGAGGTAAGGATGGTGGTTTGGGGGAGCCTCTTAGTCTATCTGCAGTGTGATCAGCAGCTATTACCTATCCCTCCCTGGTCCTTGCTTGGGTGGAGAGGGGCTTGGTTGCTGATCTTACGTAATATGGTCAGTCTCTAGGGCATTGTCCTGCTTGATAGAGCAATGTCACTGTCCTCTGCCATTCATGAGCGACCTTTAAACCTTTATATGTCTGTGTATTTAAGAGAACATAGGGAGCTATAAGTACTGTATATTTGAATACTGAAACATATGATATTACAAAAATTTATGTAATGTAGTGTAGATTGAACACCCCTCATGGGGAGTCGTCCTCTTGTATCGGATGGAACTGAAAAGAGATTGGGCAGGGGAAATGGGTCTTTTAAAACATTAATCCAGGAACTTGCTCATGAACTAACTGT
This sequence comes from Palaemon carinicauda, assembly GCF_036898095.1. NCBI lineage: Eukaryota > Metazoa > Arthropoda > Malacostraca > Decapoda > Palaemonidae > Palaemon > Palaemon carinicauda. The sequence continues at coordinate 127,493 of NW_027172258.1, read as the reverse complement.
CATTTAAAAACAGACACAGTTTTAAGAAAAAGATCAAGCTAATGTCATTATCGGTAGGTATTACTGTACTTGATATGGAACTGCTTGCTTGAAGTAAGCGATCTTGAATAAATCACTGCTCTAGTGTTAAGATTTGTAAATGACGTCTGGGTAGGCGTGTCGGTAAAATTTCTCCTTGCAGTGTCATAATGTCTAAACCTATGTAATGGCATGCGTTAAAAGGATTTGACCCTATTTTTACCTCTAGAATACCTTATACGTCTGCGTGTTAAAAGAAAAAAGGTTTTACTGTAGGAACAATCCTTTTAATTATACCTGTTACTATAAATCTGGGTGTAAAAGATAATTTGTTGCCATGCAGATACAAACCTAATCCATTTATATGGCTTACCTTTGGCCGCAGATTTGTTACGAACAGATTGAAGAATTATCTAGGGTCTGGTATGGCTGACTCTTGGGCCCACCATGCACTTCGGTGTCATGATACTAACGGCTGCGTGCTCACTCTGCCTAGCTCTGCTCTTTGTAACGATAACATTTAATCGTCACAGTGCTGTGTGTTATCAATATTTTCTTTATAATTACAGTATAGTCAATTTATTTTAGCAATGCAGATTTGCACCGACTCGCAGCGGTGCCCTTTTAGCTCGGAAAAGTTTCCTGGTCGCTGATTGGTTGGACGAGATAATTCTAACCAATCAGCGATCAGGAAACTTTAACAAGCTGAAAGGGCACTGCTGCGAGTCGGTGCAAATTTGCCTCGATAAAAGAAATGGACTATAGTACGAGTGTCAAGCAAGTGTTTTTGACAACTTGCCCGGGCCTTGAAGTTCACCCTTGTGGCCCCTTCATGAGCAGAGTCGACATAGATGTCTTACGAATTTGCCTTTTGATCCTTGCAGTGAGTAGTTGCCCTCGCAATGGGAGAAGTTCAGCTGCTGTAGGGAAAAGAAGGCTTAGAGGGATCATGTCTTTTTCAAGTCTTGAACTTCCCTTGTCCGATCCTTCGTTGTTGGAGTTCCGGTACCGAAGGATGGTGACCAAAGCTTTGCGAACGAATTTATTAACGTAGTGTCCCCTGCCCTCTTTAGTGAGGCCAAGAATGCTGCTGTGGATTACGATCCTTCAGCATCTGCGTTTATCCTGATGTAGGATAATGTATTGGATTATTATTATTATTATTATTATTACTTACTCAGTTACACCCCTAGTTGGAAAAGCAGGATGCTATAAGCCCAGGAGCTCCAACAGGGAACATAGCCCAGTGAGGAAAGGAAAAAAATATTTTAAGGAGTAATAATATTAAAATAAATATCTCCTATATAAACTAAAAAACTACAAAACAAGAGGAAGAGAAATTAGATAGAATAGTGTACTTGAGTGTACCTTCAAGCAAAAGAACTCTAACCCAAGACAGTGGAAGACCACGGTACAGAGGCTATGGCACTACCCAAGACTAGAGAACAATGGTTTGATTTTGGAGTGCCCTTCTCCCAGAAGAGCTGCTTGCCATACCGACAGAGTCTCTTCTGCCCTTACCAAGAGGAAAGTGGCTACTGAACAATTATAGTGCAGTAAAATTCTTTTTCACTCACAGGTTAGCTACTGGACTATAATTGTTCGGTGGCTACTTTCCACTTGGTAAGAGTAGGAGAGATTTTTGCTAATGTAAGCTGCTCCTCTAGCGGAAGGACACTCCAAAATCAAACCATTGTTTTCTAGTCATGGGTAGTGCCATAGCCTCTGTACCATGGTCTTTGGTTAGTTCTCTTGCTTGAGGATACACTCAGGTGCACTATTCTATGTTTCCTTATTTCCTTTCCCCACTGGGCTATTTACCCTGTTGGAGCTCCTTGGGCTTATAGCATCCTGCTTTTCCAACAAGAGTTGTGGCTTAGCTATTAATAATAATTTGCTATTGTTTACATAAAGTACATTCAGAACCCCAGTTTGTTTATCCGACATTAGGCAATACACTTTGCTCTTTGTGTTTTATCCAAAGCCCAATTATCCTTAAAAAAAAGTTAGTTTATTATGAAACATACTCAATTTGTGTAGAAAACAGTAGCAATTATTTGATAAACTTTTTCATGGCATTATTTTGGTTTGTCATAATGCTGGTTGCTTCTGAAAGATGCACTAGACTTGTTTCTTAATTTCGTAGCTCATTAAACTTTTCAGTTAGCCTTTAAAAAATCACAGTTGAGGAAATCTTTGTCAAGCTATGCTATGTCGTTATCTGCGACTAAATATTACTGTACTTAGTATGAATCTGCATGCCTCAAGTAAGTGATATCAAACTAATCACCGGTGGCCGGGTGGTAGCGTCCTTGCCTGGGGATTGCCAGACTGGGGTTCGAGTCCCGCTCAAACTCGTTAGTGCCTTTGGTCGCTGTAACCTCACCATTCTTGTGAGCTAAGGATGTGGGGTTCAGGGGAGCCTATAGGTCTATCTTCTGAGTTATCAACAGCCACTGCCTGGCCCTCTTGGTCCCAGCCTGGGTGGAGAGGGGGCTTGGGTGCTGATCATATGTAATATGGTCAGTCTCTAGGGCACTGTCCTGCTTGATAGGGCAATGTCACTGTCCCTTGCCTCTGCCATTCATGAGCGACCTTTAAACCTAAACCCAGTTTTAAGTTTTGTAAATGACATATGTGTAAGTGTATGTTAGTATAGTTTGAGAGCTAAATCAGTTGAAATGTCTCTCTGCAGTACATTAAATGATGATAAATATCTCTTATAAATGTCCAAACCTCTGAGTTCTCTTGCTTGCGGGTACACTGGAGCACACTTTTCTATCTTATTTTCTTTTCCTCTGTTTTATTTAAGTTTTTATAGTCTATAAATGGAAGATCTATTTTTATGTTTTTACTGTTATTAATATATTTTATATTGTTCAATATTTCTCGTAGTTTATTTCTTTATTTCCTTTCTTTACTGAGCTATTTTCCCCGTTGAAGCCCTTGGGCTTATAGCATCCTGCTTTTCCAACTGGTGTTTTAGCTTAGCAAGTAATAATAATAATAATAATGATAATGATTATAATGACATGTATAAAAAACATTATGAGCTTTTTTTTTTGCCACTTTGTCCTAACTTTATATATCTGACTGTTGAGTAAAACGTTTTTTACTATAGGGACAGTCCTTTTAATCATGCTTGATGTTACTCTATATATCTGATGTAGAGAATGAATTTTTACATTTTCTTAGGTTCAAAACTTGACAGCTATGATCAAAGCAGCTACTAGGCTATAGAACGGCCATCACTGTCCTTTATTTATTAGTGTTATCTACATGTAAAGATTTAAATGGTGTTCATGAATGGCAGAGGCAAGGGACAGTGACATTGCCCTATCAAGCAGGACAATGCCCTAGAGACTGAGCATATGTACTACATATGATCAATGCCCAAGCCCCCTCTCCACCAAGATAGGACCAAGGATGGCCAGGCAATGGCTGCTGATGACTCAGCCGGTAGACCTATAGGCTCCCCCAAACCACCCATCCTTAGCTCTCAAGGACGATGGGGTTGCAGCGACCAAAGGAAATAACGAGTTTGCGCGGGACTCGAACCCTAGTCTGGCAATCACCAGGCATGTACTCCCGTAGGTGGGAGTGGGGGCATTGCTAGATGAACCTTTCAGTCTTCTATATAACTTTTGTTCTATCTAGTTCTTTTGAATCGTGCCATCCAACCTCTCCTAATCTTACTTCAGTCTAACCAGCGGGAGATTCGCCCAGTCGAACCTATTCTGAATTAACTTTCCGACGCCAGTTCAATGTCAAATGCCCCAAATTTATAAATCTGTTTCATATTCAAACACTAGATGGAAACATGAGGGGTAGATGGAGATGGTTTGGGGAATTAGTTCGCCAAATGTTTAACTGGGCTCCACCAGGTACGAGAAGCAGGAGATCGGGAATGGAGAAGTATTGATTTGAAAACTCGAGATAGTGACGACTGGTAAAATCTAATGAGGGCCTTTGCATCAGTAAGCGTAGGAGGAGATGATAAGATGGAAATATATAAAGATATTTTTGCTGTTATTTTCTTAGTACAGTATTGTGCCCAGAATATTCACTGTACTGTATTATATAAGATTATTCTGTGTAGAACATTCTTCTGGTTTTTACTCTGGGACAGTAAATGGAATTAGAAATCTTTATTGTACCTTGTATATTTTTATGAATATTTTTCTACATAATGTATATTTCATCTTGCTACCCACAGGTATCCACAGATACGTTCGTGATGATGTAAGCGCACGGAAACGAAAGGTTAGTTCGGGTGGACTGTTTTATAGTCGCGCAAATTCAAGTCCTGCATCAATCCTCCACCCCGGAAGAGGTTGAAGGCACAAGAACCCGAGGATTTAGACTTCAGTGACTACGAATATTAAGGTAATCCTGAGTAACTTTTTTATTATTACAATGTGGTTAAGATATCATTTAGAATGCTGCCCATCGCTATTTTTCTGTAGGAGAGAGACCTACGAAGGGGGTCCGGGGCTTGCCCCCGGCTAGGGCTAGTGACCTGGGAACTACTAGGTTAGGTTAGGTGGGTTTGTGGTGTTTGTATGATAGCAGCAGTGTTGTATGTCTACTTCCCAGAATTAAAGAGGCCTTATGTGTGCTTTTAGTATTTTACTTCAGTTTCATCCAGGCTGATCTACTGAACTATATCCGCCTCAAAGTCACCGAGTTACTGGACCTCGGTTTTGGGCTGGTACTCGAGTCTCCGATAAATTATCAGGCAAATTCATATGGTGTGTTTCTATGGAACCAGCGTTTCTAGATTCATATGCATTTGGTATTTCAGTGAATCTTCCCTAAGTTTGTTGCCGATCGTCCTCTGGAAAAGACAGCCCTGACTCATAAATAAAAAAAAAATGTAAGCTCTCCTTATCCAAACAGTTTGCTGGCTTGTTTATTTTTCCCTCTGCCATGCTATTATTATTATTATTATTACTGTTATTATTATTATTATTAGCTAAGCTACAACCCTAGTTGGAAAGCAGGGTGCTTTTAAGCCCAAGGGCTCCAAGAGGGAAAAATAGTCCAGTGAGGAAAGGAAATAAGGAAATGAACAAACTATGAAAAGATATAAAAAAAATTAAAATGAAATATTTTAAGAACAGTAACAACATTAAAACAGATCTATCATATATAAACTATAAAAAAAAACTTATGTTAATCTGTTCTACATAAAAACACGGTGGAACTTGGATGTGAACCTCCAATTTACGAGGAAGGCTTCTTTGGCTTGGAGACTGTCAATCTGCTGGTCAAAATTCAATGCTTGGTAGCCCTTGCATCTGCAAAGGTAGTAAGTCAGTTACTCAGTCCAACGGTTAGGTAAGGCTTTTCTGCTACTCGAGGTGTTTACTCCTTGCTTTGCGAATTCATGGCCAAGAACAAAATCATTTCATAGGCTGTGCGGGACCTAGAAATACCTTCTTAACAGGTTATTATGCATGATGATCCTGGAGAACAGGTCTTTTTGAAACTGAACATTGCATTGAAGTTTTTGGGATCGTACAGAAATATGTTCTGTGGTGTTGGACTTTCTTCACAACCCTTATAAAAAAAAAGAGCCTTGGCAGTCTTACTCGGGTCTTTTATCATCACGAGGGTATAAACACTCAAGAGCTTGCATTTCCTAAAGTGGAGGGGCCACATTAAATTTCAAGAACTCTTCTTTTGATAAGGCATTGGAGGTAACTCAGTAAAGTGCCTCAGTTTTTTTGCATGCATTATCTGTTTAAGGTAGAGGCAAAGTTTTGGGATGGCTGGTCTCTAGTACATTTAGTAGTAGGGGAAGACACATTTAAGTAATGGTTACAAAGTCCAGAGTAGAAAGCGAGTGGTAGGAATAGGAATAATTTAGAGAAAGGTATTGGTTTCACTTTGGGCCCATTGTGGTGTGGTATGCTGAGGACAGAGAACAATCTTGGAGTTTGCTCACTCAAGGCACTGTTAGCGGTGCTTTCTATGACCGTTGGGTGTGTGGAACAATTCTTGCATCCATGCCTTTAATATAGAATACTCCAAATGCAGGACTGTGTAAATATTTTTCACTCTAGATACAGCTAAATATGTTGTCTTTGAAAGGTTTCTTAGAAGAAAAAAAACACTAGCAATCAAGGGTTGAAAAGTGAGGCTTTATATTGCCAAATCTACAGCAGCAAACCAACGACTATAATCATCCATTAGTTATTACTAATGCTGAAGATATTCCAAGGTGCAACCCTTCTTGGAAAACAGGTTGCTACAGCCCTTATAGTTCTGATAAGCAAGGCAGTATGGAATAGATAAAAACTAAAAATAACTACCAAAATTACTATACTTACTACAGTATATAGCATTGTGATTGATTTTGTTAAGTTAAAAATCTATTTTCATTAATTTTTATTAGATTTAGTTATAGTAAACATGATGGCAAGCTTAGAAATGTATTTGGTACCTCTACCATATAGGTAGTAATATTCGTGACAGAAATATCTTTTACGGAATAGTATTGGAATATTTATTCCAAGATGATGTATGATATAGTTGAATAAGAAATTTCATTGAGCCTATAGTTCAGGAATCAGAGCCTCCCTCCATAGATAACGTTTTTACATTTCCAGTTGACTGGATGTGTCTTTAACCTCTCGTGATGTGTACCAAAATTCATGAAGTTAACCGTTTAGTACATATTTTTCACATGCTGTTATGTAGCAGTAGGGGACTCAGCAGTATGAAGCTTCATCTGTGGTGGAAATGTGGGAGGTTGGGCTGTGGCACCCCAGCAGTACCAGCTGAACTCGGCTGAGTCCCTGGTTAGGCTGGAGGAACATAGAGAGTAGAGGTCCCCCTTTTTGTTTTGTTCTTGTTGATGTCGGCTACCCCCCAAAATTGGGGGAAGTGCCTTTGGTATATGGAAGGATGGATGGTTATGTAATGTAATTCCTCACTTTAGTTAATGCAGCCATATGCCCTTTGAAAACTGTAATATCTTTTGTGGTAAAATAGGAAACTTGGAATATAATTTTTGGGCTCGAGCCATGTCGTCCTGATGGAAGTTCCCTTCGGCTGCTTCCTACTGTATAATATTTCTGTGAGTGATATTACAAGAGAATTACAGTCGGGTATCATGGGGTTCCAACCCCCGGAATGACTATCCGTAGGTATTGTGTATAATCAGGGACGTATCCTAAGATAACCATAGATATCTGCACCCCCAAATAGACTTTACCCAGTCTAATTCACTAAGGGGAAGGATAAGTGAGGAGCCGTTGCACATCCTCTCCCCTTTCGGTGCTCCCATACGTCTCTGGGTTGGAATATGATTTATAAGGTATTGTATTTTGGTACAAGGACTTACATTATCAGATACTGTACTCGTTGTACTTGATAGGTGCATTGCAAATTGCGATTTACTTTGTGGTAGTGTGATAGTGCTATAAAGGCACTAGAGAGAACTCATAGAATTGTCTGATTTGTAAATGATGGTTGCGTCAATCATCGTAATTGCTGTAGTGAGTAGCAATATGTAACCAGGGGAGCCCATGAATTTGTAGCAAGCCACTCACCATCATCATCATCTCCTCCTACGCCTATTGACGCAAAGGGCCTAGGTTAGGTTTCGCCAGTCGTCTCTATCTTGAGCTTTTAGTTCAATGCTTTTCCATTCATCTCCTACTAGGCAGTATATCTTAGCAGTCCATGTTTGCCATTGGTTATATAAGCAAGCCATTAAAGAAAAAAATTCTGTGGTAAAAAGGATGGAAAAGATTATAGTAATATAGTATATAGAATTTTCAGTACAATATGACCACGATTGAATAAACCTACTCTACATGGAATGTAGGATTTATGGGAAACCTGCTGATATTATAGTACACAAATATATGTAGCCTGAAACGAGGGCATTGTTCATGTCAGAACATTGGTTTTCAGGAAGCCAGTCGGCAGAGTCATGGTACCTTGGATATCCCAGTAGGTATAAATAGCGACACAGTTACTCCAATTGAGTAAGACATTCGCAGGAAAGGGAAGTTGAACTGATCAGCTCTTGGAGGTGTAAATGTTTTAATTCAGTCATAATGTCTTTTTACATTATTACATAATTTTCTCTTAAATTTCCGCCTTCACAAAACCATTTGCTCATTACTCATTCTGTCAGTTTGCATTTTCATGGTGCCCGTTAACTACACGTAATGGAAATTTCTGAAAATGAGAGTTTTCATTAGGTTTGGACATGTAAGTTTGGCTAAAGCACACTCAAACTGTATTTACTTTACTGCAATGCACAAGTAACAGTCAGTACTGCAGTATTGCAAGTTTTGATACTGCTTTTTTTATTTAAATAATCACTGTATTTCAACCATGCATTATCTGCTTGTGCCTTCAATACATGGCTAAATAATAACTTAACTCATCCTCTCTTACGCCTATTGACGCAAAGGGCCTCGGAGGATTCATTGGCTAGATTCATCAAAGGATAGCCGGTTCCTTGTGATGCGTAGTGCCTATCTTCCTAAGACAAGTGACCCCTGCTGGTCGAATACTAATTCCAGTAAGATCATCCGCCAGGCATCAGGAGTAGTAGCCGAAGAGACAGTTTTCTCGCCTTAAACCATATCTGTCACCCTGCTGCCAGTGACTTCATTGAGATTAGGGGGTCATTTCCTCCGCAACCAAAAAGTTTTCTCATCCGCTTATATAACCGTTGGTAAACAGGGATTGCGAAGATGTATTGCATCGCACCTTAACCCTTTTACCCCCAAAGGACGTACTGGTACGTTTCACAAAAGCCATCCCTTTACCCCCATGGACGTATCGGTACGCCCTTGCAAAAAATTGCTATAAAATTTTTTTTTTTTCATATTTTTGATAATTTTTTGAGAAAATTCAGGCATTTTCCAAGAGAATGAGACCAACCTGACTTCTCTATGAAAAAAATTAAGGCTGTTGGAGCAATTTAAAAAAAATATACTGCAAAATGTGCTGGGAAAAAATAACCCCCGGGGGGTTAAGGATTGGAAATTTCCAAATAGCCTGGGGGTAAAAGGGTTAAACTCAATCAACAAGCCATTCAATTTGGTTGTTTATTAAAAGTATTTTAGATACTTGTTTGTTGTGGGTATGGCACATCTTTCAGCAGCTAGTACATTGTAGACACTGGACTGAGGGAAATTAGTTCTCTGAATAAATTTCATCTTCTGCCGTCCAATCTGTTAATTCACTTGCTTTTGATGGCTTCTGTTAACTTATTCCATTTTGGGGGATCTGATGCATTTAGTCTCTAGCCCCACTTAACCCTTTTACCCCCAGGCTTCTGTATTTGGAAATTTCCAACCCTTAACCCCCAGGGGGTTATTTTTTTCCCTGCACATTTTGCAGTATATATTTTTTTAAATTGCTCTAACAGCCTTAATTTTTGTCATAGAGAGGTCAGGTTGGTCTCATTCTCTTGGAAAATGCCTGAATTTTCTCAAAAGAATATCAAAAATATGAAAAAAAAAAAAAAAATTATAGCATTTTTTTGCAAGGACGTACCGGTACGTCCATGGGGGTAAAGGGATGACTTTTGTGAAACGTACCAGTACATCCTTTGGGGGTAAAAGGGTTAATTCTTACCCTTCTGCAGGACAAATATTCCTCGTTTCTTTCTCCCATCTTGCTCTCTTACCTCTTTGTACTCCGTATGGGCCAAGTTTCTTTAATCCAATTTTAATCCTATTGAGGTGTTGAAGGCATGCATTGTCCAGCAACAAAATTCTCATTTTCATTTTTGGTTGTCTTGATCTCTTTTAGTTTGATGGGATTGTGATCTCAAACGTCTTAATTTTGAATTGCTGATCATTCATTCATTTACTTTACTTTTGTTTTAATTTAATTACTATTTTCCTGGTACTTGCACGCGGGAACCTTACGCACTACAAGACTTACAGGATCTGTTTGTCGAATATATTCTTATGGATTTAGAGTATCACACAGCGTATTCTATTTTAATTGTCAAATCCACGTTATCAGAGCACCTAGAAAGCACGAAAGTCTTCTGTTTCTTTTGAATGCCTTAACCCTTTTACCCCAAAGCTATTTGGAACTTTCCAACCCTTAACCCCTAGGCATTTTTTTTTCAAGCACATTTTGCAATATATTTTTTTTTAAATTGCTCTAACAGCCTTAATGTTTGTCATAGAGAGGTCAGGTTGGTCTCATTCTTTTGGAAAATGCCTGAAGTTTCTCATACTTATCAAAAATATGCAAAAAATGTAAATAGCAGTTTTTTGCAAGGACGTACCGGTACGTCCATGGGGGGTAAAGGGATGAGTTTTGTGAGACGTACCATTACGTCCATTGTGGGTAAAAGGGTTAGTATCTTGTCTTTCGAATGTCTAGTGGAGAGCTTGTTGTATAGTTTTGGGGCCACTTGTTTGAGAGCTCTAGGACCTGCAGTAAATTTAAAACCATTGGTAACTATTTTTGTGTCCACATGATTCATTGGCTGCACAACGTTTAGAAATTCCTTTGGATTTTTGGTTGTCTGGCTCTGATAACTTGATGGGTTGTTGCACATACAGTATCTAATAAAAATTTTCTAGTTTCAATAGCCAGTGTAATTCAACTAGTATAGGAGTGATCCTTTCTCAGGGTAGGACACCTTTTATGAGTGTTGCTCCTCTGTTTATTATGTTTTGTAATTCCGTAAGTTTCGCTTAGGTTAGATTGTAGTGGGTGAAGTTTCAGTAGTTGATTGATTCTTTAGTATGATAGATTTTTTATATTTACTCTGTTTTATAAGAATTACTTGTTAGTTTGTTTATTTTGAATTGTTCTGTTTGGCTAATAATAAGTGAAGTTGACTGAATGAACAAATACGGCCACTTTTCCAAACCTTTCTTTTTTTTACAGGTTCTTCAAACAAGCCACAGATGCAAAATACTTTTGTCAACGGTAGAGTAGCCGAAGAAGGTTACTACAAAGAGATCTTCAAGCGGGTCAACCTCCGGCTTGGACAAAAACGCTCCACACGACTTCCCGGCTCTAGGCCCAGGACAACGGCGGGCATGCTCCATAATGCACAACACACCACCGTAAGACACAGGAACGCAGGGAAAGGATAAGGAATACACTTGGGAAAGCACAAGGGAATCAAGCGAACACGCAAGAACACAAGGGAAAGTACAGTACAGGGATATCACGTGGGACACGCGAGTCGGGGACACAAAGGGTCGCACAGAGAACGGAGAGCATCGGGATGGTATCACGACGCGACCAGAGAGCTTAGTGAGGGTCGAGGCCCAAGCTAACACGCGACCTAGCTCGGGACTAGCCTCAGGGCACGTATCCTTCCGCCTGGGGTAGTCCTCACAGAAAACGGAAGTAGGGTAAACTACACAAAACTCTGGTCGGTTGAGTGGAGATTCCAGGTACCTCCTAAGAAAGTAGTTCTCGGTAAGTATGTTAGGAAAAATACAAATTACTTAAAAATTTGTGATTTGTTCCGTAACCGAAATACAAACCACGCTATTTACATAGGGTATTGCTTTCGGCGTAGCTGAAATGGTGAGCCATTAGATTTTAAACTAGGGTTAACTACCCCTGCGCTAGTTAGCAGGGGTAGGGGAGGGGTAGCTAGCTACCCCTACCCCCTCATACACTGGTGAACTGATTCACTTCGCTTATGGCTCTGACAATGAACGGATGTCTACTGTTCCCGTCCTCGCATGGCAGCCATTTGTTTTTTCTTTACTTAATTACTTACTTTCTTTACTCATGTATATATGCAAACATATTTTTATGTTTATGTATATATTTGAATATAGAAATCAGTAAGTTTCCTTTTCAGTGTTCGTGCTGTGTGTGTGTGTGTACGATATCACCGTGTGGCCGCCGGCAGTCAGGCCACTACGATGTATTTTCATGGTCCGCGATCTCTTCCTTGGTCCTTCGGTCGCCTCCTTCCACGGGCGCCGTGGGGAGTCGTCATCGCTGGACTTATTATTCTGTTCTCCTCTACTCCTCTTTTCCTACGGGGAAGGTGGGGTTCAGCGTAGGATCGCGAGAGTGTAGTTGACTACGGTCTCTCTCTCTCTCTCTCTCTCTCTCTCTCTCTCTCTCTCTCTCTCTCTCTCTCTCTCTCTCTCTCTCTGGAGGTCGTTCACCTTTTACTACGTTTCTACGATAGCTCCTCCTTTCGGGTGGAGTTGCTACGCAGTACTTTTTATCTCAATTATATTTTCATTATTTAAGCTAATTGTATTTATTAACTTTTCAGCTTTCTAGAACGTTTCCCTTCGGGGTGTTTCGTTCTTACTTTTAGTGAACATTCCTTTATGAATTGCATTTTTATAACTGTTATAATTCAGTTTTGGTTACAGTTCTCGCCCTTCCCCCTTCCCGTGAGTGTGGGTAGGGTTGGGGCTCTTGCCTGTTATGTAATTCTTGTGTTCTTTTCCCTCGGGTTTCCTCTTCGGAGTCTTCCCGGGGAATGAATGTAAACTAATTACTTTTTATTTTCACAGTTAACGATCTGTTTTCCGTTTGCCTAATGTGACAACGAAGCAGAGCTGTCTTGTTGGGACTCGGGGAGTCGGCTGTTGCGGCCTCCTCTATAGGACTTCGTCAGGGGCGAGTCTCCTTCTCCCGGTAGTTCTCCTGAGGCACCCGACAGCTCTTCAGTTCATGTTAGAACTCTCAGGAGGTTCGCCTCCTTGGGTGGGTACCTTCCCTTCCAAGGGAGGTTACCTGCCCAGGTTTGAGTTTCTTTCTCTTTTGGGAGAAACTTCTCTTACCTTTAATAATTATATGTTCCTGGTCCTCCGGCGGTTTTGCTCTTAGTGCTGAGCGACCACTTTTGTAACCTTGCTCAAGGGGCTGAGCGATTACTTCTCGGACCATAGTTTTTGTGCGACTATGCTCTTGGTGCTGAGCGGTCTCACCTGCAGCTACGCTCAAGGGGCTGAGCAGCTGCAGGAGCGCCTCTTTGGAGGTTGGCTCCTAGGTCACTGGCTGACCCTTCGGCCCTTGGGCCCCATCTTCAGTCTTTTCTACGAAGTTTTCCTCTCTCGTTCGCGGGAGAGGACACTCATAGAGACTCCTCTTTGGAGGACTCCTTCTGCTGTTGTTGCTGAAGGCTCAGTCCCCTTCGGGGGACAGCTGAGCCCTACGGTCTCTCCTGCGAGTGTTTCTTCCCCGAGGGGGAAGTTCTCCACAGAGACTCCTCTTCGGAGGTCTCCTTCTGCTGTTGTTGCTGAGGGCTCAGTCCCCTTCGGGGCCAGCTGATGCCACGGTCTCTCCTACGAGTGCTTCTCCCCCTTGGGGGAGTTCACTACAGAGACTCCTCTTCGGAGGTCTGATGATGGTGCTCCTGCCTGTGGTCGTCTTCATCTTCACCCTCCCCGCAGAGGATCCTCCTACCAGACCTTCTCCTGGACGCAGATGCGCTGTGGGCTCCAACGTACCTCGTTTCCTACGAGCACCGGTCCCTTTGGGGCTAAGGGCTTACTCCACATTGTGGGTAAGTCCCTTAAGTGCCAGGTTTTACCTGCGCGCCCACATTTTCCTGCGAGCTCGCTCGCAGTAGCGCTCCCGCGTTCACCTGCTGTGTTCCAGACTTCTCTCCTACGATCTCCTGTAGCTGAGTCTCGGCGTAGATCTCCTGATCGCCAGCGCTCACCTGCGCGCCAGTGCTCACCTGTGCGCCGGCGCTCACCTGCGCCTAGGAGTCCTTCTGTGCGCCAGCCCTCTTCAGCTCGCCAGCGCACTTCTGGTCGCCCTTTTTTGCTACGCGCCTTGGGCGCCACCGGTCTCCTGTACGCCCACGATCACCTGCGCACCAGCACACATCTCTGCGCCCTTTCCTGATGTGCGCAAGGTGCACCAGCGTTCTCCACGAGCTTACAGATGTGGGTGGGGGCGAAAGTCTTGATTCCTTCACCTCCTCGCCAACGATCTTCTGTGCTATAGATTTGACCGAGTCTCTGAGCGCCCGCGCGCCCACGAGAAGTCTTCTGTACTCGCCCACGAGCGTTCGCTATTTTGCGCAACCTCACCATCTGGTTCTGCCCCTCTCTGATATCTTCCGGCCGCGCAACCGCGCTCCATCGATCTCCTACGCGCCGGCGATCTCCTAGTGATCGCGCGCGATTCTTCGCCAGCCCGCTAGCGTTTTCAACGCGCCCACGCTTCAGATCGCCGTACGCGGCCGCGCATTGGCTCTCCTGTACGCGATCGGTCGCTACGCACCATCGCTCGGCAACGTCCCATCGCTCGCCGACGCGCCATCTCCCGCAATGAACCATCGCTCGCCAGCGCGCCATCTCCCGCAATGAACCATCGCTCGCCAGCGCGCCATCTCCCGCCGACGCGCCATCTCCCGCCGACGCGCCATCTCCCGCCGACGCGCCATCTCCCGCAATGAACCATCGCTCACTTACGCGTTTTTCGGTCTTCCAACCGTGCCCACGTGCCCTCGCGTCCTCACGCGCATGCGCACACATGTTCACCCGCGTGCGAACTAACGATTGTACCATCGCGCGAGCGCCAAGGGCAATTTTGACCTCGATTCCCGTCGGGTTTTTGCAACACGGGCAACCTGGCGAGTGTTTCTGGAGCGCGTACTTTCAGATCATCATAGCCACGATCTTCACCTAGTAAGCGCAGAGCATGACATGTATAAACCGTGAAGAATCTTCAGAAGAGTCTGGGTAACATTCTTCTCCCTCTTCAGACAGGCCCCATCATCCCTCTCCTCAGGATTGCCCGATTCCCTTCCCTCCAACGGTGGCTGCTGACACTGCCTCTGTCAGTCGTCAACAGCGGGAATACTTCGAGATCATGGGGTAGGCTGATTTAGCTCTTCCTCTTCACCATTCCGTGCAACGGACCTAACGGGGTTTTTCCCTCGAGAAACTCTCCACCGGGCAGGTGACATTTTCATCTTCGGGAATCTTGAACCAGGAGGAAGCCGCGAAGGGTGCCAGGCAGGCCACCTCGTGGCTGATCGTCGAGCTTGAGTCTCTGGCCATCCGGTCGCGACACGAGGTTTTATACAAGGTAGCTCCGGGAATGTTATGGAACTTTCCTCCTCTCGGACACATGCACCTTTCGTTTCCCGACACCAAGTGTCAAACTTGGGGACAAACTCGATGTTGAAGCATTGAGATGCAGTGACCGAGAGGCTTTCTCTCGTTGGTCCCTACCGTGGATTTCGGCAACCCAGACTCTCTTCCATCCTTGGAAGGGGCTTGTTTCAGCACAAGGACAAGGAACAAGCAACTGAGAGGTGGGGAGAATCGTATCACAATTCGCTCCTCCAAAGCGCTTATTTCCAGTCCCTACAAGCCTCCAGCGCCTCAACTTCTACAGCCTCATTCAGCCTAGGACATCAGACCCGGCACGGGCAGCTAGACAAGGTGTCTATGCAGCCTCCCTCCTCCTGTCGGGGACGAAGGGCGAGGAGCCCTCTTGGGAGGGCAATAATCTTAGAGGGGGTGGCCTAGGCTGCAAACGCTAGAATTGGCAACCCCTACCTGCATCCCCCAGTGGGGGGATGCCTGGATTTGCGCCTTCAAGTGGCAGCAACTCGGGGCCTATTCCTGAACGATCTCCATGATCAGCCAGGGGTTTCGTGTCCCGTTTCGTAGCATCTCTTCCTCCCCTGTCAGCGAATCCGGTGTCGCTGAGCCCCTATGCCATGGGATCGGCAAAGGGTTGTCGGCGGCTCCCTCCAAGGTTCTTCAAACGACTCTTTCTTGTAAGAAGCGCCTGAAGGCTGGCGACCCACCATCGTCCTTTTAGCCCTGAACAAGTTTGTCGTACAAACTTCGGTCAATTTGATACAACAGTTTCGATCAGACCTTAGAGCCTGGCCTTCAGGCTCAAAGGTTAGACAATTCCTCCTCGCTGGATCTTTCTTCGCTCATACGAAGCTACGAACTTACCTGCACCCAGTCGGAAGTGAGACCTCCTCCATGGTACATGGTTCAGGTTCTTAGGGATCTTAAGGCTTCTCCCTGTGAACCAGTACGCTAGTCATCTGACAGGCACCTGACTTAGAAGACGGTGCTCCGGCTCGCTCTGGCTTCAGCCAAGCGTATCAGCGTTTTTATATTCTCAAACAACTCATTCATTCCCTCTGCCTTTGTTCTACCTACAATATGTATTGGTTCTTTATTTTCATTCTTCCAAGCTATTTCATTTTTGACAGAACCATTTCTTCATACACTATCTTTGCTTCTCATTTTATTTTTATTTTATGTTGCGTATCTGGGTTCCTCCACTGATTCTCTCTGTTATTGAGTGATTCTCAATCCGATGTTTTCCCAAGTAATTCTTCATCTGTTCTCAATAACATTGAGCTATTTTCTATCCACCAGATGCTCACATCGTCTGCTAGTCTTATGCTGTGCAGGTTTGCTTCCTTAGAATCTCTCTCTCTCTCTCTCTCTCTCTCTCTCTCTCTCTCTCTCTCTCTCTCTCTCTCTCTCTCTCTCTCATCATAATCTGAAACAACTAACCTGTGTTGATGGGTTGACGGCTGAAAGTTTCACATTTTATGATTTTGCAATTCTTTACTTCTGCCAAATGGTTACTTCTACACAGCAGAAAATCTGTTTCCTGTCTCCCATCACTATATGTTTTATAATCATTACAGCACTTGCAAAAAGGGTGTTGTTTATTGCCATATCAAATGTTTTTAAAGTATTTCATTTTAATTGTTCATCACTTCTTATATTGTTTATTTATTTCCTTATTTCCTTTCCTCAGTGGGCTATTTTTCCCTGTCGGAGCCCTTGGGCTTATAGCATCTTGCTTTTCCAACTAGGATTGTAGCTAAGCTAGTAATAATAATAATAATAATAATAAAAGATAATGCAAAATCTACTATTAGTTCATTTAAATTCCCCATACTATGACCTCCTTGAAGTCTAATATTTTCCCCGACTACTTCCAATGTGTCCATTTAGGTCACGACATATAACCAGTCTTTCTTTCAGGACTATTGATGTTACCACTTCAGTCATTTCCTTCCAAAATATATTCTTAATTTCCTCCTCTTACACTGGCTACGTTTAGATATGTTCCCCAGAGCACAGTTTTACTTTCATTATTCTAAAACTTTCTTTCCTCTGGAACCACATTTTTCTGTTTCCTTACTAAGGACAACACCCACTCCACATCTTTCCCCCTTTCATTGGCTCCTCTGTATATAATCTTACTTTGACTGCCAATCTATCTTACCTTGTTTGCTTTCTACCTTGTCTCTAGCACCCACAAGATGACAATTTTCATTCTCTCCATTACACCTGCCACATCTCTACTTCTGGTCATGGTTTCAATTCTATAATTTTGGACTTCCGCCTTCAACCACGCTCGTCCTTGAGATGGTAACCCTTGCCCATTTTTCGGCTGGGTCAGGTGAGGCCCCCGGCTTCACATGAACAGGGTATATCCCGGTTGCTCTACAGGCGGATGCATTTCCTGCAGCCAACTCTCGCCATTTATCTGGATTTGGGACCAGCATAGAAGTATGGCTCCTCGATACTTTTGAAGCTATGCATTTCAGACGGTGTGTCCTGGAAGGATAAGTTCATACCTGACTGTCCCTATAAACAGAAACTTAGCTCATCACCTAAGAAAATGTTCTCTGGTTGATTGCAGTCAACGGTTGCACCTCTACAGGGCTGAGTGTTAGACATCAAGGGATTTTAAACCAACAAGTTTGGTTATAGAAACTTCCTCCCTCCTAAGGATAAGTCTCCCGATAATGGATGAGGGTTTTTTGTACTTTTGGAAAGAACTGTACTCAAACTTGAGTCAAAGTTATAATTCATGCCTGAACTGACTTGCAATTCTTAGGTCAAAGGTGGTGGGCGGGGATTCTCTCTCACCCGCTAGCATCTACCGACACCTCATTATAATTTTTTTTATCAGTCAAGTTTCCAGATTTGCTTGAATTATACTCCTGTTAAAGGACTTGTGTTTGTTGACTTAGGAAAAATAAAAATGACTAAAACATATTGGGATATTTCTGTAGAAACTCATTTGATCAAAATTAGAAAACATTTGGTTGATTGTCTTAAGTTCTAGACCATAAGATTTTTATGCATCATAGAGGTTTGTTTTCATAGAAAATTATTGTAAAGTCTTATTCGGAAGAAAATAACTAAACATACGACCATTTCTTATATCTTTGATTAAATTATTTGAAATGAAAATCTTGTTGAAAACAGTACATACATGACTTTACTTCCATTTTACTTCAAAGTTTCTTATCCACTCTTTTTCAATTCTTTTTTCCAAAGTAATTTATTTATAGTTATATTTTTTTCATCTTAAAACATTGTTTACTGAAAAGAAAGTTATACTATTTCAAGAGTTCCTTTGCTGAGTGTGGGTGTGATGTTTGTGATGAAATTAACTAAATGAAAATACTTAAACAACCAGAAATTTTTTAAAGTTTTTTCATTGGTTAATTTGTATAAGGATTTGGAAATTCGGTTTCTTATTACCAGATATTTTGCTTGCCATTTAATCTCTTAAAGTTTGAGACTTTTGTGTTAACATTCAGATATTTTGCCTGCTATTATATCTCTTAAAGTTTGAGACTTTTGTGTTAACATTCAGATATTTTGCCTGCTATTTAATCTTAAAGTTTGAGACTTTTGTGTTAACATTCAGATATATTGCCTGCTATTATATCTCTTAAAGTTTGAGACTTTTGTGTTAACATTCAGATATCTTGCCTGCTATTATATCTCTTAAAGTTTGAGACTTTTGTGTTAACATTCAGATATTTTGCCTGCTATTTTATCTCTTAAAGTTTGAGACTTTTGTGTTGACATTCAGATATTTTTCCTGCTATTTTATCTCTTAAAGTTTGAGACTTTTGTGTTAACATTCAGATATTGTGCCTGCTATTCTATCTCTTAAAGTTTGAGACTTTTGTGTTAACATTCAGATATTTTGCCTGCCATTTAATCTCTTAAAGTTTGAGGCTTTTGTGTTAACATTCAGATATTTTGCCTGCCATTTTATCTCTTGAAATTTGAGACTTTTGTGTTAACAATCAGATATTTTGCCTGCCATTTAATCTCTTAAAATTTGAGACTTTTGTGTTAACAATCAGATATTTTTCCTGCCATTTTATCTCTTAAAGTTTGAGACTTTTGTGTTAACATTCAGATATTGTGCCTGCCATTTTATCTCTTAAAGTTTGAGACTTTTGTGTTAACATTCAGATATTTTGCCTGCCATTTAATCTCTTAAAGTTTGAGGCTTTTGTGTTAACATTCAGATATTTTGCCTGCCATTTAATCTCTTGAAATTTGAGACTTTTGTGTTAACAATCAGATATTTTGCCTGCCATTTAATCTCTTAAAATTTGAGACTTTGTGTTAACAATCAGATATTTTGCCTGCCATTTTATCTCGTAAAGTTTGAGACTTTTGTGTTAACATTCAGATATTTTTCCTGCCATTATATCTCGTAAAGTTTGAGACTTTTGTGTCAACATTCAGATATTGTGCCTGCTATTCTATCTCTTAAAGTTTGAGACTTTTGTGTCAACATTCAGATATTGTGCCTGCTATTCTATCTCTTAAAGTTTGAGACTTTTGTGTCAACATTCAGATATTGTGCCTGCTATTCTATCTCTTAAAGTTTGAGACTTTTGTGTCAACATTCAGATATTGTGCCTGCTATTCTATCTCTTAAAGTTTGAGACTTTTGTGTCAACATTCAGATATTGTGCCTGCTATTCTATCTCTTAAAGTTTGAGACTTTTGTGTCAACATTCAGATATTTTGCCTGCTGTTTGAGAAATGCCTTATATAATCTGAACTATTTCTGTGATATCAGTACTGATTTCAACCAGTCATTTTCTTGTATTTATTATCTTGAAACTATAGAAACTCCAAATTTCAAACTTAATAGGTTCCAAGAATTTGTTTAAATCTAATTTTGTTAAATTTTTGGCTTGGTACTTTTCACCTAACACATGTCTACAATTTTCAGCTACAAATGTCAACAAATAATGTTCAATTACAGTATGAACTTTTTGATACAATATCTGAGATTTATAATTTCAGCTGGATTCGTTTTTTATCTGAATGTTTGTATGTTGAAGACCGGTATAACATTGTTTCAGACATATGTCCAGCATAAGGTTTTATATTGTTAAAAACTTATTTGTTCTCACGCAATTACAAACACTTGTCATTTAAATGGGTAAATTCTTGGCGCACTTTTGTTCCAACCATGTAGAAGAAAAACTGGTGGACGTGGCAACAATGTATGGTTGCATCCTGCTTCCGCCCACGCATCGGCGAGGCGATGCTGGTGTCACTTTGCTTCTGGTCGCCGTAGTAATCACATGTCTGTTTGCTTTGTTCCTAGATCGTGACTTTTTCTAATGAGTGTTAAACAAGTGCTTGTGAGATTTTGCGATGGTCTTGAGGTCACCTTTGCGGTACCTTCATCACCATTCTTTTTATAGGCAGGTGAAAAAGGTATCATGTGAATTCCACTTTTGAGGTTCGCAGTGGGTAAGATATATGAACGTAGAAGGAGGTTGGAAGGATTCAACCCCCAGCCTTTATATATGTATTATACTTAATAAATTTATATTCTTTATTTTATGCAGCTTTTCAACCTTTAAGAGAAAGGAAGCAATACCCTTTCTTCCTAGCCCTGATCCGAATGTATCTGATCCCGTATCATTGGATGCAAATACCGAGTGTGCTAAGCTCGTGTGATCAGCTCTTTGTTTTAGATATAGCAGATCAAGGAGACTTCTCCTCTACCCAGTAAGTTTTGCCTGTCCAAATGCTACACAATAGTGTATGCCAAAGAGTACACAACGTCAATCTTAAGGCTGCGTAACAAATATTTCCTACAAGTACATTGTCTTTGAGGGAATAAAATCTTATTCACATACCTTCTTATTACCCCACAGGGAGAGAAGTGTTGTCTTGCAGGAAAAAATATATTATTTTTTACTGAAAATTCAATAAGATATGTCTTATTAACTTAGCGTTAGGTTAGAATAACGCTGTCTGCAGTTCCACAAACTACCCCCACGCGTCTAAGTATGTGTGTCACCTGAACATTGGCATACCAACTTTACAATTTTTTTTTTTTAATGTGCTGCTACATTACGCTAGTTTTTCTGCAACACATCTAGGTACTTGTACGGAACACTCTTGTTTTGAGTTCTTCAGCCATTCATCGGTAAAACCTTCTGAATACAACAATGAATTTTCGTTTTTACATGTTACAGTAGATCTTTATATTGATATATAATCAGAAAAAGAGTGCAAAACCATATCCTCCCTTTCCAAGAGTTATCCCTCCTGCTTCTTATCATGACCAGCCATCACTTAAACGAAGGGGATTTAGTTCTTTATCGTTATCCATATCTTGCATATAAGTAATTCTCAAGTGGAAAGTTGGGAAAACCCCCATTTATTTCAGAAATATTAAATTTCACAGAACTAATTTTCATCATTTCTTAGTTGAGAGGAATTGAACCCTTTCTTTCTTCAAGGTTATATTACAAATCTTTTTTTTTACAGAATGTAAGATGACTAATTGCTGTCACTATCCTCTGCTCACGAGTCGATCTCTCACCGTGAACGGAATTAGATCCCAGAGAAGGGAAAGAGTTTCAGATGAACTTCTAAACAGGAACCAGTCCCGTCTGGATGTAGGCCTAGATCCAGGTCCTTCATCCTTTATGATTATAAGAAGTCCTCAACTTTCAAACTTAATTGGTTCCAAGAAGCTGTTTTTAAGTCAAATTTTGTTGAATTTTTGGCCTATTGTAGACCTAACCTGAATCCCATGCTTATGATTTCCAGCTACTAAAGTCAACCAATAGTTGGGTCTCATATGGAATAGATATCAGGTTATCACAAATGTCATTTTGCTTACTGTATTAAATGATATAATGTTTAATTTCTTTATCTTATTTTCACTTGGATCTGTGTTTGTGTCTCCAAATGTTTGTTAGTCAGCATTCGGATCCAGGTGTAGCATCCTATTTCATGAAGATACAAATCTTATCCACCTTGTTGTCGGCTTTGGAAAACCTCCCTGTGCTCAGGTGACTGGGAGGTGTTATGTAATTGGCAGTTTCTTTCCGAACTACCCTCGTGCATGTCATATGTTGGGAGTACCTCCACCCCTCTAGTCAAAAGAGAGATACCATGATACTCTTAATTAAGCAGTTTTCAAATGCAAAAAACTCTCTCTAAGATCGAGTGGGTCATCAAGACAACATGCCCTCTTTGGCAGGGGAAGGTTTGTGTGCATATGGAAGCACTAACTCGTCTATTGAACCGGGTGTAGCTGACCAAACACCGAACACTTCTAGTGAACGACTGAATCATTTAACATCAGCATTTTTTTCTAGAGGTAGACACTAGCCCTATCAGGGTCGCCGATCTTATCAGGAGCTGCTTTGACTGCTGTGCATGATCTTTTTCTTTACTCTCACTACATTTGTGATTCAGTTTCTCGAGTGAATATCAAAACCTGTCCTTGTGGCACCCACATGAGTTGAATGGAGGTACATCCCCATCCTTTGCTTCCTGAGTGTTTGGGTAAGCGATGCTCCTTTATCTCTACTTGTGAATTTTGCCAGGATTGGCCACCCTCTCAATGGCAGAAATGAAATAGTCTTTGGAAAAAGAAAGCGAAAGAGTGATCGCTCCCCCTCTGCGTCTTCCTCTGCTGAGAGAAAGAAGCAGACCTTCATTCCCAACTCCTGACCTTTCTCTTTCAGATCCATCCTTATCGAAGATTCCCAAAACTCCGTTACCTGTAGTAGATGGCTATTTTGTTCAAGATTTTGTTGTGTCATCACCTATCATGCTTAGTGAACCCGAGATCATACACAGTGATGTAGATCCTGTGTCTTCAGCTCTTTTGCAACCAGAGAAAGACATTACAACTTAGATTGGTCTCGCCACCCTTGATGAATCTTATCAGGTCTCCATCTCCTCCCACAACTGTGATTAACAGGGAAGATAGTGTTTTTATTCAGATTTTACAGGTCAGGGAGTTTTCTCCTCCATGATGCAAGAAGACCTCTAGTGAGAATTTTAAAAAGTATCGCCTAAGTGTATGCCTGAGCAACATCAAACCGCGAGGTTACAGATCAGTAACTACACCACGTACAGAAGGAGCTTACTATCCTCCTAACCCCATTCATGACAATTCTAATCCTTTGATTTCTAGAGGTTGTAAAGGTAAGTCTTCCCCTCAATAGGAAGCAGCCAGCTTCTCTCCAAGGAAGACCATTTCGTTTTCAAGTACACCTCACCAGGAATTACAAACCTGGTCGTATCATCCTAGAGCCAGTGCAACGGTAGTTCTGCACTTAAACTCATAAACAAGTCCCACATTTGCTTTCAAGTACAAGCAAGTGTGCTTTTTATACGCATCGGTGAGGTAATGCTCAATCAGCTAGATGTACCGCCATCCCATCTCACTCTCAAGTGAGACACGAGACTGCCATCTCACGATCAACAACAACTTGTATTGATGTACCTAGAATAAGTTTTCCGTCCTCTACGAGATATATGGTGTTACCCAGAGTAGTGTTCTTGGCCGTTACTTTTCATACTATATACGAGTATACGTGACATGTGGTTTTGCCTAGAAAACAAGCTTGCTGTATTTGCAGATGATGGTTCTCTCTCTCTCTCTCTCTCTCTCTCTCTCTCTCTCTCTCTCTCTCTCTCTCTCTCTCTCTCTCTCTCTCTCTCTCTCTCTCTGAATGTGGATCTGTGGTTGCTAAATCCATTAGTAGAGATCTAGCTAAAATTAGTGCTTGATGCAAATTATGGGACAAAGTTAAACCCTAACAAAATTCAAAGTATGATTGTACTGTAAGTACGTCTAGGACAGTGGCTCCTCGACGTCCGGATCTCTGCGTTGATAATGTTTCTTTAAATCTGTTCAACTTAAAATTTTAGTTGTGATTCTTGATAGAAAAATTTATTTTTGAGAAAGTCTGTTTGTTTTCTTCAATTTCACAAAAAATTGGCTTTTTGAGAAAGTTTTTAAAGAGTTTGTGATCAGTTGATTCTCAAGTATTTTAATTCTTTCAATCTGCCGTGTTTTGAGTGTTGTTCTCCTCTCAGGTTTTCAGCTGCAGAATCTCACCTTAATTTGTTGGATAGGAACGTACGGTCTATTAAATCTCTTATTCCTAATCTAGATATTAATATGATACTGTCATTCAGCTAGTTTGTTTTACATGTTGCATAAAATTTTTCATAATTCTGATCATCCTTTGCATTCAGATCTCGAACAGTTCCATCCTGTGGGTAATACTAGGTAGGCAGTTAATTCTAATAACCATGCCTATTCTACTACACAATATTCTAAATGTTTTATTCCAGCTGTAACCAAGTTGTGGACTTAATCAGGTAGTTGAATTGGTGAAAGTTCA
The DNA here is from genome assembly GCF_036898095.1 of Palaemon carinicauda. Lineage (NCBI taxonomy): Eukaryota > Metazoa > Arthropoda > Malacostraca > Decapoda > Palaemonidae > Palaemon > Palaemon carinicauda. The sequence goes on along the minus strand of NW_027172258.1, from coordinate 103,036 downwards.
AAAGTTTAAACTTGCAGCAAATATTTTTATGTTAAACAGACTGACATGAGTTTTTTTTAGTTTATATACAAAATATTGTTCTTAGTATTTCTTTTTAATTGTTCATTACTACTTGTGTTGTTTATTTACTTCAATATTTCCTTTCCTCGCGGGGCTATTCACTCTGTTGGAGCCCTTTGGCTTATGGTATCCTGTTTTTTCAACTAGGGTTGTAACTTAGCTGGAAATCCTAACGTAACTTCTGCTATGCTTGTTATTTTAGACCTAAGCAAAGAGTTTGGAAAAGGAAATAGGCAGCAGACCATACCTGCCATTTTACTTGTTTCACACTAAATAGGGTGCCCTCCTTCGGAAGGAACAAGGTCAGAGGTAAGAGAGTTGCTCCACAGAAACTCTAGAATTGAAACTGGCATATCTAGCATTGCACCACTTTACAATAACCATCAAAAGTGTCTAAGTAGTGTTGATGAGCTAAAGCACAACTTTAGGGATGTATGTCTACAATAGGCTGTCTCTCACCTCCTATGCTAATTGGCGGGGAAGTAACATCGGACACAAGTGAAAGTCATTCACCTCGTCCTTCTGCATCCTGGGGAAAAGGAACATGATAGTAGACAATCTGAGCTGACTAGGATGATAGTTCAGATTTGTCTTTGAATCATTAATTACCAAGAGAAAACCCATCTTCTGGAGTTCGTAGAATACTAATAGGTTTGCTGATGACCTGAATCTCAATTTGGCAGCATATTTTCCCGTTCAGTTTCAGATGCAGGCCATCTACCCTCGGATGGGATTGACATTTAATATTTTCCCCTTTTATGCTTAATCTTTCAGATCTGAATGCTACAAGACCACCTGGTATGGAATGCCTTCAGGTAGAGTGGTACCCAAACTTTCTAGATCTAATAGTAGGAGTTGCAAGGGATCTTCTAGATTGGCCACTTCTGCTGTGATAATTGCACTTAAAGAAGTTCAACATAGCAGCTTTGTTACTATCTCCTCAAAGTTGAAAGTTATCCAGAACCTTCTCTAGAAATTGGGTCTTTGAGACTTCTGGAGTAACTTTCAGATCCCTTCACAAGTTGTCCGTAGATGTCTTCTAGGAAAAATGGTCCCACCTCTGTGACTAGCGTCATTTACAGAACACCGCACCACTCTAGACAGCTATTCTTATTAGTTATAAGACTTGTTCATCATCGGGAGAAGCGTCCACTTGGGGCCCTCCCTAAGCATGGTATTGCGGCAGCTATGTTTCCCACAAAAACTATTATGACACCTTTTGTTCCCCACAGCAAAACTTCAGATTAAGACCTAATACTAAAGAGTCTACTGTTTAGTTATAGCCTCATTTAAGAAAGAAGCAAAGCTACATGATCTATCTTATTTTTCTACAAAAACCATGGGGGTACAAAAATTTGTCATTTTACTTTCATATCAGATATTGTAGCCAAGGTCCAAAATCCTTCTATTACATACATACATATACCAAGGCACTTCCCCCAATTTTGGTGGGTAGCCGACATCAACAAATGAAAAAAAAAAAAAAGGGGACCTCTACTCTCTACGTTCCTCGCAGCCTGACAAGGAACTCAACCGAGTTCAGCTGGTACTGCTAGGGTACCACAGCCCACCCTCCCCCGTTATCCACCACAGATGAAGCTTCATAATTCTGAATCCCCTACTGCTGCTACCTCCGCGGTCATCTAAGGCACCGGAGGAAGCAGCAGGGCCTACCGGAACTGCGTCACAATTGCTCGCCATTCATTCCTATTTCTAGCACGCTCTCTTGCCTCTCACATCTATCCTCCTATCACCCAGAGCTTTCTTCACTCCATCCATCAACCCACCCAAACCTTGGGCCTCCTCTTGTACTTCTCCCATCAACTCTTGCATTCATCACCTTCTTTAGCAGACAGCCGTTTTCCATTCTCTCAACATGGCCAAACCACCTCAACACATTCATATCCACTCTAGCTGCTAATTCATTTCTTACACCCGTTCTCACCCTCACCACTTCGTTCCTAACCCTATCTACTCGAGATACACCAGCCATACTCCTTAAACACTTCATCTCAAACACATTCAATTTTTGTCTCTCCGTCACTTTCATTCCCCACAATTCCGATCCATACATCACAGTTAGTACAATCACTTTCTCATATAGAACTCTCTTTACATTCATGCCCAACCCTCTTATTTTTTACTACTCCCTTAACTGCCCCCAACACTTTGCAACCATCATTCCCTCTCTGACGTACATCTGCTTCCACTCCACCATTTGCTGCAACAACAGACCCCAAGTACTTAAACTGATCCACTTCCTCAAGTAACTCTCCATTCAACATGACATTCAACCTTGCACCACCTTCCCCTCTCGTACATCCTTACTCTTACCCACATTAACTCTCAACTTCCTTCTCTCACACACCCTTCCAAATTCTGTCGCTAGTCGGTCAAGCTTCTCTTCTGTGTCTGCAACCAGTACAGTATCATCCGCAAACAACAACTGATTTACCTCCCATTCATGGTCATTCTCGTCTACCAGTTTTAATCCTCGTCCAAGCACTCGAGCATTCACCTCCCTCACCACTCCATCAACATACAAGTTAAACAACCACGGCGACATCACACATCCCTGTCTCAGCCCCACTCTCACCGGAAACCAATCACTCACTTCATTTCCTATTCTAAACCAATGCTTTACTACCTTTGTAGAAATTTTTCACTGCTTGCAACAACTTTCCACCAACTCCATATAACCTCATCACATTCCACATTGCTTCCCTATCAACTCTATCATACGCTTTCTCCAGATCCATAAACGCAACATACACCTTCTTACCTTTTGTTAAATATTTCTCGCATATCTGCCTAACTGTAAAAATCTGATTCATACAACCCCTACCTCTTCTAAAACCACCCTGTACTTCTAAGATTGCATTCTCTGTTTTATCCTTAATCCTATTAATCATTACTCTACCATACACTTTTCCAACTACGCTTAACAAACTAATACCTCTTGAATTACAACACTCATGCACATCTCCCTTACCCTTATATAGTGGTACAATACATGCACAAACCCAATCTACTGGTACCATTGACAACACAAAACACATATTAAACAATCTCACCAACCATTCAAGTACAGTCACACCCCCTTCCTTCAACATCTCAGCTCTCTCACCATCCATACCCGATGCTTTTCCTACTCTCGTTTCATCTAGTGCTCTCTTCACTTCCTCCATTGTAATCTCTTTCTCATTCTCATCTCCCATCATCGGCACCTCAACACCTGCAACAGCAATTATATTTGCCTCCCTATTATCCTCAACATTCAGTAAACTTTCAAAATATTCCGCCCACCTTTTCCTTGCCTCCTCTCCTTTTAACAACCTTCCATTTCCATCTTTCACTGTCTCTTCAATTCTTGAGCCAGCCTTCCTTACTCTCTTCACTTCTTTCCAAAACTACTACTTATTCTCTTCATATGACTGACCTAATCCCTGACCCCACCTCAGGTCAGCTGCCCTCTTTGCCTCGCGTACCTTGCGCTTTACTTCCATATTTTTCTCTCTATATTTTTCATACTTCTCTATACTATTACTCTGCAGCCATTCTTCAAAAGCCCTCTTTTTCTCTTCCACTTTTACCTTCACTCCTTCATTCCACCATTCACTGCCCTTCCTCATGCTGCCTCCAACAACCTTCTTGCCACACACATCACTTGCAATCCCAACAAAATTTTCTTTTACTAACTTCCATTCCTCCTCTAAATTACCAGTTTCTCTTACTCTCACTTCGTCATATGCCATTTTTAACCTTTCTTGATATTTACTTTTTACCCCCGGTTTTATTAGCTCTTCAACCCTCACTAGCTCCCTTTTACATCCACCTACTCTATTCCCCCACTCTTTTGGTACAACTAATTTTCCTTCCACCAAAAAATGATCAGACATACCGTTAGCCATACCCCTAAACACGTGCACGTCTTTCAATATTCCAAACATTCTTTTAGTTATCAACACATAATCCATTAATGCCCTTTCTACTATTCTTCCGTTTGCCACTCTTACCCATGTATACTTGTTTTTATCTTTCTTTTTGAAAAAGCTAGCACTTATTACCATCTCTTCATCAACACACATATCTACCAGTCTCTCACCACTCTCATTTTCACCTGGTACGCCATACTTCCCAATGACACCTTCTACCTCTCCAGTGCCCACTCTAGCATTTAAGTCACCCATGACAACTACATAATTCCTTCTACCCAGTCCTTCTACACACCTAGTTAATTCATTCCAGAACTCATTCCGCTCTTCTTCACTTTTCTCACTACCTGGCCCATATGCACTGACAAACGCCCAACATTCCCTACCCAACCTAACCCTTACCCACATTAACCTAGATGATATTTCCTTCCATTCCACTACTTTACCTGTCATCTATTCACTCAGCAATAAAGTCACACCCTCTCTCGCTCTTCCCCTTTCAATCCCAGACATTTCACCAAACATCACTTCACCCTAACATCACTTCACTCTTTCCTTTCATCTTTGTCTCACACAAGGCCAATACATCCATCCTTCTCTTTCTAAACATACTTCCAATCTCACATCGTTTACTCTCTATCGTACTACATCCACGCACATTCAAACACCCCAGGGAGCAGTCACTTTCCCCCCAGCTCCATCTCTTTGTTGACGTCTCGTAGGATTATATTCAGGAGAGAGGGTTCCCAGCCCCCTCGTCCCGTCCCTTTTAGTCGCCTCTTACGACACGCAGGGATAACGTTGGCCAAATTTGACTCCTTTACAATATTGGCATCAAAGGAGGTAACTGATGAGCTAAACAGTTTATTACTTGCCGTAAAAGTGGGCTGTTCCCTGCTGTCTGTCCGTCCTTATCTTGTTTGTTGGCTCAAGTTGAAACAAGAAGAGAGGGTGCAAGAACACAATCCATTTCTGGTTACAAGAAATTATTGAGAGGTTATATCTTTGAGAGAAGCACTGACTGGTGCCCCTCCCAAACCCCATGGCATTCTTGGTCTTGCCTCAACCTTAGCTTTCTGAAATAACCTTGCAGTAGACATGGACAGATATTATTATGAGAGCTTTCAAACCCTTGGGAGAAGTGTCGACCGGGGTTCACAATATGCATGGGCTTGCCACCACTATAGTTTCCCGCAAGACTCAAAATCCCCCTTTTTGTAGCAACCAATTTGAAGCTCCTTTTCATCATTCAAGGAGGTGGCTGATGTCTTGGAGGATTTACTACTATGATTTGTTAGGGCAGTCCATCTCTATTTGATAAAGACTGTATCTTGTCAAACCCGTTGTCTCCATCCTATTTGTCAACACCAGATAAAAGAAGAGGAGTAACCAAAAATACAATTTTCCTTTAACCACAAGAGACCATTATTAGTTCTACAAACCCTTGGGAGAAGTATCTAACAGGGCATCTCCCAGGGCTCATGTACAAATACCACATGGTATCGCAGGACCTTGGAAGAGGAAGACTACCTTCTCTGCTCTTTATAAGACTCTAGACACCTGCTCTCTAGACCCTGTACTGTATTGGCTGTCCAATAGTTGGGGTAGAGACTATGCTTTGCAGCACAGTTATCCTAGTGCCAACTCATCTGTGACTTATTCTTACCTGAAGTGGGAGCCGAATGTAATTAACCTTTCACCCCATCCCATCCTAAATCTCATGGCCGTGAGAGCATCAGCACTGGTGGACACTCAAGCAGGCGAGCGCACCTTCAATCATTCATTATAAAATTTAGCTTCGATTTTATAAGACATGATTGTCTGTTACAAAGTGCAGTATATTGAATTCCTTGTCAGGCAGGGATGAACACTGATTTTCATGTCACTTGAGGATTTATGTATCCCCCTACCTCTTATCAGAGCCGGGCATGACCTCTCTGAGCTAAGGGTCAAACATACACCTTTTTCTGACATTGGGACTTACTCCTCCCAAGGAACTGCCCCATTAACATGACGACACTAGCATCACTTTGCCGATGTGTGGATGGAAGCATGGTGCAACCATACACTGTCGCCATGCCCACTGGTTTTCTTCTACATTGTTGGAACGAAAGTGCACCAAGAGCTTACCCCATTAAAATGACAAGGTCTTGTATAGCTAGGAAAAATACAAATTACTGTATTCTTGAGATTTGTAGATTTTATAAAGAAAAGTAAAATGTAAATGATAAGTCAAAGAAAGCATAAGTTAATTTAGATTGTGAAACTTTTTCTGCTACTGATAGAATTGTCCTAAATTTAAACTAGGTTCCAATTTTTCTTCGTACAGTATTTTCAACCAGTTTGAGCTCAGCTGTAAATCAGACATTCCACATAATACTAAAATCAGCATAACTAAAACTGGTATCAAAAGAGACCTGACAATTTTTTCGTATAGGGTACGGAGGATGATTACCTAATGGCAGGAGTGTCCATGAAAGGGAACTTCTCAATTTCATAGGATCATTAATTGTTCCTATACGAATGTAAACACGAGTCCTTTAATTAGGAGATGATTCTAGTGCAGCTGGAACTCTGCCATTTAACTTGCACGAGGTGTCTAGTTACCAAATGGTAAAAGGGAGCCCAACCCCTCTTTGCCGGTAAACTGAACACTCGCTTTGACTCTGGCCGCCGACAAACACATTTGCTGTTGGCACTCGTACAAACTTGGCTTTTGCTCCTTTTTTTTTTTTTTTCTCTCAGATTGAATGTGTATGCCTGATGCGGCACTTTCGTAAGAGATCGATCCCCCTGAGAGGAATGTAGCGAGTGGTCAACCTCCCAGTGGCAAGCATATGGCAGGAGGAGAAAGAAGAGGGATAAACACAATTCTTTCCCCACTGGCTCATCCTCAAGGTCTAAGAAAACAATCAAACCTGTTCTTTCAACCCCTTGTACTGCTTTCTGACCTTTCACCGTCAGTCTCGTGTGGTGGTGAGACGGGTAAGAGTGGTGGTGAATTAACTCTTGGTCAAATTACTGAGCGAAACGGGTAAGCCTCTGCTTCAAGAAGAGCCCGCTAATAGTAATATAAAAGGGATTTTGACGAAGGAAAAATCTATTTCTGGGGAGAGACCTGTGACGCCCGGCGTAAAAGTCCTTCTTTGTACTTTTTCTGATATAAATCTTCCAAATATACCAGAGAAAATTAAAAGCATGGAATGCAGAGGTTACAACCCTCGCGCGAGCACCTTGTTGGTGTCGTATATCTAACAAGGGCGTTTGTAAAACACTATTCACAGGCTGTCTTCCATTTAGATAATCCCTTCATCAAAGGGGGAGGGCCGTGACAGGCCCTAGAGAATACAGTTGGGTTACCCTACCGACACCCACCACTCGCGCTCACTAGGTCATCCTTCTGCAAGAACATATGGCTTGGCAAGGAAAGGGTGGGTCCGTACAAAAATCATCGGGAAGGGTTTCGCCGGGCGTCACAGGTCTCTCCCCAGAAATAGATTTTTCCTTCGTCAAAATCCCTTTTCTGGGTCGAACCTGTGACGGCCGGCGAAAAAGTACCAGAGAATGCCTTCCAAGCCCAATAAATTAATAACATAATGAGGAGAATACAATCACCATGTACGACAATACTATGATATAATAAAGTAATCGTCCAATTACCAACCAGCCAAATGACATAGGGAACGTAAGGTTAAATAATAATGACGACAAGGAACCAACTGAGTGTCGAATCGCAAAAGGCATCAAACCTTACATGTCTAAGTATATCTAAACATTAAAGGAACGGTAACTACAATAACAGTTAAACCATAGGAATTAAACATGGCAAATATCATAGGGCTAACGAACTACCAAGGAGAGCGGCGACGTGGTGTGAGTGGCGGGTAGGAGGGAGAAGAGAAGAGATGGAAGAAAGGAAGAAGAGGAGATTAATGGGGAGAGATAAGGCTCCCCTCTGCCATCGTTGGGTATTTAAGGGCCTGTAAGATCTTTAGATATTGGCGTTTGACAACCATAGGGGATTTCCAACCCGTATATTTTTTAAAATCACCAAAGTCCCTGTTCTGGAAATCATTGTTGGAGGCATCTACTGTCCGTATATCATGAGCCTGGGGAAATGATTCCGGATTAGTATGTTTAATGAAGTAGAGGATTTGTTGCCTGATACCGTGAATGGAAATAGTACCTCCTTGTTCCCTGATAACCAAGGAGCCAGACGAGCGGGTGGCAGTTCTAGCTAAAAAGGGGCTTGAGAGTGTGACTGTACACGGAGAAAAATCCTGGGGATGAAGAATAATCTTCCGAGAGGAGCACCTATTTTGCGGATCCTCATTTTTTAGCTAGGGAAGCTTTGTCTGGAAAGGAGTACTTCGGCTGAAGGGAGGAAATCTATGTTTTCCGGGTTTCGTGAGAGCTGCTAGTTCTGATGTTCCATCACCTGAAGCTATAGCCGTTAGAAATAAAGTCTTCCTAAGAAGAGTGATATAAGAGCAGGATTCATTGTCCGTGTCCATCGCAAGTTTGAGAACACCGTTCAGAGACCAAGAGTCCTTTTGTGGCCGAACCGAAGGTAGAAGCCTAGCACATGTTTTTGGGGTTGATGAGAAATAGGAATCAGCTAGGTTAATGTTGAACCCAACAAGGTAGATCTTCTTCAAAGCTGACTTGATGGTGGTTAAAGTGCTAACTGTTAGGCCTTTGTCAAATAGGAACCTCAAGAAAGAGATGGCTAAATGCGGGGACATACGAGTATGGTCTGCACTCTTAGGGGACCTACTAGTTGTTAACGGCCGAATCATATTGGCGAATTGTCGAGTCCCTTTTTTGTCCCATTCCATGAAGAGATCGTTTCCGGTTCAATGTTCGCATCTCTACGAGCTGCCAACTTCCTGTAGTCCACAAAGTTAGAGTTTTGGCTATCCTTGAGTAATCTGACACAGTGAGTTTGGATACTCGGGTCAGTTTGAGGAACGGGATCCGGATGGGACTGAGTTTCAACTCGAGGAGGAGAGGAAACCAACTGTTCTTGGCCAGTGAGGTGGTACTAAAGCCACTGCGCCCGGGAAGGAGCGTAGTTTGTGTAAAAGTTTTTAGAAGATTCCCTGGGGGAGATAGGGAAATCTTCTTCTAATGGTTCCAATCCCGGGGTAATGCGTCCATGGCATAAGCCCGAGGGTCCAGGGTTGGGGTCACATAACAAGGAAGTTAGTGATTCATCTGAGTTGCGAATAGATCTACCTGGAGGCCTGGAACGAGCCTGAGTATCCACCGGAATGAAATTATGTCTAGAGACCATTCTGACTCCAGTGGATCCGTCCTGGATAGTGAGTCCGCTCTCACATTCTGGCCTCCCGCTAGGTGAGGTGCTGACAGGAACCAGTTCTCTTCTGTTGCCCAGGCGAAGATAGTGACCAGGATCTGATTCAGGTTGGGTGACTTGGATCCTCCCCTGTTGACGTAGTGTACTGCGTCTGTGCTGTCTGACACTACTCTGATGTGGGTCGACCTCGGAGGAGAGTCTCTCTTCAGGGTCAAGAACACTGCCATGGCTTTGAGAACAATGATATGGGACTGTTTCATGGAGAGTGACCAAGAACCTGAAACATCTGATGTTCGGAGTAATCCCCCCCATCCACTTAGAGACGCGGCTGTATGGAATGTCACTTGTGGAGGTGGGAATTGTAGAGGAACCGATTTGGAGAGGTCCTTCGGTTCGGACCATGGGTGTAGTCTCATTTTCAAGACAGAGGGGATCTTCGAGATCATGTCTCTTATAGGTACTGTAGCTCTCTTTCTCCAAACTCGATTGATGTCTTTGAGTTTGGCTTTTATTAGATCTGTTACTGAAGTGAATTGGAAAAGTCCGAGGATACTTTCTAAGGCTCTTCGGACACCTGTTTGTGTTTGAGAAAATTTTTTGATCTTGGAAACTATTCCTCTTACCTTTTGGAAGGGAGAGACAACGTGTGCTTCGAAAGGTCCCACTGAATGGCTAACCATTCTAAGCGGACTGATGGTTGCAGGCGAGATTTTTTGGAGATTGACCCGAAATCACAGGTTGTCGAGAAATTGGAATAATTCCTTCGTAGCTCTGTTGCCTTCTATGACCGGCCGGGCCCAAATGAGCCAACCGGCCAGATAAGCAATGATCTGTATCTCTTGGTTCCTGAGTTGTTCTAACACTCTCTCTCCTAGTTTTGTGAATATCCTGGGATCAATATTGAGGCCAGAGGGCATGTCTTGAACACAAAGGCTTTCCTGCTTAGGCGGAAACCCAGATAAGAAGAGAAGTTTCGAGCTAAAGGCGCAAGATAATAGTCGTCGGTAAGATCGACAGAGGTGGTGACGGTCCTACGGGGAAGTAAGGTCCGTACCTGAGAGATAGTCAACATCCGGAACTTGTCGCAGAGAATGTAAGAGTTTAGCTTGACAAGTCCAGGTCCACTCTCAATGCCGCCAAGCCTTTCTTCGGAATTGTGAACAGGTGGCTTTGGAACTTCAGTGATCGATCCCGTTTGATTGCTTCTTCTTGAGTAACCCTGTGGTGTACTCTTCCAGGATGGGAGTGGATTTCTGGGAGAAGGTCACTGGTGGAGGAGGAGGACCTTGTGACCATTTTCACCTCAAACCTTTAGAGATTATGCTATGAGCCCACAGACCGAAGGTCCAATGGTCTCGAAAGTGGTAAAGTCTACCCCCTACCGGGACCACCGCGTTGTGAGGGGGTGAATCTAGGTACTTTCCTTCTCCGAGCCCCCTTTTTTCTAGGTCCGTCTCGATGGCGAGACTGTCTTCTACTCCTGTAGCTTCCTCTCTGGTGTCCACGAGAGGAGCCTGAGGGTTCGGATCTAGGGCTGTATGCAGGTAAAACATCCCAACGGGGTTGGGCTGTGTACCTGGGGAATCAGTGAGGTAGACCACCTGATGAGGGGGATTTGGATGCATAGACGTCGAATCGGAGGGAGGCTGTGATGACGAGTGGGTAACCGACTATCGATTCCTGTCTGATAGAGGCCTCAGACAGAACGTATTTCCCACAACTAACCCGATCAGACCATCAAACGTGTAGGTCGAATTGGAAGGGCAGATCTTGGAATTATCGTAACCCCCAGACTGACAACATCCTGGTCCAGACAGATCGGGCCTGCCCTTTAGGAAATAATACTGTTACCTTCGGTACCTTGTCTAACCTAACCAAGGCAATCTCTTTCAATCGAATGAATCCGTTGAACGGGAATTCTAGTACCTGGGAGTAAATTCTACGTCCCCCAGAGGGAGGATGTCTATGCCATCCAGATTTATGGTACCATCTATATATGGAACATGTAAGGCAAATCTCTATGCGTTGTTTTTATCGAAGGAGGTTACTTCGATATGCCTGGGGCTGTAGGGGGAAACTTCTGAGTTCCTGAATGGATCTGACTCACTACCATACTTTTGAGCTCCGTCATAGCCCCTTGGTTTTCCCTAGAATGTGTTGCTTTTAGCAGTCACGGTTTATGCAGGGTAACATGAACATCAGGATCCATTAAGGGTCCTAGGTCGGTGACGTAGGTAATTGCAAAGCTGAAGGCTCAAAATTCATCCCCACCTACCTGCCCGTCCATGGGGTCGTCGTCCAACCTTAGAGAGGACACTCTGAGGAGATAGGGACCTCTAGATGGAGCATTTCTTCCCAACCTTGATAACCAAGGGCGGAGAGCCTCTCTTGCAGGCCAGAGAGATTCATCATCATCCTGACGGGAACCATGTAGGCGAACCTTCTGTAAAAGAAAGGGGACATAAGTCTGGATGTTCCTTGAACTTTGGTTAGTGATCCTATTCATAGGCTGGGATCAACTGTACAACTCATAAAAATCATTTTTAAAGAAAAATCATTTAATGTACTATCTTTTGGGGTATAGTTCGACACTTGTATTCATGAAATGTGACACTGTTGGCGCATCCGCCACAGGTTGGCCACCCCTGACTCAGACGTTCAGAACCGGGTCTAACATTATTTACTGGCTATTAGTATTCTATTGATTCATCTGTTCACTGACCAGAGTTTCAAGGAACAGTAGATAGCCTCTCATGGCATGGTTAGTCTCGACCCGGCCCTTCATTAGAAGGGGCCAACGTTTGGTTCCCAGTACTGAGTGGAAACTTATTTCTATTTGAACACTATGTTGTATGGATATTTATTCATATTTAGGCATAGTTAGAATTGAATATGTATAAATATAGGCATAATCAATTTATTTCTATTTGAACACGATGTTGTATGAATATTTATTCATATTTAGGTATAGTTAGAATTGAATATGCACAAATATAGGTACAATCAATTTATTTCTATTTGAACACTATGTTGTATGGATATTTATTCATATTTAGGCATAGTTAGAATTGAAAATGCATAAATATAGGCATAATCAATTTATTTCTATTTGAACACGATGTTGTATGGATATTTATCCATATTTATACATAGTTAGAATTAAATATATGCATAAATATAGGCATAGTTATGTTCATATATTTTTATTTGGACTTTCAAGAATAACTAATGAATATTACCAACGCAAATTCAAAGTGTCATTAAAGTAAGTACAGTTTACTTTGTATTCATGTTAAATCCTTTCCTTTACAGCAAAACAAGAGATTGGCCACCCGTGGTCTGAGTGAGCTCTGTCTGTAACGGAGCTCCGGTAACAATCCCCGGTACAAAGGTCCGTCATAGTGACAACGTGAACACCAGAGGAAAACTAATATTAACCTCAATGCTGATCGCCTGTACAATATCCGGTTAAGCCGGAGATTCGATGAAAAGGAACGTAATAACGATATTGTGATTATTTATGAAAAAGGGGTTCATACCCTGATTCTGATCGTCTGATTGATCTCTGTTTGTAACGGAGAACTAGTGACAAAGGTCCGTCATCGTGAAAACGTGATCCTTAGCGGTACGATAACATTCTCTAATACTGAATGTTTGTGTTATCTCCAGTGAAGCCGGAGATTCGATGAAAAAGGGACCGTAATAATGAAACTGTTTAGTCTTCATCGGTATCACATTGTTAACTCCGGTTCTGGCCGTCTGCTTGATCTCTGTTTGTACCGGAGATCCGGTAGCAAAGGCCCGTCACCGTGATATCGTGACCGTTCCCGGTACGATAACATTAACCTCAATGAATGATTGTGTTATCTCCCGTGAAGCCGGCCGTAACGGTGTAATTATGATCAAACATGACAAAGGTTCGTGTGTAAAAGGCTTCAGCCGGAGTCCGAGTGCCGGATTACACCGTTGCACTCCAAAATCTGCTCCTGAACGTTAACTAGTTCTCACCCAATGAGTATCCATATAGCGGAGCATAACTCAAGGCGGAGCTAAGCATAACTTCGGAGCTAAGGGTGTCGGTATAAAACGACCCCAATTAATGACTCGTACACTAACGTACCTATTAATATTGTTAGCTATATTAACAGTAACCACATCAATAAAAACGTTTATAATATTAAACGTACTATCATCAACTCTGATACTAAGAGGAGGCTTGAATAACTCGTGATCGTATAAAAACGGAGAACGGGAAATTCACCTCTCTTACTCGAGCTAACAAAGAAAACGAGAGAAGGAATAACTCATATCTGTAGAACAGGGAACGAGCAGTCTCTGTTTTCGCTCTCAAGGTTACATAATAAAAAACTAACATCACACAATAAAACAAGAACATTAATAAAATTGATTGCTTTTCTTAGTAATAACCAAGAACGAAGAATAACGTAACAAAAAAACAAGGATATAGTCTAAATCGAAGCCTCTGAGGCGAGAACAAACTAACAGACTAAATCGCTAAACTTTAATTCGCTATTCTTTAAATCGCTATTCTTCGTAGGTCCAAATTGGACTTGCAAGCAAATAAATACCATAGTAAAAATTAGTGATAACACTAAAAGGCCATAAAACGTAAGTGATATAACCAAGATGACAGAGTACCAGATGGGCAAAATTAACTAGAATATTTACCGAAGCGAACATAACCCAAAATGGCTGCCGATACCTCGGCAAGACAATCGCTTCCAAAACTAAAAACCACCATATTGGAAACAGAACAAATGCCCGGTACTGTCAAAAGCTGCCAAAACAAACTATGGTACTTAACATTGGTAAGGGTGAAGTATCAACGTCAGTCATGTTGAATTAACGACAATCACTTCGAAAAACACTGGGCAAAACACTTATCAACTTTGCTGGCTAGTCCAAAACAGAAGGATGACCTAGTGAGCGCGAGTGGTGGGTGTCGGTAGGGTAACCCAACTGTATTCTCTAGGGCCTGTCACGGCCCTCCCCCTTTGATGAAGGGATTATCTAAATGGAAGACAGCCTGTGAATAGTGTTTTACAAACGCCCTTGTTAGATATACGACACCAACAAGGTGCTCGCGCGAGGGTTGTAACCTCTGCATTCCATGCTTTTAATTTTCTCTGGTATATTTGGAAGATTTATATCAGAAAAAGTACAAAGAAGGACTTTTTCGCCGGCCGTCACAGGTTCGACCCAGAAATACATTTGATGACACTATGCAGCACCTTTGGACTTCCTTTGGAATAAAGGGTACTCCATCCAAAGAATGGCTAATTTTAGCTCTTAATCCCACTAAGGAGTTTTGATAACTTCACGATTTTGACCAACGTGATTTCGAGCAGCCGGCTAATACTCCTCCCTTGAGTCACACTTCACTGTTTTCCCTACACCTTATGTGGTTGACAAGGGACTCTGTATAGAAAGGAACTAGTTCTCCTTCCCAAAAGAGATGCTGTAGCACCTCCAGCTATGAGAAGAGCTCTTGATTTTGCAAGTCTAGAGCAGCGCAAGGCCTCAACTAGTGATGTGCATATTTGAGAGCAATATATCTCTTGAGCGCTTAAAATGTCTTGACTCGGACTCATCGTTTACCTATGAACAGGCTCCCCAAAAGCTCCTTGAAAGAGGGATCAACGACAACGAGACCATTGCTCGTTGACGGCAAAGAACAAAGTCTTACATAGAAGACCTGGTTTTTTTCCCAAAAAAAATTAGGGAAAAAACTTTTAAGTTCTGACAATCCTAGAAGCAGGCCGGCTATGGTGTCTGCACTGGAGGAGAATTTGCAATATGACTCCTCAAACAGATGAACCTTTCCAAAGTGGTGACTCAGAGTCACTACCTCAAGCAGCTGTTATAATGCGTAACGAGAGTCGGAATCAGAATCTCCGTTCCTACAGGTTCTAGCATTAAGGGTGGCAATGGGCTCAGGGAAGCCTCCAACTCGCCAATCAAATGCATAGATCAGTTACAGTATGTCGCTCATCGCAGGGATCGAGTTATGGCTGGAAATACCTTGGTAAGAACTTGCCAAAAAAGCATTTGATAGAGTCAGTTTGCAGATACCAGCTTGTAAGGCTGATCTTCTAAGACCTTGCCACCAGCCTTTGCTATGCAGAACCATTATGTAACACAGAATCCCGACCTTCTCATTTGCGTGGATCAAGCTGTCACTATCCTGACCCTGTCTATGTCGGCTGTAAGGTTGGTAGCTCAACATATCACTTTCACAGCTTCTGAAGCTGCATCTTGGTTGAACCATTTGTGAGGAACAACTAAGTTCCTATCCACGAGCAAGGACCTCTTAAATTTTGAGAACCAGTTCAAAGCCTTCACTCTATTAGGGGCTAAATCTGATGGAGATTTTGGTCCATCAGGTAGCCAACGTATGGGCCAACTAGTTCCTAAAGAAGCGAGATGCAGTGGCCTCGTTTGAAAAATTATTTAAAGAGAGATACTAAACCTTCGGAATTCGTCTCTTAAACCATCCTTGCTTACTTTGGAACAGGTAAAGCTTGCAATGAAGAATGGAGGAAATTCAACCAAGACTCGCTTCTCCACCAAGCAATATTGCAGAAGAGACCTCAGACCACCTCCTCAATCATCCGTGCAAAGTCACCTCCCGCTCCTAGGCTAACGTTGGGCCAAAATTCAAGACCAAAGCCTAGGAACAGTTTTAATCTTAAACTTTGCAGAACTCTATGGAGTTTGGTCAGCCTTTTCTACATAGGACTCGAACCCAAGATCGTAGATGTAAAGGCAGACGAGGCCCTCGCTTACGCTATGGCTGGGAATTTCCCCACTTGGCTACCACGAGGGGGGGGTTGGTATGCATGAGGTACCAGCTTCACGGGACAGAGCAGTGGACGTTCTTAGGTCACCACTTAGGTTAGGTCACCACCTCCCGTTCACCAGCTCTCCTCCTCCTCCTCCCTTCATTCCAACTCCATGGAGTCAGTCCTCATATCACAAAAATTTGGAGAAGTTCCTTGCCCTATGCTCTCTAAAGGGCATATAGAAGAAGTCAAAGACGGGTACCTGGGCTTCTTCGGCCATCTGTTTCTGGTCTTGAAAGCCTCAGGTGGATGGAGAGCCGTTAATAGGCCTGTCAGCTCTGAACGAATTTATCTACCAGATTCAATTCAGGATGAAAACTTTCCAAACACTCAAACATGCTGTAAGGAAGAATAATTTTATGATCTCACTAGGACTCGGGGACACTTACTTCCTAAATCCCCACGAATTGCTCTCTACGTTTTGTCATAGGAAGCAAGAATTTCCCCAGTTTAAAGTTCTTTGCTTTGGGCTGTCCACAGCTCCTCAGGTATTCACCTGAGGGTTTACATTGGTTTGAGCATGGGCTCATGCCAACGAGATGTCTTGATTATCTGGATAACTGGCTGATACTAGCAGAATCAGTCTCAACTTTTTTATTGTTGAGACAGACTGCTCTCATTTTGTCGCAATCTATTGATTGTGATGAATCTAGAGAAGTCCAAGCTTTCTCCAAAACAAAGAATGATATACCTGAGCATATTAGTATTTTCACAGTGCATTAAGATTCATAATGCTTTGTGAAAATCTAAGGCAAATGCTATCCTCTTCCAGGAGCATGAACCTTTACAGCCGCAGAGAGTACAAAGCAGCAAGCAGCATTTACAAGGTACCTTACAGTCCATGCTACATTTGCAAATAATAAACTCTGGAAAATCATGTGAAAATACACTCTGTTCCCCGAGGATGCTGTCAGTTATCAATATTATTATCTCTAAACTTTCTCTTAATTATAAAGATAATAATTGAATATATGCAAAATCTTCTGCAGCTAATTTTAATGAGCTGGCTTATTGCTGCCCCCAGTAGGTAGGATCACACACACACTTAGTTTGGATAATTTTTTACTTGCATGAACAGGACATTTGATGTCTGTTCTCTTCCATGTGTTGTTATTTTCTTATTCATTTCCTCTTCGCATCATATAGGAAGAATTTCAGTTATAGGGAATTTTTTATGTTGTATTTATTTAATGGACTATTTGTAGGTTTTGTTTTATATAGACTCTGCTGATGTAGCAAGAAAGATTTTCCCATCCAATGACGGGGTAAACCGTTTCAAAAAGGAGGTTAAGCCTTTACGTAAAGTTCAATGGTCACAGCTACCAGCCCTACAATGTTAGTAACTTCTAGGCCATTTAATATCCCTAGAGTAACTGGTTCCTCACGGTATGCTCCATCTAAAGTCTGTACGATGGTGCCTAAAATGACTGTCGTAAACTGCAAGCCCTCCCCGAACTTTAGTGCCAATAGAACAAGATACCAAAGTTGATCTGCTTTGGTGGCTAAACAAGGAAAAGCTCTTTCAGGACTCCAGGAGAGTGGTCTCCTCCAGTTTTCCTGTTTACATATGAGTCGAAGAAAGGGTGGGTGGCTCATCGCAAGGGCCAACTGACATTAGCTTAGTGGTCCTGAGAAGACAAAACTCTTCACCTCAATGAGCTAGTTAAAAGCAGCCTATCTGGCTCTTCAATATTTCTAAGGTGTTTAGTAGGTCACTCGGTTGCCTTGATGAACGACAATGCAACCCTTAGTGACGCAGTATATCGATAAGAAAGAAGGCACAGCATCACATACTCTTTGTCAAATGGCAGTGGCAGCACACAAGTGGGCAATCGACAATGCATGAATTCCCTCAGCTTGATTCATTCGCAGGAAAAGGAATTTCATAACGGACACGTTGAGTCAAAAATATCAGGTATAGGGTTAGAATGGTCTTTACATTCCCAAGCAGTGACAAAGTTCCCGACTTTGTGGGGTTCCCTGGCAATCAACATGTTTGTTACAAGCTTCAACAGGAAACTGCGCGAGGATGCATTCCAACACCCATGGGACAGCCTTATGTTTATGCTTTTTTACCATTTTCCTTCCTCGAAGGATAATAAACAAAGCGCACTCGTCCAAAGATCTGAAGTTACATTAGTAGCTCCAAAGTGGCATCAAGCAGAATGGGATGCAGACCTTCTGCATCTGCTAGTAGAGATTCTGAGAGAACTTCCGCAGTTGCCCAACCTGCCCTGTCAACACCACTTGCAGATGTTCCACAAATCGGTGGATTCCCTATCACTTACGGCTGGAAGGTATCCAACATCTCTTCCGAGAAAGGCATTTTGAGCAAGACTGTAAAAACGTTTCGCTGCCTCAGGAAATTCTCCACCGATGTTAATTAAGTGAAGTGGGCCATCATCTGTGGTTGGTTTTGTTAAAGGAATACATCTCTCAGAGCCTCTATTTCAGTAGTGGCAGACTTTTCAGCTCAACCACAGAAGGAAAAACACCTCTCTGTATCACAATGAAAGGGTATTTTTCAGCCTTGAGCCAGGTACTGAGACTGAGAGGAATAGATATTTCCTTGTCTTGGGAATTATCCATTACTGTCAGGAGTATGAAGCAGACCTATCTTTCATGTGAGTGAATTTTCTGCTTGGGATGTAACCAAGGTATTACAGTCTCTAAAATGAGAGCTTCTTACAAACCATTGATGCAAGGCTTCAGATAGGTACTTAACCCTGGCTTCATCGAAGTTAGTAGGCGAGTTACGTGGACTCTCGTATTTGTTCTCTTACTTGGAACACCTGGATTCGAGAATTTTCATCTTTAAAAGTATCCTCCCCTAGGGATGTAACCAACGATTCAGATGAGTTACTTTTGTGTCTTGTAAGAGCGGCTACCTCAAAAGAACCCAGACTGCCGTATGCAGATTACAGAACCTTTTTGTAAGCACTGGGAGAGGGAAAAAGAAATTTGCCAAAAATAGTCTCATTTTGGCTTCGGGCAGCTATTATAAGAGGGCTGAGTCCTAGATCCCCTGGAGCACCAGAACGAGTTATGGTGTCCCTTTCCCCCATAACAGTGGAGTCTGTACGAATCGTCTTCAAGAAGAATCTATCGGTGGCTCAAGTTTTAGACCCTGGAATATGGAAGCGGCAAACCACCACCTCTGCTCATTATTTGCGGGAAAGCACTCACAGGTCGTTCGACATGTTTTCCTTGGACTTGTGATTGATGCTCAGAAAAAGATGTAGTGACCCTAACTCCTTTACAGGACCAAAAGTATCACATCAAAGATAGCAGTTATAACCTATTTCTAGGTGGAGAGAGTGTGCTTGGCCCGTTTTCCTCTCCTGGGGTATAGCAGTTGGAATCCCAGCATCTATTCTATTTTACTTGATAGAAGTATTCATTCCACCTTCCTCCACACGAGGGGAAGATGGATGTTTATGGGCAAACCCGTCATTTGTTTATGCTTAAAAGTCACAAACTGACTAGTCCAAAGATTTATCCAGTCCCTTGACAGGCCAGACATTACTGGATTGGATCTCATTCAGATTACAGTTGATTTTTCCTTGGCCCACACATACACCTAATAGTCTGTCCAATTCTTTACACAGTCAGTCTCCTCATTCATCTGACAACACTAAGAAAATCCGAAAATTTCTTATTCACTCAAGGGGTTAACTGCTTCACTGGAATTTTTCAGTGGTTGCTTTCCTCTTGGTAAGGGTAAAAGAGACTTTAGCTATGGTAAGTAGCTCTTCTAGAAGGACACTCCAAAATCAAGCCATTGTTCTCTGTACCATGTTCTCCCAATGTGGGTTAGAGTTCTCATGCTTGAGGGTACACTCGGGGGCACCATTCTGTTTCCTTATTTGCTTTCTTCTCTGGGCTATTTTTCCTGTTGAAACCCCTGAGCTAACAGCATCCTGCTTTTCCAACTAGCATTGTGGCTTAGCTAGTAATAATAAATAGATTTGCTCTGCAGCACACTTGATTTCCTGGGCCGTGAACCTCACGGTGCGTTTAACCGTGGTTTGCAAGTTGTCTAGGATGCTTTTCTCCAGACCTGAGATCGGCAATCCTGGGATGTTAACCAATTAGTTTGGTAAGTGGACCTCTGTCCTCCTAAGGATGAGTCTGCTAGTTAAAGGACAAAATACATACATACATATACCAAGGCACTTCCCCAAATTTGGGGGGTAGCCGACATCAAACAAATGAAACAAAATTGGGGACGTCTCCTCTACGCTCCTCCCAGCCTAACAAGGGACTCAACCGAGTTAGGCTGGTACTGCTAGGGTGGCACAGCCCACCCTCCCACATTATCCACCACATAAGTTGTTCAACGTAACTTCCTGCCATCACCTCCCTCAAAAGTCTTAGATGCAGTCAAAGTGACTGACTGCTCAGTGTACTAGTAAGGGGTTGAGGCTTCCCTGCTACTGGCCTGTAACTACTAACACATTTCGATGAAAGTTAAATGGCCGAGATCCAGCTGTGCTAGAATCATCTCCTAATTAATGCCCAAGAGTAGGGGATTGTGGGCAGTGCCTTTAGGCAAACTAGTAGTGCCATAGCCTCTGTACCATGGTCTTCCACTGTCTTGGGTTAGAGTTCTCTTGCTTGAGGGTACACTCGGGCTCACTGTTCTATCTTGTTTCTCTTCCTCTT
This sequence comes from Palaemon carinicauda, assembly GCF_036898095.1. Classification (NCBI taxonomy): domain Eukaryota; kingdom Metazoa; phylum Arthropoda; class Malacostraca; order Decapoda; family Palaemonidae; genus Palaemon; species Palaemon carinicauda. The sequence continues at coordinate 82,193 of NW_027172258.1, read as the reverse complement.
TTTTTGTTAAAGTTTTCATAGTTTATATAGGAAATATTTATTTAAATGTCATTGTTCTTAAAATATATTATTTTTTCTTGTTTCCTTTCCTCACTGGGCTATTTTCCCTGTTGGGGCCCCTGGGCTTATAGCATCTTGCTTTTCCAACTAGGGTTGTAGCTTAGCAAGTAATAATAATGATAATAATAATAAGGGACTCAGGTTTGTATATTTAGGAAAAATACAAATTACTTTCAAAATTAGTGAGTTTGAGGAAAAATACAAATTACTTTTTACAAATTAGTGAGTTTGAAAACCCTTGAACTAATGATTCTACAAAGTTCATGGACCCTCCTGCCTAGTCTCCTCAAACCCTTACAAGAAAACATTGTCATGGCTCTTTGTGATATCAGATTTAGTGTTTCGTGGAAAGCCCAATTTACGACTTGAGCTCAAACTGCTTGAAAATGTAAAGAAAAATTGGAACCTAGTTTAAATTTAGAACTCTGCCTTTAGCAGAAAGTGTCACAATCTATTTTTCTAGTTTACTTATACTTAGCATTTACATTTTTATTTTCGTATAAACAAGTTTTTAACTTTACAGAACTTTATGGACAGATGTCTTAGCCATTGTTATACAGTTGTATAAGGAGAATGCCTAGGAGAGATACAGGTTGAGGAGTGTTTTACAATCCCAAATTATTTTGAGATGTACTGTTCACAAATATAAAAATTATTGATGAATCGCAGTAATATAAAATTTTAATTTGAACAAACCTTAAAGTTCAGGAGTGTGACAATCCCAAATCATTTTGAGATGTACAGTTTTCATTGTTTACTTGATCACTTTTGAGAAGTTTAATTTCTTGAAGTTGCTTGAATTGTGCACTACGTAATCCTTAAACTATAGCTGTGATCTTGGTACTGCAGTTCACATGCTGCCGTACTGATATCACAACTACAGTAAAAGGATTCTATAATGCATATTCAAGCTAAATGAAATTGAACTTTTTCAAAGTGATCAAGTAAAAAAACAATGAAAACTGTACATCTCGAAATGATTTGGGATTGTCACACTCCTGAACTTTTAAATTTATTCAAATGAAAATTTTATATTACTGTGACTCATCAATTATGTCGATAATTGTGTGAATTATTCATACTTTGTCAACATTTTATCATGACATCTTTTTACAGTTGTACAATGTATTTTATGCATCACGTATAAAAATGACGCAAGCTATACTATGTAATGAAACATGTAATAAAAATGCATTTAAGAGGATCAATAAAAAATACTTAATTTTACAAGAAACTTTTATTTCACATAACATTTTTTAAAAATATACAAATAAAAAAATATATTTTTTTAAATTTATTTTTTTCCATATACATTAGTGTCCCCCCAAAATAGGGGCTGACCTTACAAAGTGCTTTGCTGGCACTGAGAGACCTTCCCTTGCTGCCCTGCAGACCAGAGAACTCATACAGTAATCAAACGATCATAGGGCAACTACCATAACAGTTATGGAGTGTGCGTTTCTTAAGAATGGAAAATTTAGCATTTGGCAACTGTGTATTTGCTACTGGAAGTATTGTCACTAGGTCATCTTCCAGTTTTAGTTAATATTCACTGAAATGGAGTAGCTTGAGAAAGTTCATAAGAACGTAGTTATAACTTTAAGACAGTGCTGCCAAGTTTTTTTTATCCTTTAAAGTTTTGACTTAGATGAAATTCTTAAAGGTGATCAAAATGTTCCAGTAAAAAGTAATCTTGAACCCAGAAGTACTTGATAAAATTCTCAAGTCACACCTGTAGTTTAGCTAATTGCCAGATTTTTAAAAGTACCATTTAACTAACTGAAGCAAATTTGCATTATAAAATTATGACTGGACATTAAATTTATATTTGTTTTTATCCATTCAATGGCCTAAGACCATCTTTGACCATAGTTACATACTCCTTTTGAAAAGGACAGTCTAAGTAACTCCTACTCCACAATGGTCTGAGAGAATACTGTGCTTGAAAAGTATGATCCACAAGATAAGTACCTGGGTAGCAATACCATATGATTAAAAGGTGTCCTCTTCATAAGACACTTCTGGGTGTGTGGAATTTCATTGCTGTATTGCCCAATTTCTATAATGGAATGCATACCATAGAATACAGTCCAGTTTAAGAAAATATATTCAGAAAGCATTGGCACTAGCCATAACTTCCACGTTTCCCTTAGATCGATACTACTTGGATAAGCGGAATATATTCTGACTAAATAAATGACAATTTTACCAAACTAAGATATTTTAAATGTGACTTCAAGATCCGAGCAAAGATTTTCCTTGCATTTACAACCAAATGTTTTGATTACAAAGGAATTATTTCACTACTTTTCATGCAAATGTATCCGTTTACTTTGTCTAGAATAAGCAGTGTGTGCATAGTCAAACGCAAGAATTATATCATGCAGTATTTATTCATGTGAATTACATAATAGTTAACCTGAATTCTACATTCATACCATTGCATCAGTTGAAATAAAAGGCAACTTGAAACTTGAATGTGAATGAATCATCATTAATGTTCAGATATTTTTAATTTACTTGAAAGTGACAAGTCACAGCTGAAGGCACGAGTCATTGTTTTGAGCACAGTTCATTATACAAGGTTTCAAAAACTTCCAAGAAAGCAGTAAGACCGAATACACGTCCGAGAAACACGATTCACACGCTGCTTCTTTGATGAGCGAAAGACTTAAGAAAAGGGGATGACATCCGTGCAGGGTACTACCCTGACGCCCGCTAACTTCACCCCAGCGAGACGGCAGATCGAACTAGTGTTGCATTCCCCTACACAGACGAGTTAGCACAGGCAGCGTACCCGCCTAGGCAAGGCTCTGAGAGACGTGCATATGGCACTAAGGTGGTCCTAGATACCATAAAGCAGCGGTCAAATACCTTCCTTGGCAGGCAACTAACTACCTGACCTTTACATTCTACAAAACCATCTGTACATATTAAGTAATTTCCTGCATGTTCTGTAAAAATTTATTCAGTATGCCTGTAATTATGCGTCTCGGTGTAAACGGCTATCTTCAATCTTTGGTTCTCCTTTATATTGTATCAATTTGAATACCTTACATATCTTCTCTTCACCCAACCTGACTGACACAACAGCAAATTTCGAACAGATACGACCTACGCCATTTGAGAAAAATATTGTCTACCAATGCAGAAAATAAACTGTTAGGAATGAACCAAATCATCTATTTGTACTATGTTCATCAAACATCAACATACAAATGGATGAAATACTAGCAATAGTACAAAAAGATCAGCATCCAAATTGGCCAAGTATCTACAGCAAAGAGGATGAAAAGTCCCATGAACACAGACTAATCAAATGGTAATAATTGTACCATGACCCAATAACAGATTCACATTCAATCTGTCCATAAGGTTGTATTTATAAGTCTCTTCTTTTCAAGAGGAAAGGCAAAAGTCCCTGTCCCCAATAGCAGATAAATGTACAAAGATCATCCAAATCAATTTTATGCTAACATGAAGGCAATCAAAATACAGCAACCAGCTTAAAAGATCCTTTACTCATACCTTGAAGTAGGAATGAACTTGTCTTGCTCCAACTGAGACTTGGATTTCTGAATTTGGGCCAAACGGCAATGGGTAAAAAATGAGGAAGTACAGTATAAAATGCAGAGAATAAACGAAGGAGGTTAACTGCTCTACGATGCATCACTTTATTCAACAAGCAAGACAACTGTTGTGCACTGAAGACCTAGCACACACATAGGAGTGAAGGTATTGGGCAACGAGCATATGCTTGCAAATAGACTTGCTAAAAATATAGCAAACTTGATCCCTTTACATAACAATATGAAAGACGTTAACCTCAAAAAGACTCAAAGCAAGCGAACTGCTTCACAACAGTAGGGAAAGATTAGGGAGTCAAGTAGTGAAGCTGCCACTCTAAAACCTCACCAAGTTTGCAGATCTCATATGACCTCAGAAATGGCTTAACATCATAATTAAATACACAGTACTTCGCCAAAGAAGATATAGTAATAAGTTTCTTTTGGTAAATGTTAAGAGCAGCGAAAAAGATACCAAGTGCGCACTATTCACCAAAACCTGCTGAAATGGTTGATCGGCAGGGCTCTGTACTAACCTCATAATCATTCAATATCTACACAAATGAACTATCAAAACTCCAGGACATTTGAGGGTTTATATATACCGACGATCTCTGCATTGCAACACAGACATGGACCTATAAATCATCAAAGGAAGACTGACGAAGGCATTATCATCTCTCTCAGACTATTACAAAAAAATGAGAATTTAAGTTAGAATGCATGAACACTCCTGTATGCTCATTCCAGTCAGACCAACTAACAATGCCCTCCCTAACCCTAGTGAAGACATAGGTTATGAATCCTCCGTTACCAGGAAGAACACAAACTGGTAGGACAAGGAATAACATCAAGAGGGGCCGACCTGTTCGGATGTGGATCTAAGAACAGCAAACGATACAGCACTCAATGGGTAGAACAATAGTGCTATAATATATGATGTATGATGTTGCAGCAGTTTCTTTTCTTCTAATTCTATGAAACAAAATGGCTGCAGACAAATACGCACCCAGTAATAAGCACGAGACTAATAGAAGAATCTTTTATCGAGAAGACATACACAACAACCTGGAATTAGTACAATGACTTACAAACTAAACCTAAGACAGAACTAATGAATAGTATTTTCAGGAAAGAGAAATTTCTATGGTAGAGGTGTAAGAATACTACCACTGTACGCCCTGGGTTCCGTGGAAAATTATCAAAAGGACAGCTGCTGGCCTGCAGTCTTGCTTTTTACCAAATGGCTATGACCACTGCCAATGAGTGGAAACTACAGGTTTGCAGTTGGACTATTAATTCAAAGACTACACCCACTGCCTATAACTATGGTTGATGACGGCAAAGGCATGAAGTAAAAACCCTGTGAAACAGCGCCGCAACTGACCCCTCATTGTAGGGGGGTAATGGTGGGAAATGTGATGTCCCCCGAACAGAAAATGAGTATCATCCTCAAGGCAGAGAAATTCAATAACTTATTCAGGGAATGTGAAATGAATAGCCTATTCAAAGAAAAGGAAATGAATGGCCTATTCAAAAAAAGGAAACTGAATAGCCTATTCAAAAAAAAGGAAACTGAATAGCCTATTCAAAGAAAAGGAAATGAATAGCCTATTCAGAGAAAGGAAACTGAATAGCCTATTCAAAGAAAAGGAAACTGAATAGCCTATTCAAAAAAAAGGAAACTGAATTGCCTATTCAAAGAAAAGGGAATGAATAGCCTATTCAAAGAAAAGGAAATGAATAGCCTATTCAAAGAAAAGGAAATGAATAGCCTATTCAAAGAAAAAGAAATGAATAGCCTATTCAAAGAAAAAGAAATGAATAGCCTATTCAAAGAAAAAGAAATGAATAGCCTATTCAAAGAAAAGGAAATGAATAGCCTATTCAAAGAAAAGGAAACTGAATAGCCTATTCAAAGAAAAGGAAATGAATAGCCTATTCAAAGAAAAGGAAATGAATAGCCTATTCAAAGAAAGGAAACTGGGTAGCTTTTTCATAGCAGAGAATATGAATAATATACTCAGTGAGAAAAAACAGGGCTCAAATAATCAACATAGTACTTGGCAGAAAGGTCGAAAACAGATTTTATTCTAAGTCATAAAGGAATAACAAGAAGCTATGAACCTGACCTACACTGGGCATCACTTAATAACAAAGACAACTTTATCATTGCAAATAGATAAAGATCTTTACTTTTATCATTTACTTGAAAGACAAAAGTGTAATATGGCAGTACCTGTTACGATATTTTCCAAGTGTTAAAGAGGCATAAGGGCATAAGCTATTCGACTATAGACACTAGAAACATACTTAGATTTCGATCAAAGGTAACCAGCTATGGATTAACTGCAAAATTAGGATAAAATAAATCCATAAAAAACGAGCAAGTAATGGGAAAAATTAACTAAACGCCACTCCAGTGACCTGACACCTTTTTTCTTACAGTAGCAGCACCAAAGATCGCATCCTACATCATTCTAAAACTGCATACCAAAGTCAATGCCATCCATTAAATTTGACACAACAAAGACAGTCAATAACTGAAAAGGAGCTATGTAGAAAATACTTTTATGGAAAAACTTTAGCTTTTTTTCCTCCTGATTGACTCCAAATGAAGAAAGGCTTCACCCATCTACTATTCCTACCACGTCTGTAACTCCTTGATCAGTTATCCAGAAAAAAATAACATCCTGTCACCTGTCTCATTGTGTTATAGAGTATTTCACATTAATGAAAATCCCCTTTCTATATCATCAAACTTCAGCCAGGACTCAAAGCTATAAAGTTTATACAAGAATGTACGAGGGAGTTGGAGAACTCAACCAACTACCTACCCAATCCAAAAGCAATGCTGATGACAAAGCACATGAGCTACTCAGGAGTCAATACTAATGAAGACAACCTTGATCTTATAACAGAAACCAGTCAGTTCCAAATACTAACCTAAAACGCCAGCCTTTCATACAGTCAATTACAAATCAGGTACAAACAAACACATTGAAAATTGAGTGCTGCTTCGCTTTGATCCAACACAGGTGGAAAACACCTTGTGATATGTAGAGAGAGCAAAAAGTATTTCTGGAAAGGACAGAAACACTGGAACTTATGAGAAATAATGGACACTAAAGACATTGGAAATAAGATTTCCTAAGAGTGAAATTAGAAGTTTGTAAAATAATCGGTTCTTTCATTATAGAGAGGGACCAAACATCGAGAAATAACACCGACTCCAAAAGTGGCTCGGGTGAACAGTTAAAAGACGAATGCCCAAAGGAAGTGACATCAGATGGAAGCGAATTAAGCTTTGCTTTCCATTCAAAAAATAAAATAGGCAACTGATGAGATGAGAAGCTTTAAAAATGACACGCGAGAGGAAATAAATCTTCCAAAGAAATAAGACCATCCAACACAGGCAGCATTTACATCAGAGCAGACAGACAAGATATGAGTCTAGAAAGATTAAACATGTCTAAAAAGTTTATCAAGATACATTTAAGTCATCTTTGGCCACTTTTCTCATGGAAACATAAGGTAAATTCCTGAGATCTGCAAGAAAAAAATTTTGCAGGGATACATCAATGCAAGGAGCATCCGCATATTTTACAGAAGAGTAAAATCCATTATGGATTTATAAAAACCAAAAAATAAATACTTTACAAAAAGAAAGATATGGTGTAATGAACCTTTCATATGGGACTAAGGATCATAGAACACAAAATGAAACCTTTATAAGAAAATAAATCCAATTCAGCTGTGAGAACTGAATAAAAAATAAATTCCACAGACCGGAGTGGAATAAGTCCAGGAAACGAAAAAACAACCACTTCCTTCGGAACAATGAGTCTACTCAAAACTAGAATAAACATTAACAGGAAATTACAAAATACATAAAGATAATTTCCTTAATGTAAAGTAATTACATCACCTCGGGATGAAATGACGCAACAAAGATGCTTGTTCACTTTCCCTCACTCGATCGCCCACAGAGGAACAACGCGTGCGGTGAAAAACGAACGTGCACAAGGTGATACCGGTCTCCTTTCCAGTTAGTTTTTAAAACCTTATAGAGAAAACTGTGCCTGAACTCCTCTGTGTCCTTCGTAAATTAAAAAGGGCCCTTGAATTAACAACTCTTAAATTCACATCCTTCGTGCTTTTTGTATCTTCAAATGCAATGGTAAAAAAATTGAATAGGTTATCTATTACGTTTTCGCCTAAAAGTCACACTACATTCCAGAATTCTCAAGTTCAATTATGCACACACTGTTTATATTTAGACAATTCTCACAAAAAAAGCAGTTAAATAATAATTTGTAATCAATCCATTTACTTATACATACAGGGCTAATTGCTCGACAAATAAAGTCATATTTGAAACAATGATATTTTAGCAAATCAGCATCTTAATAGCGGAATATCTAAAGTTCATCCAAGTGTTTTCATTCTAAATAGTAATGTGGAAGCCCAAAGGCTAATTCTTTAGCTTTCAGAAGACTATTTTCATAAAATATGGACTTACAATCTATTCTATACAATCAATGCAGGAATTAGGTTATACAGCAAACCTCAAACACCCCCAGAGGATATCTGATAAGGAAAAGAAACCAGGCTACTGTACTCATGTTTTACATACCTTCCAGGTACTGTATTTCTTGAGTTCATCATTATACAAGTATGGAATTAATATGACTGGTCTAACTTCATAAAGAGTAATACAAAACAGCATTGTCATAGATGGTCTCTGTTCAATGAAAGTCTAAAGAAAATATAAATTCACTTCTTCAACCAGTCACAATTTCAAAAAGCAACTTTGCTTCATGTTAGTGAAATGGAACTTATAAACTCTGACAGTTGGGCAAATTACAGTTGTGACTCAAAATTATCAAGTCCTCCGGAGTTCAAGATTACCTCTGTTTCAAGGACATTTGAAAAACACCTTTTACAATCGTAATTCATCTACAAAAACTTTATAAAAAAGGATAAAAACTTCAGCATAATCTTAAGCTATAACTTTACATTCTTATCAAATCTAATAAAGATAATCCATTTCAGCAAACACTAATCAAATGGAAGACGACAAAGTGAAAGAATGCTCCCAGTATACAAACAGTTGTCAAATAATTTTCCATTCCAAAAAACACATATACCACATCTGCAATGGGAGTAGCTCTAGGACCGTTTGACGACTGCATGGCATCTGGCAAGCAGGGAGGGAGGTCGTAATGGTACCAGCTTCATTTTGTAAGCTCAGCCCCTAGAGGTGTGGCCAGAAGCCTTTATTTATTTCCAAATTCAATCTACATATACATCTGGAAGAGAACTTTAACTTTAGATTCGATACAATGGCAATGTCAGTTACAAAATGGATTTCCTTTTGACATAAGACTGGGACATTTAACTAATTTGCAAAACAAACTTATTAAACAGTGGTATGATTATGTTTTAGCAGTGTAACATATAATCAGCTGTACCTATAATTGTCATAATTCAGAACCTTATGTTCTAATTGTCTATAGCCCTTACAAACGTTCGTCTTGCTCTTATTCCCTAAGCACCTGTAAAACAAGAAACTTACTCTGAACTAGGAATACAAAAGTAATATTGTATAGCTATATTTGTAATCCTTACCTAACCAACCAATTAATGATTACAATTACTTTTGCGTATTGTATACTAAACCTCCATCAAAAAAGGTCAAAATAAACCTTTACTGAATGCAGTACTGTAACTTGTTTCATTAATGCCAAGTTAACAAACGATTACTATTTTCCTTGCTAACTTGTTAGAGGATCATATTGAAAATTCTTGCACAGGGTTTCCCCCTTTATGAAGTTAGATGATCCACACTATTCTGGGGCATTTTAGTCTTACTACTTCCATATCTACTGATTACTTTTAGTTAATGTTCCTCATTCTTTCCCACTAAATTTAGTGGGTCCTTTGAATGGCTAGATAGTACTACATTGGATCCCTTTTTAGCAATGGCTCATTTTTCCTTTTCCTACACATACACCTAATAGTCTGGCCTATGCTTTATACATTCGCCTCTTTCCTCATCACTAAGATAACCGAAAAACTATTCTTCACTCAGGGGGTCAACTACAGCATTGTAATTGTTCAGTGGCTACTTTTCACTTGTAAAGGGTAAAAGAGACTCTTAAACTATGGTAAGCAGCATTTCTAGGATAGTCCAAAATCAAACCATTTTCTCTAGTCTTCCTTTCATCAAGGGGCTAATTTCCTTGTTGGAGCCCTTGGGCTTATAGAATCCTGCTTTTCCAACAAGGGTTGTAGCTTAGCTGTTAATAATAATGACAATAATAATAGATATGTACATAAGAAAAATCCTCAATCTAAACTAAATATGGAAGCCCAGTCTTATATCAAAAGAAATTACAATGTCAATTTCATAACATAACTAACTGACTTTAAACATGAAAGCTCTCTTTAACAATAACCAAATTAAATTCACAAAATCCTATGATATGTACAGTAATATACAGTATATAAATCTCTATAAACCCACACTGCAGCAATGACCAAACTCTTTACTGTACAGGCTTTTAAACTATAATATCCATAATAATCAAACCATTTCAAAAGCTAAGCATTCGCAACATAAACTAATACTACCTTGCAAGCAAGAAATTTCCTGAAAAAGTTCATGACCTCAGTCTTTCATCATAAAACTCTTTTAATGTAAAAAAAAAATAAAAACATTTTCTAAACTCTCTACAATGCTACACAATATCCATTAAAACAAATTGATGTGAAAGATTCTGATAAGTAGTACTTTTGCAAAATATACTCAGACCCTAAAACTCTTGTGCAAATGATGCCTTTTTCTGTCAAAGCAGATCGAGAAGTTCATAACATAAACAACAATGACAGAACCTTATTGATCTCTACAAAAGCTTCTTGAAAGTTTGATCAAAATTGAATTAAATTAAATTAAGTACCACCCTAACTAATCTGTCATTCTGGGTCTTTTTTCTGCAAAAAAAAGGACCAGTAGCACAAGCTATGCTTGAACTATTAAGATATCACTAAACTAACTTAAGTCTGCTTGATATATAGCAAAAATCAAACAAATGTACACTCATTAAATTTCAGACTCATCAGTCTAATTGATCAAGACTATGATCTGTCTCACTTGGAAATTGAATTGCAAGTGGGACTTTCTAGCTCGCTTCAAAAGAAGAAAGTTTTTCAGCTTTTATACCCCGTCATCTATCATTTCCAGTTTCATCTTTTTGCCAGCACTTCAACAACTGGTTTTCTCTACCTAATTTACATAAACCATCTTAGTTTTAGTATGAACAAACACTTTTTCAGATTACCAGAGGAAAAACTTCCTCTCCTGGTGTGAAGCAAAACTTGTGCTCACAGCAATGTAAACACCCACAAATATTTCACTTTTCAGAATTCAAAGATTTGGCCAATGCTGCAATGGGATATTGAAGAACTTCCGATGTATACTAAAGCCTACTATGATTATTAACAAGCAGAACACATTTGTAGTACCTAACAAAGGATGAATAATCTTTTTACTTCCAAATATAGGGAAGAGAACCATGTAAAAAAATAAAATAAAAGGGCTTCGAAAGTAAAAAATGAAGGCTACACAAAGCCACAGAACTTAACGTCTAAAATAGAATTCAAATCCCTAATCGAACTAGGCTCAATTGATACTAGCTAACAATGATAGTTCTAGACTTCCCTTCTACAGTACTTGATTATCCATATACAAATATTACCCTACTCTAGACTGACTAATAAAGGGATTTTGACAAAGGAAAAATCTATTTCTGGGGAGATACCTGTGATGCCCGGTGAAAAGAGTCCTTCCTTACACTTTTCTGATATAAATACTTCCAAATATACCAGAGAAATTAAAGTATGGAGTGCAGAGGTTACTACCCTCGCGCGAACACCCTGTGGGCGTCGTTTATAAAGCAGGGGCGTGTGAAAACCACTATTCACAGGCTGTCTCCCATTTAGGTAATTCCTTCATCAAAGGGGAGGGCCGTAACTCTGTTACGGGCCTCCCCTTTGATGAAGGAATTACCTAAATGGGAGACAGCCTGTGAATAGTGGTTTTCATCTGGTTAAGCTACTTTATGATAAACGCATGCTGAATAAAAATATTGACTTCCTTCATAGATTCATCTTCCTAGCTTGAAGGATTCTTTTTGATAACTTTAAAATATTCATACGCGAGTTTCAAATTGAATCCGCGCTTCATAACCAAACCAACTCTTTTTGAGAAGCAAAATGTGTTCTGTCTGCTAATAATAAAAAAAGCTAAACATAAAATACAGCGGACATTAAATGTACAGAGAATACCAGTGAGGTTTTTAAGAGTGGCCTACAGAAATCTAGTTTACATGAGACCTAGGTCACAAGGGATTAGAAATTCTAAAAAACTTGATGCACCCATAATGATGTTCCTTATAAACTTAGCTTTAATAAAACATCATTAATAGTGGTAAATCAATAAAAGAGTGCTTCATAGAAATTCTATGAGCGTACCATACCTTGAGATTCCTAAAATAAAGAATGCTGCTGATACAGGCAGAATATTCGTTACAAAACCCAACGTCAAAAAGTACTCATGTTTGTAATATGAACAAATGTAAGCCCTTCCTATTCCATTAGACTCGACACAGTTGCTTTAATGGTGCTCTTGAAATACTGACTGACAATTAAAAAAATAAATAAACTGTTTTAAACAAAAAATACACAAGAAATAAACTCACGCAGAGTGTGCTTTGTACTTGGAAAGTAAAAAGGGAAGCAAACTTATTAAATTTGTGAAGAGCCCTGGTTTTACTAAGTCCTAACTTCCTATATCATATGACATTCTTTAATATAAAATATTTTCTGCCTGTGCTTTGCTTCTTCTTGCGTTATTATACAAGGGCTATAACTTTTATTTTGCTTCGACACGAAACACAAACACTCGTTCTTTACTAGGATTAGATTCAGCGTGAGCTGAATCTACCCCTAGTAAAGAACATCAGGTTTGTATAGTTAAGAAAAATACAAATTATTTCTAAAAGTTGCCACATTTAAAAAAAATGGATTCTGCAATATGCTTATAAGTGTTTCTTCAAGGCAAACCTAAGTCGTATGAAATAGGTCAATCTCCTTTTGAAAGACATATAAGTTGAAGAAACAAAGGTAACTAAAATTGCCTGAAAATCAAAGCTTAAAATAACTATGAAAGTACTTCCTCATCAGCTAACTTAAGATATACATATACAATTAACTAACCTCTCATCAACTAAAATGGAAAGTCTGAGATGACCCAATTTAAAACGAAGTTTGCTTTCCAGGATGAAAATTTCCAAGTAATGAGAAATTAACCCTATTCTAGAGGAACTACAAAACTGGCAGAATTGAGTTAAAATGTTATTTTTATTAATAAAATAAATTTTTGAATATACTTACCCGATAATCATGTAGCTGTCAACTCCGTTGCCCGACAGAATTCTATGGAGGGATACGCCAGCTATCACAATACTAGAAGGGGGTGTACTTACCAGCGCCACCTGTGGCCAGGTACTCAATCATTTGTTGTTTACACCTCCTCAATTATTCCTCGGTCCACTGGTTCTCTCTGGGGAGGAAAGGGAGGGTCGATTAAATCATGATTATCGGGTAAGTATATTCAAAAATTTATTTTATTAATAAAAATAACATTTTTCAATATTAAACTTACCCGATAATCATGTAGCTGATTCACACCCAGGGAGGTGGGTGAAAACCAGTGTACATGATTAAAGGATAGCTAAGTATCCCCAAATTTCATATAACAGTTATCTCAAATAACAATGAAATAATAAGTACCTGGTAAGGAAGTCGAATAGAACCGTTACTCTGCCTTTTATTTAAAGTTCGTCTTCCTTACTGAGCGCAGCGTTCCTCTTGGAGGCTGAATCAACCCAAAGGTGCCAAAGTACAAGGGGTTGCAACCCTACTAAAGGACCTCTACCAAACCTTTAACCCAGGCGCTTCTCAAGAATGAATAGACCACCCGCCAAATCCAAGGATGCGGAAGGCTTCTTAGCCTACCGTAACAACCATAAAAACAACAATAAAAGTATTCAAGAGAAAGGTTAAAAAAGGTTATGGGATTATGGGAATGTAGTGGCTGAGCCCTCACCTACTACTGCACTCGCTGCTACGAATGGTCCCAGGGTGTAGCAGTTCTCGTAAAGAGACTGGACATCTTTCAGATAAAATGATGCAAACACTGACTTGCTCCTCCAATAGGTTGCATCCATAATGCTCTGCAGAGAACGGTTTTTATTAAAGGCCAACGAAGTAGCAACAGCTCTTACTTCGTGGGTCCTTACCTTCAGCAACGCAAGGTCTTCCTCCTTTAAGTGAGAATGTGCTTCTCTGATCAGAAGCCTTATATAGTACGAAAGCCCATTCTTGGACATGGGTCTCGAGGGTTTCTTGATGGCACACCATAAGGCTTCTGACTGTCCTCGAATAGGTTTAGACCTCTTCAGATAATATTTGAGAGCTCTGACAGGGCAAAGAACTCTCTCTAGTTCGTTACCTACCATGTTGGAGAGGCTAGGTATTTCGAACGATCTAGGCCAAGGACGTGAAGGAAGTTCGTTCTTTGCTAGGAATCCAAGCTGAAAAGAACATGTAGCTGATTCGGTTGTGAAACCAATGTTCTTGCTGAAGGCATGAACCTCACTGACTCTCTTAGCTGTTGCAAGGCAAACGAGAAAAGCAGTCTTGAGGGTAAGATCCTTGAAGGAAGCTGACTGGAGAGGTTCGAACCTAGATGTCATAAGGAACCTTAAGACTACGTCCAGATTCCAGCCTGGAGTGGAAAGACGACGTTCTTTAGACGTCTCAAAAGACTTGAGAATGTCTTGAAGGTCCTTGTTGGAAGACAGGTCCAAACCCCTGTGGCGGAGGACTGAGGCCAACATGCTCCTATACCCTTTAATTGTAGAAGTAGAAAGGGATCTCTCATTCCTAAGATGAATAAGGAAGTCAGCTATTTGGATCACAGAGGTATTGGTAGAGGATATTGAATTGGCTCTACACCAGCTTCGGAAGACCTCCCACTTAGACTGGTAGACTCTACGAGTGGAAATTCTTCTAGCTCTGGCAATCGCACTGGCTGCCTCCTTCGAAAAGCCTCTAGCTCTAGCGAATCTTTCGACAGTCTGAAGGCAGTCAGTCGAAGAGCGTGGAGGTTTGGGTGCAACCTGTCTACGTGTGGTTGACGTAGAAGGTCCACTCTTAGAGGTAGAGTCCTGGGGACGTCGACTAGCCATTGACGTACCTCTGTGTACCATTCTCTTGCAGGCCAAAGGGGAGCAACCAGCGTCAGCCGTGTCCCTTCGTGCGAGACGAATTTCTGCAGAACTTTGTTTATAATCTTGAACGGAGGGAATGCGTACAGGTCGAGATGGGACCAGTTCAGAAGGAAAGCATCTACATGAACCGCTGCAGGATCTGGAACAGGGGAACAATAAAGCGGAAGTCTCTTGGTGATGGAGGTGGCAAACAGGTCTATGGTAGGTTGACCCCACAACGTCCAAAGTCTGTTGCACACACTCTTGTGGAGGGTCCATTCCGTGGGAATGACCTGATTCCTTCTGCTGAGGCGATCCGCTGAAACATTCATATCGCCCTGGATGAACCTCGTGACCAGAGTGAGGTTTAGACCTCTTGACCAAATGAGGAGGTCCCTTGCGATCTCGTAAAGGCTCCTCGAATGGGTCCCTCCTTGCTTGGAGATGTAAGCCAAGGCTGTGGTGTTGTCTGAATTCACCTCCACCACTTTGCCTAGCAGGAGGGACTTGAAGTTCAACAGGGCAAGATGGACTGCTAACAGTTCCTTGCAATTGATGTGGAGTAATCCTTGTTCCTTGTTCCACACTCCTGAGCATTCCCGTCCGTCCAAGGTCGCACCCCAGCCCGAGTCCGATGCATCCGAGAAGAGAAGAAGATGGGGGGTCTGGATGGCCAATGATAGACCCTCCTTGAGAAGAAGATTGTGCTTCCACCACCGGAGAGTGGTCTTCATCTCTTGGTTGATAGGGATAGAGACTGCTTCTAGAGTCGAGCCCTTGTCCCAATGAGCTGCAAGATGGAATTGAAGAGGGCGGAGGTGGAGTCTCCCCAGCTCGACAAACAGGGCCAGAGATGAGAGGGTCCCTGTGAGACTCATCCACTGTCTCACTGAGCAATTGCTCCTCTTCAGCATGCTCATGATGCACTGTAGGGCTTGGTTTATCCTGGGGGCCGATGGAAAAGCCCGAAAATCCCGACTCTGAATCTCCATTCCCAGGTACACAATGGATTGGGAGGGAATGAGTTGAGATTTCTCTAAATTGACTAATAGACCTAGGTCTCTGATTAGATCTAAAGTCCAAGAGAGGTTCTCCAGACAACGACGACTCGTGGAGGCTCTCAACAGCCAGTCGTCTAGGTAGAGGGAGGCTCTGATGTTCGATAAGTGCAGGAATTTCGCTACATTCCTCATCAGATGAGTAAAGACCATAGGAGCTGTGCTTAGGCCAAAACACAGGGCTTGGAACTGATAGACAACCTTTCCGAAAACGAATCTCAGGAAAGGTTGGGAGTCTGGATGAATGGGAACGTGAAAGTATGCATCTTTCAAGTCCAATGAGACCATCCAGTCCTCCTGTCTGACCGCTGCTAAGACCGACTTGGTCGTCTCCATTGTGAACGTCTGCTTGGTGACATACTCGTTGAGAGAGCTGACGTCCAGCACCGGTCTCCAACCTCCTGTCTTTTTGGCCACAAGAAAGAGACGGTTGTAGAAGCCCGGGGATTGATGGTCCCGGACTATAACCACTGCCTTCTTCTGCACAAGTAGCGACACCTCCTGTTGCAATGCTAGCCTCTTGTCCTCTTCTTTGTAGTTGGGAGAGAGGTTGATGGGCGATGTGGTCAGAGGCGGTTTGAGGCAGAATGGAATCCTGTAACCGTACCTCAGCCAACTGACAGACTGTGCGTCTGCACCTCTCTTCTCCCAGGCTTGCCAGAAGATCTTGAGCCTGGCACCTACTGTTGTCTGGAGAATCTGAGAGTCAGTGCTTTCCCTTGGATGTCCTGGGTCCTTTCTTAGACTTGCCCCTGTGAGAGTCTGGACGGGAGCTTCCTCGGCTGGGGGCTCTACCACGAAAGGGCGGTATGAACCTAGTGGCCGGGGTATCAGCCACTGGAGAGCGATAAGTCTTGGGGACAGAGGTGATAACCTTAGACTTACGAGCCGATGAAGCTACAAGATCGTGCGTGTCCTTCTGTATCAGGGCAGCCGACAAGTCCTTAACTAGCTCCTCGGGAAAGAGGAACTTTGAGAGTGGAGCAAAAAGGAGCTGAGACCGCTGGCACGGTGTAATGCTGGCTGAGAGGAAGGAACACAGTTGTTCTCTTTTCTTCAACACCCCTGATACAAATAACGACGCTAGCTCACCCGATCCATCCCTGATAGCCTTATCCATGCAGGACATAATTAACATGGCAGAGTCTTTGTCCGCAGGAAATGTTTTCTTGCTGAGGGCTCCCAGGCACCAGTCGAGAAAATTGAACATCTCGAAAGCTCTGAACAACCCTTTCAGAAGATGATCCAGGTCTGAGAAGGTCCAACAAACCTTCGAGCGTCTCATCGCAGTCCTCCTAGGCGAGTCCACCAGACTTGAGAAGTCAGCCTGGGCAGAGGCAGGAACTCCCAAGCCTGGTGCTTCCCCTGTGGCATACCAAACGCAACCTTTCGATGCGAGCTTCGTTGGAGGGAACATGAAGGAAGTCTTGCCCAGGTGTTGTTTAGACTGAAGCCAATCCCCTAAGATCCTTAAGGCCCTCTTGGAGGATCTAGCTAGGACAAGCTTAGTATAGCACGACTTAGCTTGTTGCACGCCTAGCGAAAACTCAGATGGAGGAGAGCGGGGTACAGCAGAGACGAAGTGGTCAGGGTAAAGCTCCCTGAGTAGAGCCAAGACCTTTCTGAAATCAACAGACAATGGAGAAGGCTTAGACTCCTCCACGTCTGATGAGGGATCAAGATGTGCCTCCTCATCATCCGACACTTCATCAGCAGAAGGTAGCGAAGCAAAAGGACCAGAATGCTGAACCGCAGAGTCAGAATGGGTAGGAACAACAGCAGAGGTTTCCTCAACTTGAGGGAAAACCTGAGGTTCAGACTGCATAGGTTGAACAACAGTCGAAGCAGAAGGCAGGTGCAAGGGTGAAGGAGGTTGACTCCTAGCAAGAGTTGCACCCAAGGAATGCACCAGCTGAACGGAGGACGGAGGCGGAGTAGTCCGTTCCTGTTCCTGTGGTATGAGTGGAGCGTGAAGAGACCGAGGCTGTGCAGAACAAGGTAAAGTTCCCGCAAGCAGAGATGTCTGAGGAGCAGGATCAGGGTGCACGGGTAGAGCTCGGTGCAGCAGCTGAGGAGACTGACTCACAGGTGGAAGAGGTTGTTGTACCTCCACCGAGAGTTGCACCGCCGGTGGAGCAGCCAGGGGAGGAGGAGGAAGAGTGGAGTAATCCTCCTGATCCCAAACCGAAGGATGCCTTAAAGAAGGCTGATGCTGAACAACACTGGGAACAGTGAACACAGAAAGTGGTTCAACATCGTACGCCTGGCAGATGGAGCTGCGACTGGGTGCAGCGAGTGCAGACGGGTGCAGCACAGGCTGAACGGGTGCAGGAGGTTGGTGCACCACCGGTGCAGGCGGGTGCAGCACAGGCTGAACGGGTGCAGGAGGTAGGTGCACCACCGGTGCAGGAGGGTGCAGCACAGGCTGAACGGGTGCATGAGGTTGGTGCACCACAGGTGCAGGAGGAGCAACACTCTCAGCACGACACTCACGCATCAGGTCCGAAAGCTGAGCTTGCATGGACTGAAGCATAGACCACTTGGGATCAGCAGAGACAGTAGCAGACTGAGGTAAAGCCATAACAGTGGTTGCACCACCGGTGCAGCTCTGTTGTACCTTACTCCTCTTGGGCGGAGTACAATCGCTAGATGACTGAGGCGAGTCAGAGCTGAGCCAACGACTGCAACCTGGCTGAGCACTCGAGGGCTGGACTCTGCGTTTAAGCGGTCTAGAGACCTGAGACCAACGTTTCTTCCCCGAGAGAAGATCAGCGGACGAGCGGAAGACGGGCTCAATCGTCTGCAAGTGGGAGTGACGGTCTGTGGAAGACACGCCCGCAACCACTGAGGATAATTCTGTGCGCCTAACAAGGCCTGCCGAACCCTTATGCCCTTCGACATTGCTTCTCCCCTGGGCTTGGGAGCTTGCAAGAGGTCCCGGACTGGGAGAACGACTGGCTCGCACAGAAAAATCCCCACGCACCACACTGGCACTAACACTAGTACAAGGCACTGCACCGACACTAGCACTCGTCACAGCACTGGCACTAACTTCACCCACTGCACTCTTGGCCTTCAACTCTTTCACTTCGGCCATCAGAGACTTATGGTCACTTACCACTGACTCTACCTTATCGCCTAAAGCCTGAATAGCGCGTAAAACCACTGACATATCAGGCGGAGGGCACACAGTAGGATCGGGGGTAGCCACTACAGGGGTAGGATCAGGTTGGGGATCATGAGATGAGGAAAATAAAGAAGAGTGAGAAGAACTCCTCCTAGCTCTAATTCTCTCTAACTTAGAAGAATACTTTAAAAGTCGGACAAAATCCAATTCCGAAAGTCCGGCGCATTCCTCACATCGATTTTCTAACTGACAGGGTCTGTCCCTACAGTCAGAACAAGCGGTGTGAGGATCTACCGAGACCTTCGGAATACGTCTATTGCAAGACCTACATCGTCTATGGGAGGGGGCTTGCGAAATGTCAGACATTTTGTTTTCAAGAGAAGTCAAAGGGAGATCCAAAAAACAAGCAAAAATTCGTTAACCGTTAAACTGATTTAAATAAAAGCTATCTAGCTAATATCAGAAGGTTTCTAGTAATGCGACAGCCGTAAATCAAAGAGAATACATCACCAAATAAGCGAGAATAAACTCGAAGACCATAAGCGTATCCCAGAACGTCTAGCCGGAGGCACGACAGAGGAATAATTGAGGAGGTGTAAACAACAAATGATTGAGTACCTGGCCACAGGTGGCGCTGGTAAGTACACCCCCTTCTAGTATTGTGATAGCTGGCGTATCCCTCCATAGAATTCTGTCGGGCAACGGAGTTGACAGCTACATGATTATCGGGTAAGTTTAATATTGAAAATTACTCGTAACCTACTGACCTTAAATTTCAATGTTAACGGTATCCTAATGGCTTTTTCTATAAGAACACACCTTAAAAATTAATATTATTTGAAAGGATGAGAATATCCAAGACAGCATTTTAAGATAACTAAATAGGAATGTCAAGTACTGTTTATAGCTCAGGATATATTAAAGAAAAAAAAATAACTGGACCTGCAGAAGACCTTTTTTAAATCTTATAATGGTCCTTCAACTAAGCCGTTGAACGTAAAATCGATTGAAAGTGTATACGACTCGGGAAATGTTAAATTATAAAACTAAATGGACCTGAGGAAGACATTTTTGAAATCTTATAATGGTCCTTCAACTAAGCCTTCAACAGAAAAAATTATTGAAAGTATACAGATACTCGTCGACTTACAAATTCACGACCGTGTTTGGTTCCGACAAACAGGTCGTAAGTCAACCTATATTAAATTACCATGTTATTTTTCTTTAGAAAAAAAAGTGTCGATTAAATTTTAAAGTAAATTAATACTCCGTAAATACATTATGGTTATAATCAGCTGATGATACTGTATTGAGAACATGGAAACATACCAGTAACAAAGATCTCTCTCTCTCTCTCTCTCTCAGGTGCCATACAATAAAAATGTACAGCAGAAGATACACAAATCTTTGCTTCCTTACATATTGTCTATTAAATACCATACACAAAATAAACTTGTACTTTGCATTAATACGTTTGATAGTAGGCTGGGATTAAGACATGTCAAGCAATTTCCTCGGCCGATCTCTAGTTTTAGCCGAGAACATTATCCCATTCTAAAAACCATGATTTTAAGAAAGTTAATTATTCTAGCATTTTTGTATTCTTTATTTATTTTTTTTTAGCTGGATTTTAGCAATCAACAATTACTGACTTTTTCACTATAGGTTATGATCAGCTGATCTCAATCTTTACTACTACAGTATATCGAAAATATGCGCAAATACGAATAACAGTAGCATTCACATAATTTCTTAATTTATTCAAAACATCTTCATAACGAATATTATATCAGTATCAATATGTTCTAGCATATAGATACTACTGCTCAAGAGTTATTGATTTCTTCGACTGGCTATACAGTACTACATTGGATCCCTCTCTCTGAATACAGCTCATTTTTTTCATTGCCTACACATACACCAAATAGTCTGGCCTATTCTTTCCACGGACACCTGACAACACTAAGGTTACCAAACAATTCTTCTTCACTCAAGGGGTTAACTACTGCACTGTAATTGTTCAGTGGCTACTTTCCTCTTGGAAAGGGTAGAAGAGAGACTTTAGCTGTGGTAAGCAGCTCTTCTAGGAGGACACCACAAAATCAAATCATTGTTCTCTAGTCTTCGGTAGCGCCATAGCCTCTGTACCATGGCCTTCCAATGTCTTGGGGTAGGGTTTTCTTGCTTGAGGATACACTCAGGCACATTATTGTTTCCTCTTCCTATTTTCTTTGAAATGGTGTGTTGGGCAGGCTTAATAGGATTGCCATAGATGGATTCATGGTGGTTTATGAAGATGTCTTTGCCTTATGTTTCTTCATCTTCCTCCCGTGTATTCATTTTCAAAACTATCCTCACTGTCCTCCCTTCAGCTGAAGTGCTTACCCTGGAGGGTAATTAGCCTTGCAGGGTGTGTCGGCTCTGCCATATTGACCAATTTTATTCAACATTTTATCTCTACTCTATGGATTGTATCAATCAGTTTACATATATTTCTGTACATATGTTCTCATTATTTTTAAGTTAGTTTTTAAGTATGATGAATCTTTGTTATTGCTTTCCTTATCCTGTCTGGAGACACTGAGCGGAATCCAGGACCAATACGTCCTCGACTCTTCCTGTGTCCTCTAATGTATTGCAATATTTGTGGTCTGCATCCCAATATTTAAGATCTTACAGTTGTGTCCCGACAATATGATATTCTTCTATGCTCATAAACTTTAGTTTTTCAACTGAGGTACTCATCTGAGCTCATTACTGATTTTAAGAAGTCAATGATTTTAAAACGAGATGCCATTCCTAGGACAAGGGAAATGGCAGTGTATATTAGGACTGAGTACCCTGCTTCACCTAAGTCCTACTATGAATGTGGTTGTCATGATATTCAAGTAATAAAAGTTTGTGGCAGGCATATCAAACTTTACTTTGTGTTCTATCTACCAGAATCCAGACAATAGTCTTTTTTACCATTATGGCCAAGATAAAAGTTAATAAAAAGGCCTACGTTGCTTTTGTTGGTAAATTCAATGCTAACCATAGGGAATGGTTAAATTCTCTTTCTCCTACTGAGAAAGCTTAAGAGCTTTGGACTTTACCTCTGAATCAGGCTGTGAGCAATTCATAAGTGAAGCTACTCACAGATCTGGTGACTGTTTGGACCTAGAATACAGTCTCCCCAGGCGTTATACCAAGTACTGTAAGGTTGGTTCTCAAGTTTGGACATCTAATCATGCCTTAATTTCATAAGAAGCGAAGAATGAGCAGCCTGTCCCTGGTGTATCATATTCATGTAAGGTTTATGTAAAATCTCAAGCAGACTGGAAAGGCATTTTGATTGATTTTTTGAACATGAATTGATCACAATTGTATGTCAATCCTGACGTTCCTTTTGAATGAGAATCTGGTCAATATAATTGACAGGCATATCCCTTTTTGTGTGAAAGAAAAACCCTGGTTCAATGAAGATTGTAGACATGCTTATTTGGAGAAAAAGGGGGCCTATCATCTTTGAAAGGGTAACGGATCAGATTTGACTTGGAATAACCAAACTTAGCTAAGAGCTTTTGCTCAGAGTTTATGATTCAACTGAAAAGGAATACAATTTAACCGTAAAAGAAATCCTTTCTTATACAACCCAGGATCATAACTGGTGGGCTACCCTTGTATCTGCAATCTTTGGTGTAGATGCAACAGTTCCTCCTTTACTTAAACCAGATGGCTCAGTCACTTACTGTCCAAAGTAAAAGGCAACACTTTTGGCTGATGTGTTTGACAGCAGAGTAATGGGAAACTTGATCCTCCTCATTTCTGTTTTCCCGAGGCTAAACTAACAAGTTTAGCTACTTGGTTTCATGAAATTGAAGCTTTCTTAATGTACCTCCCTCATGCTTATAGAGATGCAGACCAAAATAGCATTTTTCCTTTGTTTTTTATAAAGACTGCAGATTTATTAGCTCCTAAGTTATCTGTTATTTTCTGTAAGCTAGCAAGAAGAGGTTCTTTTAGCACCTGTGGGAGATTTGGTAATGTTACTCCACTATGTAAATGTTTGTTGCAGCTCAAGTCCGACTTATTACCACCTAATTTACATCACTCCTATATTAACTAAAAATTTTGAACGTCTTTTGGCAAAATATCTGAAAACGGCTGCTGAGGGTAATCATCTGTTCCCTAGTTTGCAATTTGGCTTTGGTAAAGGCCTTGGTCAATATTTTTTCTTTTCGTCCAAGAAAAAATATTGACCAAGGTCTTTACTTGAGATAGAGACAACGGGCGAAATCTAACCGAGGCCCTTGTCGTCAATAAGCATAGGAGATGATGATGATCATGAAAAGCCTTGAATTATGTGATGCCCTTTTTACAATCTCCAATGCTGTACAGAAATATCTTAATTGTGGTCAGGAAGTTCGTATGATTGGCTTTGATTTTAGTGTTCCCTTTGACAATGTAAATCATGAGGCCCCTGTTTTCAAACTCAAACAGTTGGGAGTGGATGGGTCTTTTCTTAACATCATTATTGACTTTTTAAGTATTAGATTGCAGAGTTGTTATTGATAGACACAATAGTGAGTATACGAATGTGAATCTGGTGTTCCTCGGGGTAGTGCTCTTAGCCCATTGCTTTTCATACTATATACTTGACAAGTGGTTTCGCCTAAAAAACAAGCTTGTTGCACATGTAAATCTGAGGTTGCTGAATCCCTTAATAGAGATCTAGCTAAAATTAGAATTATGGGGCATGAAGTTGTACCCAAGCAAAACTCTAAGTACAATTGTAAGAAGGTCGAGGACAGTGGCTCCTAAACATCTGGTATCTCAGCACTGATAATGTTTTCTTCTCTGTGTGACTATTAAAATTTCAATTGTGATTCCTGATAGAAAATTTACTTTTGAGAATACATTTGGTTTGTCTCTTCTTCAATTGCATAAAAAATTGGCTTTTTGAGTCTTGTAATATTTCCGTTGATCAATCTATTCTGAAGTAGTGTTTTAATTCTTTCATTCTATCTTGCTTCGAGCAATGTTTTTCTGTCTGGTCTTCATCTACAGAATCTCATTTTAATTTGTTGGACAGGAATTTACGGTCTATTAATTTTCTTATTCCTGATCTAGATATTAATATATGAAACCGTCGTTCAATTAATTGGTTATGCATGTTGCATTAGATTTTCATAATTCTGACCACCATTTGCCTTCATATCTTTCCACACCAGTACCATCCTGTTTGTCATGATAGGTATGCAGTTAATTCTAAGTCAGGCCTTCTTCATCATGAGACTCAATACTACACGGCTTTCTAAAAGTTTTATTCCAGCTGTGACCAAGTTACGGAATGATGCCCCTGATCAGGTAGTTGAATCGATGGAACATCCAAAGTTCAAACTTGCAGCGAATGTTTTTATGTTGAACAGGCTGACATAAGTCTTCGTTTATCGTTTACAGTATTTATGTTATTTTAATTGCTCATAACTTCTTGTAGTTTGTTTATTTCCTTTTCTCACAGGGCTAATTTTCCCTGTTGAAGTTCTTGGGTTTATAGCATCCTGCTTCTCCAATTAGGGTTGTAGATTAGCTAGTAATAATAATAATAATACAGTTCATTTGTAGCTATTATTATCAGTTATCATATGACAATGTTCTCTCTCTCTCTCTCTCTCTCTCTCTCTCTCTCTCTCTCTCTCTCTCTCTCTCTCTCTCTCTCAGAGACGTCTTACTATACATAAATATAACAGAAGAAACAAAAATCTTTGTTTCCTTAAAAAGTGTCTATTAAATACTACACACAAAATAGACTTATACTTTGCTTAAATATAAGTTTGATCATCAGCTGATTTAATTTCATCAAGCAACATTATCGCATTCCAAAAATCATGATTTTTCAAAATTAAACTGTACTTTGCTAAAGCATTTTTGTATTCTATTTTTCAATTTTGGGTGAATTTTCACAATCAACAATCACAGACTTTTTTATCTTTGGTTGTGATAAGCTGATCTCAAGCTGCCGCTACCATATCGAAAATATGAGCACATACGATTAACGAGGAGTATATATCGTTTATAAAATTTCTCAACTTATTCAAAATATCTTCATAATGAATATACATTAGCAGCAATATGATATAGCATATCGTAGATTTTTATAAAGTTTGTTTATAGCTTATATGAAACGTGAGGCACCTCTGAGAGAGAGAGAGAGAGAGAGAGAGAGAGAGAGAGAGAGAGAGAGAGAGAGAGAGAGAGAGAGAGAGAGAGAGAGAGAGAGAGAGAGAGAGAATGTATCTCTCTCCCCCTCTCTCTCAGAGATGCCTCACTATACATACATATAGCAGATGAACCAGAAACCTTTGTTTCCTTACAATGTGACTTAAATACTACATACAAAATAAACTCATACTTTGCTTAAATATAGGCTGGGGTTAAAACAAGTCATTTGATTTTTTCAGCTGATCTCTAGTTTTAGACATCTTTCAGTAAATATACTTTATATGTACTGAAAGATATCGAAAATAATCCTGAATTTCTATGGTAACTGAATTCTATTTAATAATTTTTTGTACTTTTCTACAATCAATTCAAGGTGTATTTTAACAACAGCAATTAACGACTGTTTTTATTTTGGTTTTGTTATCCAGCCGATCTCAGGGTGACGACGGTATTAAGAAAATGCTTGCATATAATTAACAGATGATCATTGTATAATTTCCTAACTCGTACCATATAGTTTGCCTATTTCTATTGATAAATTTCACTATTTGACTTGCGTTCTATGCCAATCTTTAATATGATACTGTACAGTATTAATTTCTAATGTTAAATTTACATTTTGTCTAGGTATTTTCAACATTGCACTGTATTTAGCAGTTTGTAACTGTAAATTTTATATCTTGATTTGTGTTCTTCGTCAATTTTCAATACTGTACTCTCCTTTATTATTTGCTGATTTCAAATGCAAAATTTCAAGTTTTGACTTGCCCTTTTTAACATTATGCTCTATTTGGCCATTTATAACTCTAAATTTCTTATCTAAACTAATGTCATAACCACACGTCACCAGTTGTAGTCACGGTCATAAGTCGACGAGTATCTGTATATGGCTCAGAAAATTTCAGAATGAAAAGCTAAGCGGACCTGTGGAAGCCATTGTTAAAACCTTATAATGGTCCTTCAACTAAACCTTGAATATAAAAAAGAACTGAAAGATATTAACAGATCATTTTCTGTTGACAACTTGGATCCTGGGAAAGGGAAAACAAATTAACGATGAACAAATGAATACTGATCATCAGTATGAAGACCAATCCCAGTGACAGAATACGAACAACTTTCATATAAGAACTTATTAATTTCTACTATTGAAAGTCACCAGCGAATTAACAAACCTTTAGACCATCATGCATCACTTACACACACATATATAACTCCCAGTCATCATCAAGTACGGGGTGTTCGATGTCGAACGGCCGTGGCCCTATGCACAAAACTTCTTCATTCATTCCGGTCTTGAGCCTTCCTTTCCAACTCCACCATCGTTAGCCCGCACATCTCCTTGATATTGTCACTCAATCTAGTTTTAGGCCTTCCTCTCGTTCTTGTACCATAGACTGATCCAATTAGTAGCGTTCTTTCCAGAGTATTGTGTTTCCGAACCTGGTGTCCAATAAAAGTTAGTTTTCTTTCATCCAAAATGTCAAGTAATCTCTTTTCGATATTGATCTTTTGTAGAACTTCCACGTTACTCTTTTTCTCAATCCATCTTATTCTAAGGACTCTTCTGTAACACCATAGTTCAAAACTTTCAATCTTTTCCAATCTGTAGCTTTTAAAACCCAACATTCTGAGCCGTATGATGTGATGGGGAAAACAAGTGATTTGAGAAGCCGCTTCTTTGTGTTTAGAGTGATATGTCTGTCTTTCCACACATTGCTTAGTGCGATGGTTGCATTCTTTGCAATACCAATTCTTCTTTTGATCTCTTGGGAGTCGTCTCCATTATTGGTGAAAGTTGCTCCGAGGTAAGTAAATTCAGTGACATTATCTAGGGCAACTCCGTTATTATGTTAGATAAGACTCGTCATGTAGCAGAATTCTCTCTTGAAAGCCAAATCTTCAGTGGTGTAATTTCAAGTCTGCAAGTCCTCAACTTCCTATGAATGCCAATAATCTGAAAAAGAAAATAAAAAATTTTAGTCGTGCTCTTAAGAATATTCCAAAATAATACAGATATGGGGAAATTTAAAAAAAGCATTTTATATATCTCTCAAATTCTATTCAACAGTGGATTTTTTTCATACATTTACAAGAAATATATATTACAAAACTTGAATATTTTCAATATCTTAATGATTTTTAAGCCTATTTGCATAATTCTGAACTTTTGAATACATTAATTTCTATATAGACGAAGTCATTGAATTGTTTAATTCAATAATGTCTTAATAAGTCTTTAAGTCTACTTGCATAATTCTGAAATTCTGAATGCATTAATCTTTATACTGTATAAACAGGTTATTAAATTATTTACTCTAACTTGCTTGCCATTTCATCTTTATTTAACATACAAATTTTTCAAGTGAGCCATTGTAAAGTCCAGAAATAATAATAATAATGAAAATTTTAGCTTTCTGGAAATAAGCATAAAATTCTCCAATCAAAAGGCAATACATACTGTACTCTGAAGTACATTATGCTTCTTCGTAACTTAGATACGATAACCATAATTTAGATTCAAGTCCTAATGATTAGAATGAAATGCAGGCCACAATATTATACCTTGGTATCAAATCAGTTAGGAGGATAGATGTGAGAGAGGCAAGAGAGCGTGCTAGAAATAGGAATGAATGGCGAGCGATTGTGACGCAGTTCCGGTAGGCCCTGCTGCTGCCTCCGATGCCTTAGATGACCGCGGAGGTAGCAGCAGTAGGGGATTCAGCATTATGAAGCTTCATCTGTGGTGGATAATGTGGGAGGGTGGGCTGTGGCACCCTAGCAGTACCAGCTGAACTCGGTTGAGTCCATTGTTAGGCTGGGAGGAACGTAGAGAGTAGAGGTCCCCTTTTTGTTTTGTTTCATTTGTTGATGTCGGCTACCCCCCAAAAATTGGGGGAAGTGCCTTGGTATATGTATGTATGTATTAAATCAGTATTTCATTCATATCATAAAAACCATATTTTCTTCATATGTATTTAGCAAATACTAGTCAGAAATGAATCCACATGACAGAAAAATTATCAGTCAATAACCAAACAAAAGAGGCTGAATATGAACAAGGCATGAATAAGAGGATAGATGTGAGCGAGGCAAGAGAGCGTGCTAGAAATAGGAATGAATGGCGAGCGATTGTGAAGCAGTTCCGGTAGGCCCTGCTGCTGCCTCCGATGCCTTAGATGACCGCGGAGGTAGCAGCAGTAGGGGATTCAGCATTATGAAGCTTCATCTGTGGTAGATAATGTGGGAGGGTGGGCTGTGACACCCTAGCAGTACCAGCTGAACTCGGTTGAGTCCCTTGTTAGGCTGGGAGGAACGTAGAGAGTAGAGGTCCCCTTTTTGTTTTTGTTTCTTTGTTGATGTCGGCTACCCCCCAAAATTGGGGGAAGTGCCTTGGTATATGTATGAATAAGAATTTCAAAAGTTGAAGATTTGTAGAGATACCAATCTGAAGTCAGGTCTGAGAAGCCTGAATCACTGTGGGAGTTTCCTATTGGAAACATAGACATAAAATTTCAACTAAAAACATATTTTAGGGTGAAATGGTGCGATGGTAACCTTTTAAAAAGCTAGAGGGGAAATCCTCTATCCTGATAAGTTCAGAAGAGCGAGCATAATACTTGAGGTTTCCATATAATGACAATTAATGCAAGGTCTAACAAGAACTATGTTATTTTCATTAGTAAAATAAATTTTTGAATATACTTACCCGATAATCATGTAGCTGTCAACTCCGTTGCCCGACAGAATTCTAAGGAGGGATACGCCAGCTATCACAATACTAGAAGGGGGTGTACTTACCAGCGCCACCTGTGGCCAGGTACTCAAGTACTTCTTGTTGAAACCTCCTCAATTATTCCTCGGTCCCACTGGTTCTCTATGGGGAGGAAGGGAGGGTCAATTAAATCATGATTATCGGGTAAGTATATTCAAAAATTTATTTTACTAATGAAAATAACATTTTTCAATATTAAACTTACCCGATAATCATGTAGCTGATTCACACCCAGGGGGGTGGGTGAAAACCAGTGTACAAGATTAAAGGATAGCTAAGTATCCCAAATTTCATATAACAGTTATCTCAAATAACAATGAAATAATAAGTACCTGGTAAGGAAGTCGAATTGAACCGTTACTCTGCCTCTTTTTTAAATTCGTCTTCCTTACTGAGCGCAGCGTTCCTCTTGGAGGCTGAATCAACCCAAAGGTGCTAAAGTATATAGGGTTGCAACCCCGACTAAAGGACCTCTACAAAACCTCTAACCTAGGCGCTTCTCAAGAATGAATAGACCACCCGCCAAATCCAAGGATGCGGAAGGCTTCTTAGCCTACCGTAACAACCATAAAAACAACAATAAAAGTATTCAAGAGAAAGGTTAAAAAAGGTTATGGGATTAAGGGAATGTAGTGGCTGAGCCCTCACCTACTACTGCACTCGCTGCTACGAATGGTCCCAGGGTGTAGCAGTTCTCGTAAAGAGACTGGACATCTTTCAGATAAAATGATGCAAACACTGACTTGCTCCTCCAATAGGTTGCATCCATTATGCTCTGCAGAGAACGGTTTTTATTAAAGGCCATCGAAGTAGCTACGGCTCTTACTTCGTGGGTCCTTACCTTCAGCAATGCAAGGTCTTCCTCCTTTAAGTGAGAATGTGCTTCTCTGATCAGAAGCCTTATATAATATGAAAGCCCATTCTTGGACATGGGTCTCGAGGGTTTCTTGATGGCACACCATAAGGCTTCTGACTGTCCTCGAATAGGTTTAGACCTCTTGAGATAATATTTGAGAGCTCTGACAGGGCAAAGAACTCTCTCTAGTTCGTTACCTACCATGTTGGAGAGGCTAGGTATTTCGAACGATCTAGGCCAAGGACGTGAAGGAAGCTCGTTCTTTGCTAGGAATCCAAGCTGAAAAGAACATGTTGCAGATTCGGTTGTGAAACCAATGTTCTTGCTGAAGGCATGAACCTCACTGACTCTCTTAGCTGTTGCAAGGCAAACGAGAAAAAGAGTCTTGAGGGTAAGGTCCTTGAAGGAAGCTGACTGGAGAGGTTCGAACCTAGATGTCATAAGGAACCTTAAGACTACGTCTAGATTCCAGCCTGGAGTGGAAAGACGACGTTCTTTAGACGTCTCAAAAGACTTAAGAATGTCTTGAAGGTCCTTGTTGGAAGACAGGTCCAAACCTCTGTGGCGGAGAACTGAAGCCAACATACTCCTATATCCTTTAATCGTAGGAGCTGAAAGGGATCTCTCATTCCTAAGATGTAGAAGGAAGTCAGCTATTTGGATCACAGAGGTATTGGTAGAGGATATAGAATTGGCTCTACACCAGCTTCGGAAGACCTCCCACTTAGACTGGTAGACTCTACGAGTGGAAACCCTTCTTGCTCTGGCAATCGCACTGGCTGCCTCCTTCGAAAAGCCTCTAGCTCTAGCGAATCTTTCGACAGTCTGAAGGCAGTCAGCCGAAGAGCGTGGAGGTTTGGGTGCAACCTGTCTACGTGAGGTTGACGTAGAAGGTCCACTCTTAGAGGTAGAGTCCTGGGGAAGTCGACTAGCCATTGAAGTACCTCTGTGAACCATTCTCTTGCAGGCCAAAGGGGAGCAACCAGCGTCAGCCGTGTCCCTTCGTGCGAGACGAATTTCTGCAGAACTTTGTTTATTATCTTGAACGGAGGGAATGCGTACAGGTCGAGATGGGACCAGTTCAGTAGAAAAGCATCCACATGAACTGCTGCAGGGTCTGGAACAGGGGAACAATACAGCGGAAGTCTCTTGGTTATGGAGGTGGCAAACAGATCTATGGTAGGTTGACCCCACAAGGTCCAAAGTCTGTTGCACACACTCTTGTGGAGGGTCCATTCCGTGGGAATGACCTGATTCCTTCTGCTCAGGCGATCTGCTGACACGTTCATATCGCCCTGAATGAACCTCGTGACCAGAGTGAGGTTTAGACCTCTTGACCAAATGAGGAGGTCCCTTGCGATCTCGTAAAGGCTCCTCGAATGGGTCCCTCCTTGCTTGGAGATGTAAGCCAAGGCTGTGGTATTGTCTGAGTTCACCTCCACCACTTTGCCTAGCAGGAGGGACTTGAAGTTCAACAGGGCTAGATGAACTGCTAGCAGCTCCTTGCAGTTGAAGTGGAGTAATCCTTGTTCCTCGTTCCACATTCCCGAGCATTCCCGTCCGTCCAAGGTTGCACCCCAGCCCGAGTCCGATGCATCTGAGAAGAGATGAAGATTGGGGGTCTGAATGGCCAATGATAGACCCTCCTTGAGAAGGAGTTTGTGCTTCCACCACAGGAGAGTGGTCTTCATCTCTTGGTTGATAGGGATAGAGACTGCTTCTAGAGTCGAACTCTTGTCCCAATGAGCTGCCAGGTGGAATTGAAGAGGGCGGAGGTGGAGTCTCCCTAGCTCGACAAACAGGGCCAGTGATGAGAGGGTCCCTGTGAGACTCATCCACTGTCTCACTGAGCAACTGCTCCTCTTCAGCATGCTCATGATGCACTCTAGGGCTTGGCTTATCCTGGGGGCCGATGGAAAAGCCCGAAAATCCTGACTCCGAATCTCCATTCCCAGGTACACAATGGATTGTGAGGGAATGAGTTGAGATTTCTCTATATTGACTAATAGACCTAGGTCTCTGATTAAGTCTAAAGTCCAATTGAGATTCTCCAGACAACGACGACTCGTGGAGGCTCTCAACAGCCAGTCGTCTAGGTAGAGGGAGGCTCTGATGTTCGACAAGTGTAGGAATTTGGCTACATTCCTCATCAGATGAGTAAAGACCATAGGAGCTGTGCTTAGGCCAAAACACAGGGCTTGGAATTGATAGACAACCTTTCCGAAAACGAATCTCAGGAAAGGTTGGGAGTCTGGATGAATAGGAACGTGAAAGTATGCATCTTTCAAGTCCAACGAGACCATCCAGTCCTCCTGTCTGACCGCTGCTAAGACCGACTTGGTCGTCTCCATCGTGAACGTCTGCTTGGTGACATACTCGTTGAGAGCGCTGACGTCCAGCACCGGTCTCCAACCTCCTGTCTTCTTGGCCACAAGAAAGAGACGGTTGTAGAAGCCCGGGGATTGATGGTCCCGGACTATAACCACTGCCTTCTTTGTATAAGAAGCGACACCTCCTGTTGCAATGCTAGCCTCTTGTCCTCTTCTTTGTAGTTGGGAGAGAGGTTGATGGGCGATGTGGTCAGAGGTGGTTTGAGGCAGAATGGAATCCTGTAACCGTTCCTCAGCCAACTGACAGACTGTGCGTCTGCACCTCTCTTCTCCCAGGCTCGCCAGAAGATCTTGAGTCTGGCTCCTACTGTTGTCTGGAGAAGCGGAGAGTCAGTTTTTTCCTTTAGATGTCCTGGATCCTTTCCTAGACTTGCTCCTGTAAGAGTCTGGACGGGAGCTTCCTCGGCTGGGGGCTCTACCACGAAAGGGCGGTATGAACCTCGTAGCAGGGGTATCAGCCACTGGGGAGCGGTAAGTCTTGGGGACTGAGGGAGCAACCTTAGACTTACGAGCTGATGAGGCTACAAGATCGTGCGTATCCTTTTGTATCAGGGCAGCAGACAAGTCCTTAACTAGCTCTTCGGGAAAGAGGAACTTCGAGAGCGGAGCAAAAAGGAGTTGTGACCGTTGGCAAGGTGTAATGCTGGCGGAAAGGAAGGTACACAGTTGTTCCCTTTTCTTCAACACCCCTGATACAAACATCGACGCTAGCTCACCCGATCCATCTCTGATGGCCTTATCCATGCAGGACATTAAAAGCATGGCAGAATCTTTGTCCGCAGGAGAGGTTTTCTTGCTGAGGGCCCCCAGGCACCAGTCGAGAAAGTTGAACATTTCAAATGCTCTAAACATCCCTTTCAGTAAGTGATCCAGGTCTGAGAAGGTCCAACAAACCTTCGAGCGCCTCATAGCAGTTCTCCGAGGCGAGTCTACCAGACTTGAGAAGTCAGCCTGGGCAGAGGCAGGTACTCCCAAGCCTGGTGCTTCCCCTGTGGCATACCAAACGCTCGCTTTCGAAGAGAGCTTCGTTGGAGGGAACATGAAGGAAGTCTTGCCAAGGTGTTGTTTAGACTGCAGCCACTCCCCTAAGATCCTTAAAGCCCTCTTAGAGGATCTAGCTAGGACAAGCTTAGTATAGGAGGACTTAGCTTGTTGTACGCCCAGCGAAAACTCAGATGGCGGAGAGCGGGGAATAGCAGAGACAAAGTGGTCTGGGTAAACCTCCCTGAGTAGAGCCAAGACCTTACGAAAATCAAGAGACTGTGGAGAAAGCTTGGATTCGTCCACGTCTGATGAGGGATCAAGGTGTGCCTCCTCATCATCCGAAACCTCGTCACCAGAATGTAGCGAAGAGATCGGACAAGAATGCTGAACCGCAGAGTCAGAACGTGTAGGAACAATAACCGTGGTTTCCTCTTCAAGTAAAGGTTGAGGGAAAACCTGAGGCTCAGACTGCAAGGGCTGAACAACAGACGAAGCAGAAGGAAGGCGCATGGGTGGAGGAGGTTGACTCCTAGCAAGGGAGGTTGAACCCAAGGATTGCGCTTGCTGAGCGGAGGACGGAGGCGGAGTAGCAAGTTCCTGTTCCTGTGATATGAGCGGAGCATGATGAGGCTGAGGCTGCTCAGAACAAGGTAAAGTTCTCGCAAGCTGAGGCTCCTGAGGCGCAAGTTCAGGGTGTAAGGGTTGAGCTCGCTGCAGCGAGAGCTGAGGAGACTGACTCATGGACGGAAGAGGTTGTTGTACCTCAACCGAGAGTTGCACCACTGGTGGAGCAGCAAGGGGAGGCGGAGGAAGAGTGGAATAATCCTCCTGATCCCAAAGTAAAGGTTGCCTTAAAGAAGGCTGAGGCTGAACACCACTGGGAACGGCGAACTCAGAATGTGGCTCAACATCGTACGCCTGGCAGATGGTGCTGCGATTAGGCGGAGCGAGCGCAGGCGGGGCGAGCGCAGGCGGAGCGAGAACAGGCGGAGGGAGTGTAGGCGGAGGCGGAGGTGCAACACTCTCAGCCCGACACTCACGCATCAAGTCCGAAAGCTGAGCTTGCATGGACTGAAGCAGAGTCCACTTGGGATCGGCAGAAACGACGGTAGACTGAGGTAAAGCCTTAACAGTCGAGCTCTGTTGTGGCAGAACCTTACTCCTCTTGGGCGGAGTACAGTCGACAGATGACTGAGGCGAGTCAGAGCTGAGCCAATGACTGCAACCTGGCTGAGCACTCGCGGACTGGACTCTACGTTTAAGCGGTCTCGAGACCTGAGACCAACGTTTCTTCCCTGACAGTTGATCAGCGGACGAGCGGAAGACGGGCTCAATCGTCTGCAGGTGGGAGTGACGGTCTTTGGAAGACACGCCCGCAACCACCGAGGATAATTCTGTGCGCCTAACAAGGCCTGCCGAACCCTTATGCCCTTCGACATTGCTTCTCCCCTGGGCTTGGGAGCTTGCAAGAGGTCCCGGACTGGGAGGACGACTGGCTCGCACAGAAAAATCCTCACGCACCACACTGGCACTAACACTAGTACAAGGCACTGCACTGACACTAGCACTCGTCACAGCACTGGCACTAACTCCACCCACTGCACTCTTGACCTTCAGTTCTTTAACTTCGGCCATCAGAGACTTATGGTCACTTACCACTGACTCTACTTTATTGCCTAAAGCCTGAATAGCACGCAAAACCACTGACATATCAGGCGGAGGGCACACAGTAGGTTCGGGGGTAGCCACTACAGGGGTAGGAACAGGTAGGGGGTCATGAGGTGAGGAAAACAATGAAGAGTGAGAAGAACTCCTCCTAACTCTACCTCTCTCTAACTTAGTAGAATACTTCAAAAGACGGACAAATTCCAATTCCGAAAGTCCGGCGCATTCCTCACATCGATTTTCTAACTGACAGGGCCTGTCCCTACAGTCAGAACAAGCGGTGTGAGGATCTACCGAGGCCTTCGGAATACGCCTATTGCAAGACCTACATCGTCTATGGGAGGGGGCTTGCGAAATGTCAGACATTTTGAATTCAAGAGTTAGCCAAAGGTTCCAAAAACAAGCAAAAAATCGTTGACCGTTAATCAGGACTATATAAAAGCTATCTAGCTAATATAAGAAGGTTTCCAGTAAAGCGACAGCCGTTAATCTGAGAGAATACTTCACCAAATAGCCGTGAATAAACTCGAAGACCATAAGCGTATCCCAGAACGTCTTGCCGGAAGCACGACAGAGGAATAATTGAGGAGGTGTCAACAAGAAGTACTCGAGTACCTGGCCACAGGTGGCGCTGGTAAGTACACCCCCTTCTAGTATTGTGATAGCTGGCGTATCCCTCCTTAGAATTCTGTCGGGCAACGGAGTTGACAGCTACATGATTATCGGGTAAGTTTAATATTGAAAATCTGCCCGTTACAAACGCTTGCGCATGAGTCGTGCTGTCAGCACTCCATGCATGCGCATAGAGAGTCTTCTTGCTTCTCTTGGCACGAGCTGTACGTCTTGCAGAGCACCACTGTTCATAACCCCTTGCTGTATGGAATAAATGCAATCTACGACTCAGGATTTTACTTCTCCATCCCTGCAATCATCTGTCTTCATCCACAAGACATCATCACCTATCACCATGGCGCAGTGACTAATCCATTCAGCATTTTAAGGGAACACCGGAATCCAGCATCTGCATCGAGCCGCCATTGCCCATTTCCCCTAGACTACATGTGGATTTTAGTGTCTGTGCTTTGTTTGCGAACCGTTCATGCAGTGCCAGTGCAGTGTGGTATTAGTGATTTATGTTAGTGGGTAATATTTCTCTTGTGTGTTGTGCCCTTCTTCATGCCCATATAAGAACCCTTTTTACACCTACTCATCACAGGAAATCGAGCTGCATCCACCCTCTTTCATCACCGGAAACGCACTGCCAGAGTGCCAGTGGCCGCTGCCCAGCCTACCTGCCGCTCCTTCCCACCACCCAGGAGCCCTCCCATGCTCCTCCCCTGTTGCCATTTACCACTCTATTTACAGTGGTTTTTTAAAAATAAAAACTGTAGAGTCTCTTTTATCTTTTCATCTTTTCATTTAAACTGTGAATGACAGCTTAAAACGTTTAGTAATGTCGACTACCTCATATCAAGACAAGTCTGGGGATATGCAACATGACCAGGACAATGAAGACCGCCAGTTGCCTTCACACCCAGGCTCACCAACAGACCGTCGAACTCCACCAGGCTTCTCAACGATGGAAACCCCGCCTTTACTCTCACCACACCTGACTATACCGCCTTCAACAGCTACAGGTGGGGAGTTAAGGATCCTTATCAAGTACCTGGAGGAGTCTCGACAGGCCGAGTTGGCTACACGTCGGAGAGAGGAGGATCAACGTCGCCACAAGGAAGAACTACGCCGCCAAGAGGACAACCTAAGAAGAGAGGAGGAAGCCCAGCGTTTCACCGCCCTGTTGCAGCTACTCATGGTCAACCCTACCCACCAGCAAGCAACACCACCGGACTCGCAACAACTTCCTACTCAATCCTCAGTGCCTTCAAGTTCCCAGCACCCACTCCCAAAGAAAGCCATTGCCCAGACCCCACCGCCCTTACGTCCCGATGCCACATACCAAGTGTTTAGGGAATGGCGTAGACGCTGTGATGACTACAGTGTGATGGTGGACCTAGGGACTTTACCTACCAGGAAGCAGCTAATACAACTTCGTATGTGCCTCAGCCTGGAGACTCAAAGAATACTGAAACACACACTCAACGTGCCACCAGACACAGATCGGAGTGTGGGGGAAGTCTTAAATGTTCTCCAGGAACACACCAAGAACCTGCGAAATGAAGCTTTATGTCGCAGGGACCTGCTTTTCTGCAAACAGAGAGA
The DNA here is from genome assembly GCF_036898095.1 of Palaemon carinicauda. Taxonomy (NCBI): domain Eukaryota; kingdom Metazoa; phylum Arthropoda; class Malacostraca; order Decapoda; family Palaemonidae; genus Palaemon; species Palaemon carinicauda. The sequence goes on along the minus strand of NW_027172258.1, from coordinate 44,952 downwards.
AGGGGAAAGCTTCAGCGAGTTCTACGTCAGACTGAAGCACGTAGCAGAGAAAATCGACGTCTGTCCTGGCCAGTGTGCAGTTTGTGAGGAAACTCAGCTAAAGATGATCATCATCATGGGAGTCAGAGACGAGGAGCTCACACAAAAACTTATTGCCCTGGACACCTCAGCTTCATTGGCCACCATGGTCAATGAATGTCGCTCCTATGAGGCCACAAGAACAGCCACCACCGCTATACATGCCCCTCCTTCTAAATTGTGTGCGGTCTCCACTTACAAAAAAAAACAAAGGACATGGCAGCAAAGGTGCTACTTCTTTCCCAAACTGTAACACGGACACTTCTTGCCTTTCCTGCACAAAGAAGCACGGCTCTGCAGAAAAGTGTCCAGCTGCCGATAGCATATGTGGAAACTGTGCCGGCAAGGGACACTGGAAGAAGACTTCAAAGTGTCCTGCCAACAAGGCCACGTGTAGACACTGTGGCCGAGTGGGTCACTACGACAGATGTTGCCGACAGCAGATGAATGCCAAGCAGGGCGGCCCACCCAAAGCCACACCCCCCCTCCAGCAGGCCTTCAAATTGTTGCAAGGTTGAGGCCCTTTCCACAACAACTTGCCCTTCACCGGTACCCGTATCCCTCAACCTCACCTACAATGGTGAGACATCCAAGATTATGATGCTGCCAGACACAGGAGCTGACGTATCAGTGATGGGTCCTCAGCCCTTGGAACTGCTTCAAATCACCAGGAATGAGCTACAACATTCTGCTACCTCAGTGACACTCACAGCAGATGGATCACAGATGACACCAGCTTTAGGTACCCTTAAGGCCACTCTGTCTTTGGCCAACCGATCCTGTCATGCCATGATCCAAGTCCATGAAGGTATCCAGATGCCGCTCCTGTCTTATGCACACTACAAGGAGTTGGCCATCATACCGCCAGACTTTCCACAGCCCATCATACAGGTCGTCCACGTGAACCGATGTAAGGAGCTACCCCTCCATGCCAACTCGACTCCAGCTGAGGCCCGAGAATATTTCCTTAGAACCTTCCCTGATGTGCTTGTGTCTAAGGAGGACCTTAAAGCAGCTCCACTGAGGTCGATGGCAGGACCTCCACTGAAAATCCACCTTAAAGAGGACGCTGTTCCATTCGCCATTCACACCCCACGGCAGATCCCCTATGCTTTCCGCGAACCTGTCAAGATAGAACTAGATTCCATGGTCCAGCAGGGTATCATTAAGCCTTGTGGAGACGAGCCTTCGGAATGGTGCCACCCTCTAGTTGTCCTTCCAAAGGCAAAGGGAGTTCGCATCACAGTGGATCTCACCAAGCTGAACACTCCAAGTCTCCAGACCAGCCCACCCTTCGCCCACACCCATAGCTGCTGTCCGTACCGTCGATCCCACAGCCAAATTCTTCACCACTGCGGACGCTCTACACGGTTACTGGCAGATGGAGCTAGCAGAGGAGGACCGTCATCTCACCACTTTCATTACTCCTTATGGACGCTTCCAGCATTGCCGAGGACCTATGGGCTTCGCTGCCACCGGCGACGCCTACTGTTACCGCGGGGACCTTGCTCTCCAGGGTATGAAGAAATGTGTCAAGGTTGTCGATGACATTCTTATCTTTGACGACGACTTACTGGCACAGTACCACAGGATCCACGAATTACTCACTCGCTGTTGCAAAAACGGCATCACTCTCAACAGAGATAAGTTCGTAGTAGCGGAGACCCGAGTAAATTTCTGTGGATTCACCCTTTCTGAAGAAGGAATAGCTGCCGATCCAGGACGAGTTAAAGCTCTGCAAGACTTCCCCACACCTTCTAACTTGACGGACCTACGTTCCTTCATGGGGTTAGTTAACCAACTGGCAGAGTTCACTCCAGATATCGCCCTGACTGAACAGCCCCTACACCCACTCATGAGCCCTAAGCGCTCTTTTATTTGGACACCGGACCACGACAAGGCCTTCAAACGTGTGAAGCAAGCGCTTTCAAGCCCTCCAGTTCTAGCGTCTTTTGACCAAACTTTGCCAACCATTCTCCAGACTGATGCATCTCGTCTCTACAGAATAGGCTACGCTCTCCTCCAGGACCATGGTTCCGGACGTCTCCGAGTAGTCCAGTGTGGATCCCGTTTTCTCGCAGACGCCGAGACGAGGTTTGCGACAATCGAGTTGGAGATGCTTGCTGTGTCTTGGGCTCTCACAAAGTGCCGTTTGTACCTCCAAGGACTGCCATCCTTCACTCTGCAAACAGACCATCGTCCACTAGTGCCCATTATCAACAGCTACACGCAGGACATGATCGAAAACCCACGGCTCCAGCGAATGAAGGAACGTATGTCACAATACCAGTTTACTGCAATGTGGCGTGCTGGCAAGTCTTTATGCATTCCAGATGCACTCTAGCGCGCACCTGTCAGCTACCCAACGTCTGAGGATATGATTGGCTGCGCTCAAGTAACGTCACACGTCAGGTCTGTCATCAACATTGTAATAGCCTCCCAGGAAGAGGTTGCCACAATCGTCAATGCCAACCGAACTCTACAGGACATGTCAACAGCAGTGCAGGCCGACCCTTACTACGTCCGCCTTCATGATTGCATTGTGTCCGGATTTCCTACGAATCGGTACGACCTGCAGGCTTCTTTGCTACCGTATTGGAAGCTACGAGAAGCCCTTTCTACTGACGGCACCCTCGTGCTCTGCGGTGCCAGAATAATAGTTCCTGCTGCTCTACGTCACCACACACTTGCCAGACTCCGCGACAGCCACCGAGGTGTTGAAGCCACTAAACGTCGAGCTCGACAAACTGTCTTCTAGCCTGGGATAGACTCTGACATTGCTAACACCGTTGCCGCCTGTGAGCCCTGCCAAGTCCTACGCCCAAGCCAACAGCAGGAACCTCTTCACAACGATGACCACCTATCGAGGCCCTTCGAGTCAGTATCAGCGGATTTCTTCCAGGTAGCGGGGAAGTCCTTCCTTGTTGTCGCTGACCGCCTCTCCGGCTGGCCTGTGGTCGTCCATTGCAAGGGCGACACCACTGCCTTCTCAACCATACGGCACTTTTGCCACTATTTCAGAGAGGTAGGTGTTCCCCTGCGCCTACGCACTGATGGAGGACCCCAGTTTACCAGCAGAGAGTTTGCTGACTTCGCAGAGCATTGGGGTGTACACCCCATAACTTCATCGCCACACTACCCAAAGTCTAATGGACATGCCGAGGCTGCAGTCAAAGCTGTCAAGCACTTGATCCTCAAAACGGCCCCTTCAGGAAACACTGACTGTGAGGCTTTTGATCGTGGCCTCCTTGAGTTACGAAACATGCCTAACCACTCTGGTCGCTCTCCTGCCCAGATCCTGTATGGTCACCCTCTCCGTACGTGTGTGCCCGCCCATCCTCAGTCATTCATGGAATGTTGGCAAGAAAAGACCCTTGATTGTGACCAACGAGCTCAAGTGAAACTCAACTACGACGCCCACGCCCGTCCCCTGCCCAGACTGAATGTGGGCCAACATGTCCGTCTCCAGGACCCAACATCCCATAGGTGGGACAAGATCGGGATTATCATGGGTGGTACGAGATCACGCGAGTATGAAATTCGCCTCCCTAGTGGTGGAGTGCTACGTCGGAACCGTCGCTTCTTGTATCCAGTGCCCAGTCCCAATCAAGTTCCCAACTCTGATCTCCCTGTGATCCCTAGCTCTGACATTGAAAAGTCATCAATTCCCTCCACAACTTCCCGCAGGTCTCCAAGATTAAACAGGCCTACATAGTGTAAAAGGCCCTTGTGCCATTTACTCAACTGGCTGCATAATTTTATATTTGATACATTTTATGTTATTTGCTTTGCACGCTATTATTTACTCAGTTCACTGTATGTAACTTGCTTAGTACGTTCAAGATACCTATTTGAACGCAAAAGGAGAGGGGAGGTGTAGATTATTGTATGTATTACCTTTCATATATCCACCCTTTACAATTCGTAAATTCTGTCCGTTACAAACGCATGCGCATGAGTCGCGCTGTCAGCACTCCGTGCATACGCATAGAGTGTCTTCTTGCTTCTCTTGGCACGAGCTGTACGCCTTGCAGAGCACCACTGTTCATAACCCCTTGCTGTATGGAATAAGTGCAATCTACGACTCAGGATTTTACTCCTCCATCCCTGCAATCATCTGTCATCATCCACAAGACATCATCACCTATCACCATTCTTCACAACTCCTGCTGTGAACAGGGCAGCCAATTCGTTTGAACCGTCTCTAACTGCCTTGTCCATACATGACATAAGTTGAATGAGGTTACTAGTGTCAGTGCCCTTCATTTCTGACACTTTTCTCCCCAAGGCTCCCAAAGATCAGTCCAGAAAATTAAACACCTCGAAAGCCCTGAACATGCCTTTCAAGAGATGGTCGAACTCTGACATAGACCACCACACCTCAGGCTTCCTTATAGCTAGTCGACGAGAAGAGTCCACAAGGCTCGAGAAATCTCCCTGGGCAGAGGCAGGAACTCCCATGCCTAAGACCTCTCCTGTCTCATACCAAACACTCGACTTGGAGGCTAGTCTGGCAGGAGGAAAAGCGAAACACGTCTTGTAAAGAGCTTTCTTCGAATCCATCCACAATCCCATCAATTTTAACGCTCTCTTAGAGGAGCGAGAGAGAACCATTTTCGTGAACAAGATTGGTCTTGCTGCTTTACCAAGGGTAAATTCCGAAGGAGGAGAACGCGGAGCTACAGGAGTAAAATGGTCTGGGAATAACTCCGTGAAGACCAGCATTAACTTCTTGAGGTCCACCAAATGTTGAGGCGGTTTATCCTCTTCTCCCTCCGAAATATCGTCCAACTGTTCCTCCGGGGAGGAAACCTCATCCGGCTCTTCCTCCGAAAATTCAGCCACTGCAGTAGTGCCTTGTTCAGAGAGACGGCGTTCCTGTGCAGACGCGTCAGCGCTGACATGGGCGCACTTGCGCTGTCCAATATTCCCATCCGTCTGACAATCACTAGCCTTGCGTTTGTTGTCACGTTAGGTTTGTGAAATAGCATCCAACTAACGCGAGGCGACCAGAGTCAACTGACGTGTAGCGTCATGGATTGGCTGACGCGTGGAGTCGTGGGTTGATTACCATGTGCCGTCGTGGGCAGACTGACGTGCGGTGTCATGGGTAGCGTCTGGCTGACGCTCCGCCGTGTCATGGGTTGACTGACGCGTAACGTCTGCCTGCGGCTGACGCTGACGCTCCGCCGTGTCATGGGTCGACTGACGCGTAACGTCTCCCTGCCGCTGACGCTGATGCTCCCCGGTGTCATGGGTTGACTGGCGTGTCGTCACGCTGACGCTCCGCAGTGTCATGGGTTAACTGGCGTGTGTCGTCACGCTGACGCCTAGCGTCTGCCTGTCACTGACGCTGACGCTCCGAATCGCGTCCGCTTCCGTCCTGTCGCTTAGCGGCCCGCTCCGCTGTTTGGAAAACGTCGTCACGTTTGGAAGACTGACGTTCAGCGGTATGCGCGGTCAACTGATGTTGAGAAGCAGAACCCTGACGAGATGCATCCACCTCAACCTGCCGTTGAACACTGCGACTGGGAGATCGCCTGTGCAATAACACGTCAGTACCGGAGACAACAGGCTGCCTGTGCGACAACGGGTCTAAAACGGAAGACTGACGCCCAACCGCACTGCCAACAGCAGGCCGACAAGATTGCATAAGCGGCGAGAGTTGCTGCTTCATGCCCAACAGCATAGACCATTTGGGATCACCTTTAGGCGAATTCGCCTTCCTCATCGCTTCCAAATCGCTCCCCACTTTCGGGAGACGAACACCAGTCTGATGGAAGCGGCGGTGCATGAACCGTAACACCAGAACCAGGGATCACCTCCGAATCTGACTGTACCAAACCTTTATCCATTTCAGAACCCACGTCAGAGCGTTTCGCAGGCGAACACTCGCCAAGGGACTGAAAACACTCAGGTGTATCCCAATGGCTACAGCCTGGTTGTTGCGGAGGAGCATTGTGCCTCTGTTCCACTGCGTGCGCTTTTCTCTTAAGCGGTCTACAGATTTGACGCCATACCTCATCACGTGAGCCTTCATCCGAAGATGGCGATAAAGCACTAACCTCACCTTTCCTGCGGTGAGGGTGAGCGACCTGTGATACGACAGCAAGAACGCTAGAGAGGACGTCTGCGCGATTGATGACGCCTCTCGTTCCCTTTCGCCGTTCGACGTAACTTCTCCCATGGGTTCGGGAGCTTGAAAGAGGTCTTAGGCTAGGCGAACGACAGGATCGCGCAGACCCACATCACTGAACACATTAGCCGAACTTTTCACACTTGAAAGGTCGCCTGTGCGACAACTTTTAAGCAAATTAATTTCGGACATATTTTGGTTCTTGTCCGCCGCTAACGATTCAACTCTTACACTGAGAGCTTGAATCATGGACAACATATCCTTCATCGTAGGTTCCTTCGGTTCCTGATCTACCACTATGGGGGAAGGATTAGGATCAATGACATTGGATACAGGTAATTCTACAGAACGAGAAGAACTGCGTCTAATTCTGTCTCTCTCTAGTCTCTGAGTATAGCGCTCATAAGCTAACCACTCACTTTCGGTTAAAGAACAACATTCTTCGCACCGATCCCAAAAAGTACAAGTTTTACCCGTATATTTTACACAAATAGTATGAGGATCAATAGAAGCTTTAGGAAGACGAGTATGACATCCTTTAACCCTTTTACCCCCAAAGGACGTACTGGTACGTTTCACAAAAGCCATCCCTTTACCCCCATGGATGTACCGGTACGTCCTTGCAAAAAAATGCTATAAAAAATGTTATTTTCATTAGCAAAATAAATTTTTGAATATACTTACCCGATAATCATGTAGCTGTCAACTCCGTTGCCCGACAGAATTCTACGGAAGGGATACGCCAGCGATCGCTATACAAGAGGGGGGTGTACTCACAAGCGCCACCTGTGGCCAGGTACTGCAGTACTTCTTGTTGACACCACTTCAATTTTTCCTCGGTCCACTGGTTCTATGGGGAGGAAGGGTGGGTCAATTAAATCATGATTATCGGGTAAGTATATTCAAAAATTTATTTTACTAATGAAAATAACATTTTTCAATATTAAACTTACCCGATAATCATGTAGCTGATTCACACCCAGGGAGGTGGGTGAAAACCAGTGTACATGTATATCAAGAAGCTAAGTATCCCGTATTTCATATTATCAGTTATTCAAAATAACAATGAAATTACAAGTACCTGGTAAGGAAGTCGACTTGAGCCATTACTCTGCCTTAAATAAGTTCGTCTTCCTTACTGAGCGCAGCGTTCCTCTTAGGAGGCTGAACAACTCTAAGGTGCTGAAGTATCAAGGGCTGCAACCCATACTAAAGGACCTCATCACAACCTTTAACCTCGGCGCTTCTCAAGAAAGAATTGACCACCCGCCAAATCAACAAGGATGTGGAAGGCTTCTTAGCCGACCGTACAACCCATAAAAAGTATTCAAGAGAAAGGTTAAAAGGTTATGGGATTATGGGAATGTAGTGGCTGAGCCCTCGCCTACTACTGCATTCGTTGCTACGAATGGTCCCAGGGTGTAGCAGTACTCGTAAAGAGACTGGACATCTTTGAGATAGAATGATGCGAACACTGACTTGCTTCTCCAATAGGTTGCATCCATAACACTCTGCAGAGAATGGCTCTGTTTGAAGGCCACTGAAGTAGCCACAGCTCCTACTTCATGTGTCCTTACCTTCAGCAAAGCAAGGTCTTCTTCCTTCAGATGAGAATGTGCTTCCCTAATCAGAAGCCTGAATAGTAAGAAACTGAGTTCTTAGAACTTGGAAAAGAAGGTTTCTTGATAGCACACCATAAGGCTTCTGATTGTCCTCGTAAAGGTTAAGACCTTTTTAGATAGTACCTAAGAGCTCTAACTGGGCAAAGTACTCTCTCCAGTTCATTCCCCACCAAGTTGGACAGGCTTGGGATCTCGAACGACTTAGGCCAAGGACGTGAAGGAAGCTCGTTTAGCAAAAACCGAGCTGCAAGGAACATGTAGCCGTTTCAGATGTGAAAACAATGATCCTGCTGAAGGCGTGGATCTCACTTACTCTTTTAGCTGTTGTCAAGCACACGAGGAAAAGAGTTTTTAATGTGAGGTCCTAAAAAGAGGCTGATTGGAGAGGTTCAAATCTTGATGACATAAGGAACCTTAGGACCACGTCTAGATTCCAGCCTGGAGTGGACAACCGACGTTCCTTTGAGGTCTCAAAAGACCTAGGGAGGTCCTGTAGATCTTTGTTGATGGAAAGATCCAAGCCTCTGTGGCGGAAAACCGCTGCCAACATACTTCTGTAACCCTTGATCGTAGGAGCTGAAAGGGATCTTACTTTCCTTAGATATAACAGGAAGTCAGCAATCCGGGTTACAGTGGTACTGGTTGAGGAAACTGCATTGGTCTTGTACCAGCTACGGAAGACTTCCCCTTGAGACTGATAGATTCTGAGAGTGGATGTTCTCCTTGCTTTGGCAATCGCTCTGGCTGCCTCCTTAGAAAAGCCCCTAGCTCTTGAGAGTCTTTCGAAAGTCTGAAGGCAGTCAGACGAAGAGCGTGGAGGTTTGGGTGTACCTTCTTTACGTGAGGTAGACGTAGAAGGTTCACTCCTAGAGGAAGAGTCCTGGGAATGTCGACCAGCCATTGCAGTACCTCTAAGAACCATTCTCTCGCGGGCCAGAGCGGAGCCAACCAACGTCAGCCGTGTCCCTTTGCGAGAGGAGAACTTCTGAAGTACCCTGTTGACAATCTTGAACGGCGGGAATGCATACAGGTCGAGATGGAACCAATCCAGCAGAAAAGCATCCACGTGAACTGCTGCTGGGTCTGGAATTGGAGAACAATACAACAGGAGTCTCTAGGTTATCGAGGTAGCGAACAGATCTATGGTTGGCTGACCCCACAGGGCCCAAAGTCTGCTGCAAACATTCTTGTGAAGGGTCCACTCTGTGGGGATGACCTGACCCTTCCGGCTGAGGTGATCTGCCATGACATTCATACCGCCCTGAATGAACCTCGTTACCAGCGTGAGCTTTCGATCTTTAGACCAGATGAGGAGGTCCCTTGCGATCTAGAACAACTTTACGAAAGAGTCCCTCCCTGCTTGGAGATGTAAGCCAGGGCTGTGGTGTCGTCAGAGTCCACCTCCACCACTTTGTTAAGCTGGAGGGACTTGAAGTTATCAAGGCCAGAAGAACCGCCAACAACTCCTTGCAATTGATGTGAAGTGTCCTTTGCTCCTGATTCCATGTTCCCGAGCATTCCTGTCCGTCCAAAGTCGCACCCCAGCCCGTGTCTGATGCGTCCGAGAGGAGACGGCGGTCGGGTTTCTGAACAGCCAAAGGTAGACTTCCTTGAGAAGAAAGCTGTTCTTACACCACGCGAGAGAAGACCTCCTCTCTTCGGAAACAGGAACTGAGACCGTCTCTAGCGTCATGTCCTTTATCCAGTGAGCAGCTAGATGATACTGAAGGGGGGGAGGTGGAGTCTCCCTAACACGATGAACAGGGCCAGCGATGAAAGTGTCCCTGTTAGACTCATCCACTACCTGACTGAGCATCGGTTCCTTCTCAGCATGCTCTGGATGCATTCTAGGGCTTGGAAGATCCTTGGGGCCGACGGAAAAGCCCGAAAAGCTCGACTCTGAAGATCCATACCCAGGGAGACAATGGTCTGGGATGGGACGAGCTGAGACTCCTCAAAATTGACCAGGAGGCCCAGTTCCTTGGTCAGATCCATAGTCCATCTGAGAATCTCCAGACAGCGACGACTTGTGGGAGCTCTTAAAAGCCAGTCGTCTGACGGAGCCGGACATAAGATCATGGTACTGCTGCACAGTCTGTGAACTGTCAACCATGGGGAAGCGAGGAAGTACAGTGACAACCCGAAGCTGTTTAGACTGTCTGGGTCGTACAGACAACTCCTTATCGGGTTGCTGAGGTTGCCGCACTGCGTCACAACAAGTCACTTCTGCTGGTTGTTGAACGTCTTCCCAGTGACACACTGACTCCGTAAACAAAAAATCCTCTAACAAGGACTAAGCTTGGACTGCATGTCTTGCAACACAGCTCAAGGTCTATGGGAGCAGGTGTGGTAACAGACGGGGTTAGCGACTGAAGTGGAACCATTACCTTCCCTGGAAGCATGTTATGCTTTAATAAAAGTCCATAGGAGGCTACGCAGCTAAAGGCTCCTCTCCAAATGACAGAGTCCTCAAGGGAATATCAGGAGGGAGAAAAGCACTTTCTCATCTACAGGGACCATATCCGAGAAAAGCTAAGTTCTCTCAGTGAGGGTTTCACTGGTGCAAAAGCAGCAGACTAGAAGGCAACGTTCTGAAACTGCTTGACAGTCTAGTGAGTTGGCAACAACCAAAGATGTATGACTGAGAAGCATGCGGTAAGGTATGCAGAGCATGTTGTATGCAGAGCATGCTGTATGTAGAGCATGCTGTATGCAGAGCATGCTGTATGCAGAGCATGCTGTATGCAGAGCATGCTGTATGCAGAGCATGCGGTAAGGTATGCAGAGCATGTTGTATGCAGAGCATGCTGTATGCAGAGCATGCTGTATGTAGAGCATGCTGTAAGGTAAGCAGAGCGTGTTGCATGGCGTGTAACATTTCTCAGAAATTCCATGACCAGTGCTAGAGTGAGTAATATCGCATTACCGTCCATTGAAAGTGCACGTGCCGAGGGAATTGATTTAGACTGTTTTGTTGATGAATTTGATAGCCGGCATGATAATCGTAGAATTAAGCTACACTAAATGTACTATAATCTACTTCACCTCAGGAAAGGGAAACTCGCCCTGTTGGCAACACTGCATTACTTCATGCATGCTTGCATGGGGTTTAATATCAACATAATATTTACCTTACATTCATAACTCATGATTCATTTTTGTTTTGAAGATATTTTTGCCATATTTTGCGATTTTGTTAAAAATATATTGCAAGGAATACATATATATTTTTATATAAGTAATACAAATAACCTCCATTATCATAATGTTTGTGTAGGCATACATGTATATGATTACAAATGCAAGTTATGAAAGTAATGAGGTGTTATTATTGTCATTTGTTATTCCCAAGTTGAATGGGAAGAGGCTCAAGTTGAGGAGAAAGTGGCAGATGCATGCGTTGAGGTGGCTGACTCATAGCATGAGGTTGTTGCCTCAAGAGTTGCGCTTGCTGTAAGGGTTGCGGATGCGCAGTAGCAGGTTCCTGAGGAACGAGTTAAGGTTCCTGAGGTGTGAGCTGCGAGAGTTGAGGTAGCGGCTGCGCTTGGGTTGTCGTACCTCAAGAGATTGTTGCCTCGCTGGTGGAACCGCAAGCGGAAGCGGAGGAAGTAAGGCATAAGATTCCTGCTCCCATTGCTGAGGTTGCCTTAAGGAAGGCGGAGGTTGCTGCACACCGCTGGTAACTGGCAACTCAGTACGCGGTAAGGTATCCTGAGGAACCTCAACATCGTACGCCTGGCAGACTGGGCTGCGGTGAGGCGGAGCGATCGCAGGAGGAGGTGTAACCTTCTCAGCCTGACACTCACGCATTAAGACCGCAAGCTGTGACTGCATGGACTGCAGCAAAGTCATCTTGGGGTCGGCAGACGCTAAGGTCTGCTGAGGCAAAGCCTTAACAGAAGATGAGGTCTGTTGCGGCATCACCTTACCTCTCTTAGGAGGTGTGCAGTCACCTGATGACTGCGGAGAGTCAGAGCTAACCCAATGACTGCATCCGGGTTGTTGAACTCTAGAGGTCTGGACTTTACGTTTAAGAGGTCTTGAGACCTGAGTCCAGTGTTATCTCCCCGAAATTTCTTCTGCAGACGAGTAAAATAAGGGCTCAATCGTCTGCGGGTGGGAGTGACGGTCTCTGTAAGACACGCCCGCAACCACCGAGGATACTTCTGTGCGCCGATCAAGGCCTGCCGAACCCTTTTGCCTTTCGACATTGCTTCTCCCCTGGGCTTGGGAGCTTGCAAGAGGTCCCGGACTGGGAGGACGACTGGCACGCAAGAAGTACCCTCACGCACAACACTGACACACTTTGCGCTAATCACTTATCACTTTTGAATTTCTGTTTGCACTTATTTCACTGAACTCGAAACTTTAAGTGGTTTGTACCTGAAACACGCAATTCTATCCTTCTTTAAAAGTTAGTAATTGCGAAAACAGAATTACAATGTAACAGAAAAATCTAATGAAAGATAAATAATTCAGTGGCTGGAAAGAGACTAAACACTAGATCAAATAAACTACGTTTAAAATCTCTCACCGCATAAAGCTTGAGAACAAGAATAAACTCTAGAAACGTTTACCTTCTTCCCCTAAAGAGACTAGGGAGAAGAGCAAAAACGATAACAACGTTACTCGCTTGAACGAAACGTTTATCCAGCTCTCTCTCCCTCCGTCTCTATCTCTCTTGACTTAGAACCTGAGAGAAGAGCCCAATCATATATACTCGTTAAAACATATTATTGTTAAAGGAAAAAAACTGAAAGATTTCCCAAATAAAAAGTTCCTTTATTAGAATTAAAACCATTAAGCTAAGAAAGAATGAACAAAACGTTATAAACGGTTTACTCTTACTGCAACGTGACACCGTGAAAATTCTCTCTCTATCGTAACGATAGAGCGCAAGTTGAACGTTCTGAACGTCAACAACTGCAGAGACAAAACAAAACGTTAGTTCAACTTTGAAACAGTACGAGACTATCAAAGAAATTCTTTCAAAAACATTAAAATAGCATAATATGTTAACAGGTAAAACCGAAATGACGGGCTCAATGTTAATTAACTTCGGTACAAGAAAAGACCGCCTACTATTAGGAAAGGTCGAATATAAACAAATATAAAAATTAATTTAATAATTTTATAAAAAAGGAAGTTAATCGAAGAGGCCTATAAATGGCGGAGAGATATAAAATAAATCTATAACTTTTGTGAGCAAAATTAAGAAAGAGAGTCTATACTCTCTTAGACACCAACACTTCCGTCTAAGGGAAGGGTCGGCCATTTAAAGGTGAAAGAGAGTTCATACTCTCTTCGTCACCATAATTAATCAAATTAATTCCAAAAGCTAGCTAAGCTAATAATAAAACTTCCTGAATAGCGAAAGCTGAAATCTTAGAGCAATACTTCACCAAAAACCGTGAACAAGACTCCAAAATTATAAGCGTATCCATGAACGTCTTGCCGGAAGCACGACAGAGGAAAAATTGAAGTGGTGTCAACAAGAAGTACTGCAGTACCTGGCCACAGGTGGCGCTTGTGAGTACACCCCCCTCTTGTATAGCGATCGCTGGCGTATCCCTTCCGTAGAATTCTGTCGGGCAACGGAGTTGACAGCTACATGATTATCGGGTAAGTTTAATATTGAAAATTTATTTTTTTATATTCTTTATAATTTTTTGAGAAAATTCAGGCATTTTCCAAGAGAATGAGACCAACCTGACCTCTCTATGACAAAAATTAAGGCTGTTAGAGCAATTTAAAAAAAATATACTGCAAAATGTGCTGGGAAAAAAATAACCCCCTGGGGGTTAAGGGTTGGAAATTTCCAAATAGCCTGGGGGTAAAAGGGTTAATACACTTCCTATATACAGGAGAGGGGTAGGCCTTATTGAAAAGTTACGAGAGAGATCAAAACAATAATAAGGGTCAAAACTAACTAAATAAACCCAAACCAATAAAGATTTCAAGATAATATGAAAGAGAAATCACTAATGCGAAAGCCCAAAACCAAAAGACAGTGTACATCACCAAATAAACCGTCCAAATCAAAGTAAGTTGCGAGTGAATTACAATCGTTCCAGCCAGCAATGGCGGCAGAGAAAGTCGGAATTGGTTGGATTAGTTTGGCCTCTCTACTGTGAGGGCGCTAATATGCACCTGGCATATCTGCAATTGCCGCGAGGTTTTGAATTCCGCGGGCGTCCAGGGACTTTAGCCGTTCTTATATAACCAGCGGGTAAGTTTTATGTTTAAAATAAATATTTCCCAAATAAACTAAACAAACTTTAACAAAACAAGAGGAAGAGAAATAAGATAGAAGTGTGCCCGAGTGTACCCTCAAGCAAGAGATCTCTAATCCAAGACAGTGGAAAACCATGGTACAGAGGCTATGGCACTACCCAAGCCCAGTGAAAAAATTATTACAATATTTCATGATGAGCTTTTGATAAAATAGGTGATTAATGATTTCAGTTGAATTTGCACTTGTATCTCCAAACGTATGTAAGTTGAGGAGCTCCTACGTCTGTACTCTCCAACGGCCAGAAACAAAGTGAAGGTTACACTACTTGGCGGGTGGGTGGGTCCTACAACTACCTCACTTAAAGCTTAAACATACATTCAAGCTTTGCTCATACTATCATCAACAGTAAAAAGTTTGCATTACGTTAAGGAACAAACACAAAGATAGTAACTTGGTTCAATGGCAGGTTTACTATAAAAAAAAAACTCTATTATGCCTATTTCAGGCAGTTCCCCATCTTTTCAGAGACCTCAATTTAGTCAATTTGAGAACAATTAATGTTTAAACACCCGTAAACATCTTGCCAACACCCAAAAGTTTTATATCTGTAATTCATTATAGAATATATTCAGTTGCTATATGTATATTTCATTCCCTAAACTATATATTGATTCCCACAGTTAATTTCTTTACTTGTACTCCCCAAGTCAGGAGATCAGGGAGACTTTGTATATCAGAGGCCAGTTCCTCGCATGTGGATTAAAAATAGACATCAACTGACCTAAAATTTACCCCCTAACCTAACCTACAAGCTGTGTCCTTACCTACTTACCTAACGGGAGGAAGGGGGCTTCTGCTGTATTCTAAGTTAGCCATTATAATATATACGGGTGGCCTTGCTATTTGGTGTAAATTTAACCCCATAGCAGACCGAGTAAGATTATATTTCACTAAGTATTCATTTGCCGTGAAAAGAAGCGTCATTTGCAAAGAAGACGGACGTTATTTTATGAAAAACACCTGTTTTATTGTAGAAAAGCTTTTCCCGTCTGTAACTAAAATAACCGCAGACCTTAAGGCCAGACTGTGTCAGTAATGAAAATGTTGGTAATTATTTACTGTGAGTAATGCAATGCGACCTGACAAAAACGACACCTTAATATTTAGGTAGGTATGCATACACATGCACCCCTCTATCACCAGGGTATGGCTTCTTCCTCTCCTACTACCCGAGGAACACGGAGAGCTTAGCGTGACTGGTATGTGTATATGTAAACAAGAGAGGTGGCCATTCTTTTTTCTTGTCAGGAACTGGTCTCGGGGTGTATGTATGATAGCGGCCACCTGTATATTTTATAATGGCTAACTTAGAATACAGCAGAAGCCCCCTTCCCCCGTTAGGTAAGTAAGGACACGGCTTGTAGGTTAGGTTAGGGGGAAAGTTTAGGTTAGTTGATGTCCATTTTTAATCCACACGGGAGAAACTGGCTTCTGGTATACAAAGTCTCCCTGTTCTCCTGACTTGGGGAGTACAAATAAAAAAATTAACTGTGTGAATCAATATATAGTTTAGAGAATGAAATATACATATAGCAACTGAATATATCCATAATGAATTACAGATATAAAACTTTTGGGTGCTGACAAGATGTTTACAAGTGTTTACCCCTTTGGGTATTATTAGTGTAACCTAGGAAAAAAACTACTTTTTCTTATAGAATAAATTACGCTCTCTTCGAAAATGACACTCGTTCCCGACGCAAATGAATAGTTTCAGAAATATACATATATCAATATCCTACGATAATGGGGGTTCGAAATCATACCCTGTAATACAATACAAATTTACAAATAGCAATGACTCCTTCAGGGCGGTGAGTTGACCTGTAACTTGAGATATGCCATGCAAATTGGTGGTAATTACTCGTTAAAATATCCAATATGTGATTAGAACTTTGACTTTTTCAATTTTTGAAAAGAAAAACCAAAATAATTAGGGATATACAAATTTTCGATAAGTACACTCAAGTCTATGTACCTCTATTATATACACAGGGAATACATTAATAGTAGTAACGTATACATACCATGGGGTAATGTTCAACGGCTTTTTATATTCAACACTTTTTATCCCAAAATGTCTACTAAAAACACTTTAACTTTGAGATTTGTCAAAAGAACTTCGTTTTTAAACAAATTAAACACCCACGCTTAAGGAAGACAGTAGTAGTAGCATTCGAGATAACGTGTACCTGTGTACAGGCTCTCCTTTCAAAGATTATTTTATCTGCAAAATATAACTAAAATTATTTAATACTTAGAAATTGAATGTAAAATTGGCTCTCGATAGGTACCAAACTAAGACGAACTACTAAATATATTTAGAAATCCTACAAATACGTATAAAATTTATTAATTTAAAATAGTTGCATATTATCAATAATTCCTACTGGAAAATTGAATACCAAGTCTAGCCACTAGACAATTGATATTATATCAAGGATTTTGCTTCCCAAATAATGATATAAAACAGGAGCTATTATCATATGTTAATGTGTATATTAATTTTCTGCAGCAGAAATAAGACAATGGATGACCTTTGTGGTTTGATAACTAAATTTTACATTGTTTCTGTTTTTTATATTAACTAAGAATGATTGTCTTATATACCTGAACTATTTGTACACACACACACACACACACACACACACAGTTTACCATATGTTCAATACTCACCAGGTTATCAAAATCGGACGTCCAAAAAAATATCTAAGAGAATTGCTAACATATCGTGTCGGCAGAGAATATATTATTATTATTATTATTACTTGCTAAGCTACTGTGAAGAATTTTCTTCACTCTTCTTCTTTCAATCGTATTTTTAGCTCTCTTCTACTAATACTATAGCTACCCCTTAAAAATTCTCTCCTACATCTAGTTTTCTTTAACAAAATATAGGGAGGACTAACCTAAACTTGTTGACAGTGGCGCACGCCGTGCTCGTGACGTCACAGCGTAGATACGCACGTTAGAGGGCCTTAGTGTAACCACGGCGTATGTTGGTTCTTTCCTTAAACTACATGGGTTGAGATTAAATTCCTAAACTGAATTCTAAATATAAATTTCAATACTGCTGAATTAATGCATCTTATATTTCTCAATACCAATTAAGGTTTGTTAATTTTAAGATGTATGCCCATCGTACCAGTCCATTGCTAATTAATCCTTTTAAATATTAATTTTTAGCAAGCCAGAATAGGTAGGATTATTGTATATATAACCTCCCTCAGAGCAGCAAGATTTATCTGAGTATTTAGTACAAAATCCTGCCTCCTCTGCACTCCTTTCAACAATATATTGCCCTGTCCTTAAGTCCCGATATGGCAACCCAAATGGATTACCATGCGCATCATGACCATCACTTGTTTGGCAAGGTGAAGCCAGGTGATCTCTTCGACCGTAGGGTCGAGCACATTCTACGAAAAGCTGCCCTGGCCTGCTGACCTGCCTGGTCATTGAACCCGGCCACTTCTGGCTCCCCCCTCGCTCCCCCTCTTCCAAAACGTGTCTCACCAACGAGTCCTGTTGCTGCCGGTCGGAGAGATTGAGAAGAGGAACCAGCTGTACCTAGTTGCAGCCAAAGTGAGATTCTTGGGGTGAGCCAGGCAAGAGTACAGCGTGCCAATTAGTGCAACAACCAGGTCAACAGCTATCTCGGGCATAGGACTAAACTTCAAAGGAGTGCAGGTACTACATCAATGGCCATTTAGTTTTCCCCCATTTTTATTAGCTTAGACTAATTTTAACTTGATAGGGTACCTGGCTAATTACACTATTCGGACTGTGTGCGGTGGGATTGTGTGTAAATATTTTTTCGTTATCATTTTTGGTTTGAGACTAACATAGTCTCTGGGTCACGTGGGCCACGTGCCAGACCCTATTTTGATTGTTGCAGACCACGTGTCTAACTCATCATTTTCATTATTTGAATTGCATCTCTTTTTATTCCATTTTTGTGTTGTTAAGATGTCCGTTTTGTTTCAATGTAAATTTGTGAATAAATCAATATTAGGTTAATCAAACCTCCTTAGTATTTTTGCTCCCTCATTTATTTTAATGTGTGAAATGAATAGTTAATCACGGGACAAAGTACCCAGTATTTAAAGAGAAAACCTAAGTAAGTCTATAGGTGGTAACAGCGAGGAACTTTGCATTAATATATTTGCTTCGAAGGTAAAGATCCTTATCTTTAAACTTTTAAACTACTTTACATCACTGCTCCCATTTTGGATTTTGTCTACCTTACATTAACGTAAAATAACTGTCCAGCATCTCATTGGGGTCACTGGGACGGAGCCGGAACAGAGCCTGAGAATGAGAGGACTATAGACCTGACAAAGCTAGAGTAGGCCATAAATTATTCTCAATCCTACGTGTGGAGTGCTTAGGCCTCTGGACAGTAAAATTGCCTCCTTTTTGTATTTGAGTGATGGTTAGTAAATTGTGACAGTAAAGTATTAGCAGGGTGTTTGTGCCCCGAGAGTAAGTGCTCCTATCCTCCCCTGTTGAACTTTGTGTAACTGTTATAAGGAGACTTTCCCGGACCAAGTTCCCACTCAGAACGTAACCGTCAAAAAATTCTCCACACGAGTGGTCCTTCGAACCGGATCTTTTACCTTTGACTTGTGAAGCATTAACGTAATTAATCAGCTTGATTAAGCATATAGTAACTCGCTATATCACTTACCCACACGCACACAGCCAGTTTGTCGAATGTGTAATGCCCAGACTTTAATTGGGAAGAGAAATTTGTAATCAACATGATCTTTTTGTATCGACCACGTGTTTAAGGAAAGAGCTACGTAACCAGGTTAATTTGTTGCTTGAATGTTCTCTACAGAAAGACTAGAATTTGTCGTAGGAACTTCACTTCATCTCGGATCCGTTCACCCACGTGTGGCGGAATCCACTTATACCAGAAAGTTCTAAGCTACTTGAACTAAGGTTTTTTGTTGTTCAGACGTCCGTGTTTACTGCTCAGCTAGAGCACCGGTGTACTCGTCCTGTCAACTAATTTTGCTAGCTAAGCATTTTAATTTGTAACATTTTTTACCTTGGTCTACCTTCCTTTGTGTCGTTTACCTTCCCTAACCAACCTTAACTTTTCTAACTAATGTTCCCGTATACCTAGCACGTGTCCTTGTCTTAAAGAGCGAATTGGCGTAACATAATTTTAAGTGTTCTTACGAGTAACGTAGAAACTTAATTTCACCAAGTCCGTTTCATTCCACGTGTTTGTTCCGAGATGGCGGATCTTGTTTACAGCCCAAACTAAGGGTTCGTAATTGTTTGCTACCGTAAGTAAATTACTGCGTGTAGTTAATTTAATTTCCTTTAGCGAGGAGATTATTTGTGTCCTTTATCGACGATATTTTTGTTTTACCTCCGCGTGAGGGAAATTTCATTTTGTTTAGCCTCCAAGAGAGTGCACTTTAAAATCTAAGTCGTTGCCTCGTGCGCCTATTTACATTTTGAATAGATCAGTGGCTGCCTTAGTGCGCCCGTAATTGTGAAATCGTCACAACAGTGTCAGCCTCGACCTGTTATTTTCACCTTTAACTTACCTTTTTTGCATTCATAAGCCCATGTGCTTTCTAATATGTTCTGCTTTAAAGTAAATTAATTAGTCATTATCGCCACGTGCGTATATAATTCATTTTAGCAAAGTCTTTCACGTCACGTGACCGAGCATCGTCTGCTTTGTTAGGCCCCAGTCACTTTGAATTTTAAAGTAATTTCGTGATTTACTTTTTTCATCATTTAACCATTTTTCTCCTATCATGAGTAAATTTAAATGTTTAATTATCAACCTTGTAAATTTGTAACGTTTCATTTTTACATTCCTGTAAAATTCAGTTACCCTTTGTTTTGCTTTACGAATCCGTTCATCAAACGTGGTCATTCCAAGATGGCGGACTTCATGTTTAACGTAAACAACCCTTCACCGCCTAAGGCGGAAACGCTTAGCCCCGAGGAGATTAACGCTAGGCTTAAGGAACAGGAGTTGACGTTCACCTTTGTGTGTGAGGACGCAGACCTAGCACTTCATGCTCTTGCTTCTGTAGATTTTCCCAGCATGGGTTCAGAAGCCGTAAATCATTTCAAAAACCTTATTGGTAAAGTAAGAGATGAACTTTGTAATTACAAGAATTTTTGGAGACGTCATTACGACCATCCCATTGTTAAATTAAATTACCCCGTACTTGCTGCCTGGTCGAGTAAAGTTGAGATTGCTTTTAATAGCCTCATGGCTCATCCAAATTTACTTATAAAACCTAATCAGTCTTGTTCTTCTTCGAATGCAACACCTTCAGTGACACGTCCCCTGATTGTTACTTCTAATATATCGGCAGTCAAGTGCAATGTTCATAATTTTGTCTCAATTCCCCAACCAGTAAAATCATCACATTTCAATACTATGTTGCCAACATGGCATACGACTAGTGAATTTATGTCTGTCCCACGAGCTCCGTCCTCATCTCCGAACCTTAAGCCACCAGCGTATGATCGCCCTCATCCCCCTTTGTCTTTGCCGCCGGTGACAGTCCGTCCCGGAGAAAACCCCGTTCATTGTCTTGTCATGGACCCCCCTCGTGGTAGCTCAAATACCACACAACTTAACCGTGTGCGTGATGGCCAGCTGAAGCCTGTACCGGTTGTAGATTCAATCATTAAAGTCGTACCATCCCATGGACCAGTGCTCACGTTGCCTGACTGTCCAGTTCTTAAGCCCGTAACTTCTGCTCCAACCCGTGTTGACGCTAGAACATCCCCGTTAGGATTTCAAACCCGCCCTCAGAAAGAGCCGCGTGATCGCAAGGTTAAGACTTTAGTTGTCAGAAATGAACCTTGTGCACTGACGGTGGATTTAGCGGAGGTCACACATGTAGACCTAGCACCGGAGCTTAGAGCCTGTTTACGATTCACTTTGCTTGAGGATAACGGTACATTGAACGCCATTCATTATTTTCATTCACTTTTATATGGCGCAACTGTAAGCATTTGTTATTATTATTGCCAAGTCGTACAGCAGCATTTTCCAGGTCAATCACTTGCTTTAACCTCAAAGCGTAAATTTAATTTTTGCCTTGACAACTTGTCATGTTGCCATAATCCCCCTGACATCCTTCAGCTCGTGCTGAAATTAAGTTTTGTTTTTTATGTTCCCATCTTAAACGTTTCCCTTGAAGATGACATCCAAGACCTTAGTTGTCAGAAAGACGATGTCCCCATGGACCTAGTTTGTCCCAGTTTATCATTCAGGCTAGTGTCAAATAACTTTTCACCTTTTAACGCCGAGAAGGAGGTAACTTTTCTCCTTTTGTCAGGCGACAAATTCAAAGCTTTCAGCTCGCCAGTCATTTTATATGTAAAGACATTTCATGTAAAACGTTGGGTGTCAGACCGGGATTGGGATTCACCCCCATAATTTTTAATTTGTCATTTGGCCTAACTTGTTGCTGAACTCGACCGTTATTGGCTTTCGTTTTGTTTGCTCTATCCGTACCCATAGGGTGGGAAGAATTGAGTACTTCTAATCGATCTATTATTATTGCATCGTACGTTTAAAGTTAACACTGATCATTTACTTATCTTAACGCTTCCGTGAAGCATTGCCTGCGTGGTTCAATATTCCCCAAATTCACGTGAAAGCATAACTTTTGATTCAATTGATTTCAATTAACGTTAAAGGCGTTTTGTTGACTTTAAACGGACGTTGATGTGAAGAACAACTTCACTCATCATTCAGCCAGTAGCCTTATCTCACTCATACTAACAAGTAGTTGAATCACATTTGCCGGAACTAACCCCTCTCCCTTTTTCCTCCCCTTTATCCCCAGGGTGTGAAGAATTTTCTTCACTCTTCTTCTTTCAATCGTATTTTTAGCTCTCTTCTACTAATACTATAGCTACCCCTTAAAAATTCTCTCCTACATCTAGTTTTCTTTAACAAAATATAGGGAGGACTAACCTAAACTTGTTGACAGTGGCGCACGCCGTGCTCGTGACGTCACAGCGTAGATACGCACGTTAGAGGGCCTTAGTGTAACCACGGCGTATGTTGGTTCTTTCCTTAAACTACATGGGTTGAGATTAAATTCCTAAACTGAATTCTAAATATAAATTTCAATACTGCTGAATTAATGCATCTTATATTTCTCAATACCAATTAAGGTTTGTTAATTTTAAGATGTATGCCCATCGTACCAGTCCATTGCTAATTAATCCTTTTAAATATTAATTTTTAGCAAGCCAGAATAGGTAGGATTATTGTATATATAACCTCCCTCAGAGCAGCAAGATTTATCTGAGTATTTAGTACAAAATCCTGCCTCCTCTGCACTCCTTTCAACAATATATTGCCCTGTCCTTAAGTCCCGATATGGCAACCCAAATGGATTACCATGCGCATCATGACCATCACTTGTTTGGCAAGGTGAAGCCAGGTGATCTCTTCGACCGTAGGGTCGAGCACATTCTACGAAAAGCTGCCCTGGCCTGCTGACCTGCCTGGTCATTGAACCCGGCCACTTCTGGCTCCCCCCTCGCTCCCCCTCTTCCAAAACGTGTCTCACCAACGAGTCCTGTTGCTGCCGGTCGGAGAGATTGAGAAGAGGAACCAGCTGTACCTAGTTGCAGCCAAAGTGAGATTCTTGGGGTGAGCCAGGCAAGAGTACAGCGTGCCAATTAGTGCAACAACCAGGTCAACAGCTATCTCGGGCATAGGACTAAACTTCAAAGGAGTGCAGGTACTACATCAATGGCCATTTAGTTTTCCCCCATTTTTATTAGCTTAGACTAATTTTAACTTGATAGGGTACCTGGCTAATTACACTATTCGGACTGTGTGCGGTGGGATTGTGTGTAAATATTTTTTCGTTATCATTTTTGGTTTGAGACTAACATAGTCTCTGGGTCACGTGGGCCACGTGCCAGACCCTATTTTGATTGTTGCAGACCACGTGTCTAACTCATCATTTTCATTATTTGAATTGCATCTCTTTTTATTCCATTTTTGTGTTGTTAAGATGTCCGTTTTGTTTCAATGTAAATTTGTGAATAAATCAATATTAGGTTAATCAAACCTCCTTAGTATTTTTGCTCCCTCATTTATTTTAATGTGTGAAATGAATAGTTAATCACGGGACAAAGTACCCAGTATTTAAAGAGAAAACCTAAGTAAGTCTATAGGTGGTAACAGCGAGGAACTTTGCATTAATATATTTGCTTCGAAGGTAAAGATCCTTATCTTTAAACTTTTAAACTACTTTACATCACTGCTCCCATTTTGGATTTTGTCTACCTTACATTAACGTAAAATAACTGTCCAGCATCTCATTGGGGTCACTGGGACGGAGCCGGAACAGAGCCTGAGAATGAGAGGACTATAGACCTGACAAAGCTAGAGTAGGCCATAAATTATTCTCAATCCTACGTGTGGAGTGCTTAGGCCTCTGGACAGTAAAATTGCCTCCTTTTTGTATTTGAGTGATGGTTAGTAAATTGTGACAGTAAAGTATTAGCAGGGTGTTTGTGCCCCGAGAGTAAGTGCTCCTATCCTCCCCTGTTGAACTTTGTGTAACTGTTATAAGGAGACTTTCCCGGACCAAGTTCCCACTCAGAACGTAACCGTCAAAAAATTCTCCACAGCTACAACCTTAGTTGGAAAAGCAAGATGCTATAACCCCAGGGGCCCCAACAGGGAAAATAGCCCAGTGAGGAAAGGAAATGAGGAAAAATAAAACATTTTAAGAACAATAACATTTAAATATTTCCTATATAAACTATGAAAACTTCAACAAAACAAGAGAAAGAGAAATGAGATAGAATGGTGTGCCCGAGTGTACCCTCAAGCAAGAGAACTCTAACTCAAGACAGTGGAAGGTCATGGTACAGAGGCTATGGCACTACCCAAGACTAGAGAACAAATGGTTTTATTTTGGAGTGTCCTTCTCCTAGAAGAGCTGCTTACCATAGCTAAAGAGTCTCTTCTACCCTTGCCAAGAGAAAAGTAGCCACTGGGCAGATGGCTTTAAATTATTGGAGCTAAGATACATATGTTTAATATAAATTATAGAGATTTCAAATATGCGACACCAAGATTAAGCAAGTCCTCACTGGACATACGAAAGACTGAACTGAAGATATTAAGGCTTTCAAGTTTCGACAATTTCAACATTTTGTAGCTTAAAAAGTCTGTAATTGCTCGAACAATTTGATAATACGTAATTAAATAAGAAATTAGAAAATATTCTTCTCAGGTTTGAATATATTACGTGAATTTGCTTGTTTGTTAACAGCAGCCCATAAACTAGAGGAACCTTCTCGCCTTATGCATTTATACCGGGAAATATCTGCTGTCCCATTGGCTGGTTGTGTGTGACGTCAGACCCTCGTATTTATGAATGAAGGTTACATAGAAGGCCTAGGGGTGAAAAACCTATACGTATTTTAGATTAACTAGAGCTTGAAAAAATAAATTTTACAAAAAATAGTCTTATTAATACTATTAATTATAAAATAAAATAAATAAAAAATCTTATTAAAGGCCGTAAATTAGATAAATAAGTTGTATTCGAAGGAATAATTGACTAGCTTTCTGGCTACGATGATATATGTGTGTGTGTTCGTTTGTGTGTAAAGCCATAGAAAAACCTATACGTATTTTAGATTAATTAGAGCTTGAAAAAAATGATTTTACAAAAATAATCTTATTAATACTATTAATATTAAAATAAAATAAATAAGAAATCTTATTAAAGGTCGTAAGTTAGATAAATAAGTCCTATTCGAAGGAATAGTTGACTAACTTTATGGCTACGATGTTATGTATGTGT